>NW_012267258.1:7832999-7855246 GCF_000151885.1 Dipodomys ordii | reverse complement strand
GTGTGTGTGTGTGTGTGTGTGTGTGTGTGTGTGTATCTTCTTCTGCCAGTCCTGGGGCTTGAATTCAGGGCCTGAGCTCTGTCATTGAGCTTTTGTGCTCAAGGCTAGCATTCTACCACTTGAGCCACAATTTTACTTCCACGTCACTTAACTCTATCTGTGACTGAAGTTTTCTCTGTGCTTTTCTAATCGAATCCAAAAATGTGGAACAATCTGTGGCTAGGCAGAGAATAGGCTTGAGCCAGCAGCCTTGACTCAGAATCTTACTTTTCTACTTAACAACTGAGATTGGTAGTAAGTCCTTGCATTCTCTCTTGGCCTTACTTTCCTTATTTCCATACAACAGAAATATAAACTTTTCCCAAGTCCTGGGGCTTGAACACAGGGCCTAGGCACTATCCCTAAACTTCTTTTGTTCAAGGCTAATACTCTACCACTTGAGCCACCACTTCTGGCTTTTTCTGTGTACTGAGGAAGAGAACCCAGGGCTTCATGCACGCTAGGCAAGCACTCTACCACATTCCCAGCCCTAACATTACTTTTGAGATTATAATTACCTTGACTAGGGATGAAGCATGGAAAATGTTTGGCATGATGGGACCTTATCAGCCCAAGATGGATCCCATATAGGACACTAACATTGCTTTCATGTGACTTGCATGCCATGTCATGTGTTCTCTGCATTGACCTCTAAATAACCTCTGAATTCCAAAGCTTTTACTTACGTTTATTTAGTTTTAATTTTTGCTTGTGTTTTGTTTTGTTCTGCGCCAGTGTGAAGGCTTGAATTTATTTAAGCCTTGTACTCTTGCTTGTCTTGTTCACTCCTCAAAGTGGGTATCCTTTGGCTGAAGATTGAGTCTCCTGGACTTTCCTGACTAGGCTAGTTTTGAACTGAGATCCTCAGATCTCAGCCTCCTAGGCAGCTAGGATTACAGGCTTTAGCCACCAGTGCCTGACTAAGTCTAAAGTCTTTGTTTTTTTTTTTTTGGTCGGTCGTGGGGCTTGAGCTCTGGGCCTGGGCGCTGTCCCTCAGCTCTTCAGCTCAAGGCGAGCGCTCTACCACTTGAGCTACAGCGCCACTTCCGGTTTTCTGGTGGTTTATTGGAGATAGGAGTCTCACGGTCTTTCCTGCCCGGGCTGGCTTTGAACCGCGATCCTCAGATCTCAGCCTCCTGAGTAGCTAGGATTACAGGCATGAGCCACCAGCGCCCGGCTAAGTCTAAAGTCTTTAAACTTTTGAAAAGTTCTGTAATTTAGGCTAGTTTAATCTGTTGCAAATGTTACAATCTGAAATTAGGCTCTGAAGGACTCTGTGTGTGTGTGTGTGTGCGCGTGCGTGTGAGCGCACACGCGTGCAGGTCCAGGAACTTGAACTCAGGGCCCAGGCACTGTCCCTTAGCTTTATCACTCAAGGCTGGTATTGAACCACACCTCCACTTCTGGCTTTTTGGTGGTTAATTGGAAATCAGAGCCTCACAGATTTTCTTCCCAGGCTGACTTTGAACTGTTCTCCTCAGATCTTAGCCTCCTGAGCAGCCAGGATTAAAGCGTGAGCCACATGTGCCAACGCTACCTCTTATTGTTTGAAGCAGAGGGCTGATACTACTTCTGTTGAGCCTTCAAACAGTCAAGGAAAGGGAGAGAGGAGAGTGAGAGAGGTAATAAATCTTTGCCTATAGTAAGCCTAGTGTTCCTTTTTTTTCTACCAGCATTTGAATATTCATAACATTATTTAAGTATCACAGCAGATTATCAAGCCAGGCAGCTGGGCTGAGGGTACCCTAGCAGGTACCAAAAGATTTCAAAGGCTTCCTATGGCCAGGCCACCCCTATTGATGTACTGAAGGGCCGAAATCCCAGCAGACATGTAATTCAGGCGGAAAAGACACCTAGGAACACAGTCAGAACAGATGATGGGGATACTTGTAACTTTTATCTATCTGCAAACTTATCCAGAGAGACTCCCCTATCCTATACTTAAGTGAAATTAACCTTAGCCAATCGCAAAGTTGAGGATAAAGATCTTTGATGTTAAACATAGCATTCCGAGCACGTTTTTTTATTAACTAGTCATTTTGTAAATATAGCATTTATCTTCAAAGCCCAAACTCAGCACACAATCCCAGGTACATAGTCCCAAGGAGCAACTGCGATGAATTAATTCATGATCTTAAGCATTCTTTCCTCGTGAAATGTATTTGAACACACTTTAATTGAATGGACCACAGCTTTTTGGAGCTAATCAAAGGCACTTCCTATCTGTAAGTTAATTTTGTTTCCATTAAAATGGCCCGTGCAACATAGGTAATTTGAAACAGTACATATATACACAATATAGCAGCTTTACAAAGTGTTTTGTGCAGAATGTTTGATTATAAAAGTCAAGGCTATTTTCAAATACTGCTGATCAGAGAGAAAGAAAGGAATAGTCCATCCAGTTATGTGCCTTGACTTTTTAATTTTAATTTTTTTGTGCCAGTACTGGGGCTTGAACTCTGGTTCTCTGTCTTTCCCTCAGTCTTTTTTTTTTTTTTTTTTTACAGTGGATTGTGGGGCTTGAACTCTGGGCCTGAGTGCTGTCCCTGTGCTCTTCAGCACTCTACCACTTGAGCCACAGCACTACTTCTGGTTTTCTGGTGGTTAATTGGAGATAAGAGTCTCATGGACTTTATTGCCCAGGCTGGCTTTGAACTTCAATCCTTAGATCTCAGCCTCCTGAGTAGCTAGGAGTACAGGCATGAGCCACAGCCGCCCGGCTTCCCTCAGTCTTTTACCTCATGGGCAGAGGCTCTACTCATTCAGCCATGACTCTGGTCCAGCTTTTCTGATGGTTCATTGGAGACAGTATCTCATGGACTGTTCTTTACAAGCTGGTTTCAAATTGATATCCTTAACTCTCAGCCTCCTGAGTTGCTGAGATTTCAGGAGTGAGCCACTGGACCTACTTCAGCTTTGACTTTTTTTTTCCTCGGAATTTTTATCTACCAATCCAATGGTAGCTTTTTAGTTTTCCTGGAATAGTAAAAGGACTAAAATTACACCACGGAGTAAAGCTGTGGATAAAAACTACCATCTAAAATTTTCAATAGATACTGGGAATATAGCTCAGTGGTAGAATGCCTGCTTAGTATACATGAGGCCATGGATTTGATCCCCAGAGACATGAAAACAAACAAACAAACAAACAAACAAAATATATATATAATAAAGTAGCATTTTTATGTTTGTTAAAAATTCTCCTTTATCATTATAATTGTTTTGGAGATATTTTCTTAGGTGGTCATGATGCATAGTGTCTATCTCCCATTCACTAGCAAAAAGCTGGAAATGGAGATGTGGCTCATGTGGTAGAGTGCCAGCCTTGAGGGACAAAGCTAAGCAAGAGCATATGGCCCTGAGTTCAAGCCCAGTATGGGAGCGCATGTGTGTGTATGCACACATACAAAAGTAGAGTATAGTGTCATGTATCTGTCACCCCAGCTAGTCAGGAGAGGGAAAAAGGAGGATAGTTAGTGGTCCAGATGTACCCTGTCTCAAAAATAACCCAAGGAAAAAGGACTTGGGGTCAGGATCAAGTGGTAAAGCAAGCACAAAGTCCTGAGTTCAAACCCCAGACTGAAAAAAAGAAAAGAAAAGGGTTGGAAGAGTGCTAAAAGAAGTAAGAGCAGAAAGACCAATCAGGAAATGATCAACTGCAATGACTGGGCCTTCAGTGGGGCAGTCAGCTGCCCCAGCACTGGTGGCTCACACCTGTAATTCTAGCTACTCAGGAGAGTAAGATCTGAAGATCGAGGTTGGAAGCCAGCCCAGGCAGGAAAATCCTTAAGTCTCTTATTTCCAATTAACTTCTATAGGAGCTGAGGTGTGGCTCAAATGGTAGGTGCTAGCCTTGAGCAAAAAAGCCCAGGGACAGTGCCAAGGCTCTGAGTTCAAGTCCAAGGGCTTGCACCAAAAACATTAAAAATCTTATGGTGCTGGAATAACTCAGGGTTAAAGGGAAAATCATTTCCTTTTCTCCTTTTCCAGTGAAAGCTAAGACTAACTCAACAGGCGGCAAGATGAAGCCAGCTAGGACCACTGCTTCCAGCCAAAGACAAGCTGGATGCCTGTGGCTCACACCTGTAATCCCAGCCACTCAGGAGTCTGAGATCTGAGGATCACAGTTTTAAGGCAGCTTGAGCAGGAAAGTCCATGAGATTCTTATCTCCAATTAACCAGAAAAGAGCCGGAAGTGGCGCTGTGGTTCAAGTGGTTGAGTGCCAGCCTTGAACAAAAAAGTTCAGGGACATCACCCAGGCCCTGAGTTCAAGCTCTGGACCAGCACACACGTGTGCGCTCATGTGTGTGTGTGCAGACATACATACACACACACACACACACACACAAGTAATCATTCCATATCTAATGAGTATATGTGGGCTATTCAATGACTCTGTAATCAACAGTGCTATTTAATTGTTTTTAAACGGACCCCAGCTTCCTCTCTCCCAAGCACTGAGCTCAGACAGCACTGGCTCCACCTTCCCATTCCCCTTTTTTTTCTTTCTTTTTACTAGGTGAATGGCTGTACCAGCCTTGGACATTTTTTTTTTTTTTTGCTTTTTGCTCTGACACATGGAACTGTTTACAAAATTACACTGAAATATGTAGCATGCTTCTCACTGTTTTTCTTTTTAATGAGGAAAAATAACCCAGTCTTTTTAAAGTAGGTATTTTACTTTGCATTTTATTTGTAAACCAACTATGCTTCTGGAAGCTTCTCTGTGGTCTTCATTCGTCCATTACAGAAGTCCCAGGGGGACTGTCTGTCACCAGTGTTGTGACAGTCCTGAAAGTGGTAAAGGTTTATGACTAAGCTATGACTACACACACACACACACACACACACACACTCACACACACACACTCACACACACACTCTCTCACACACACACACTCACACACACACACTCACACACGCACACACACTCACACACACGCACATACACACGCACACACACACGCACACACACTCAGACACACACACTCAGACACACACACACACTCACACACACACACACACACACACACACATTGGCTGAAGTCTAGACTGCACAGGGGAAGATGGCAATGGCGGAAGTCCTCTGAGCAACTAACTTCGAGTTTCATGAAATGAGTACCAGGAAACAGGAACATCTGTTTCGGGGTACCCCGGGGGGCAGGGGGGGGAATCAGGAGAGGGGAGTAAATGAATGGAGAGAGGAACTGTAATATTCCTGAATGAAGACATGATACTCACTGTACACAAAAATGGGACTAGGAAAACTGAGGGGGGGGATGGGGTTGAGAAAGATGGAGGAGAATGTGGAAGGGGTGACGTTGACCAAAACACATTGTGTTCATAAACTGGCATGCTCAATCCAAACCTCTTAGTATAACTACTTAAAGATAACAAAAAAACTATGCTATTAATTGTATATACAAGCTGAAAGGAGGCTAAATGAATAGCTTTCTTTTTCTTTTCTTTTTTGGGGTGTGTGCTCATACTAGGGCTTGAACTGAAGGCCAGGGCATGGTCACTTAGGTTTTCCATTCAAGGCTAGTGCTCTATCACTTGAGCCACAGTTCCATTTCCAACTTTCTTTTCTGGCTCATTGGAGGTAAGAGTCTCATGAACTTTCCTGCTTGGACTGATTTCGAACCATGAGCCTCAGATCTCAGCTTCCAGAGCAGCTATGTTGCTTGAGCCACTAGCACCTGGCTTAGTCCTTTTTCCTATTTAGAACGCATTTCAGTTTAGATAGCTGCAGTCTAGTTCCTTGCTGGCTCATGTTGCTAATGGTTACAAGGTTCAACAGTACAGCTGTGTAGACCCAGAAAACCACCATTAATATATTACAATGTAAAAACTATACAACATAGAGTATGCTTGAACAATTTTGTGAATAGGGGAAAGTGCTCAGAAGCATGTTTGCTGACATGTTTGCTGGGGGGGAGTTGTTATTCTATGTTTTCTAAACACAGAATGTTTTCTAAAGATCTGGTAGTGGCCTGTAATCCTAGCTACTCAGAGGGCTAAGATCTAAGGATCCAGGTTCAAAGTCAGCAGGGTAGAAAAATAAGTGAGACTCTTATCTCCAATTTATCAGCAAAAAGCTGGAAGTAGAGAAAGGGCTCCTGGTACAGCATCAGTCTTGAGTGAAAAAGTTAAGAATTTGTGGTATGGAGATCAAGCCCCAGTACCAACACAAAAAGCACCACACATCCTGGTGGTGGTGGTTTAAAAAAATTTTTTTTGTCTTTTTGGGGAGGATATGGGGGGTGAAGAAAGGGAGGGATGCAGGGTGATCATGCTATTCAGTATACATAATGTGCAAAATGAACTATACACATTGTGAGCAGGGATGGGAGGGAGAAACTGAGGGAAAGCAAAGGAAGGGGTGACACTGTCCAAAAAAGAAATGTACTCATTACCTGACTTACAAAATGATAACCCCTCTGTACAACAACTTAATGATAACAAAAAAATCATGTATATATATTTTTAAAAGCACCACTGCCAACAAAATACAAGTAAAGATTTGACAATAAATCTGTCATATTTTAAAGTTAATGAACAGATTATGTTATTTCAGATTTTCCAATCAGCATTGATTCAAGGTATGATGATATAGATTTGAGACACTTTTTGTGTGTGTATGTGTGTGTCAGTCGTGAGCCTGAACTCTGGGCCTGGGCACTGTCCCTCAGCTCTTCAGCTCCAGGCTAGTGCCCTACCACTTGAGCCACAGCACCACTTCTGGCTTTTTTTCTGCTTACATGGTGCTGAGGAATTGAACCCAGGGCCTCATGCATGAAGGGCAAGCACTCTACCACTGAGCCATCTTCCCAGCCTAGAGTTGAGACTCTGAAGAATGCAATCCCTGAGAAATACGTGGAGCTGGCTTTGTTCTCTATGTCATATTAGTATGCATTGTCCTCTGAGAATCATTCACCTCTCTGAACAAAACTCAGACTTTGACCATGAGCCCTAACATTTGTTAGCCCTTAAATGTGTTGCATGTAATTACAGTATAAGAACTGTGGGTAAATTATTTCATTGCCTGTTAAATGGCCATTTGTTAAGTCTAGACAACAATAATAAATAGCCATTACTTATAATGTGGCTATTCAAAGTACTTGGGAGAATTGTATAATAAATAGGGCATGTGACCAACACCTACTGTACTCCATGTCATGAAAAAAAAATAAACCAAACAAACAGAAGCATAAAATTGCCAGAGGTGTTAAATACAGACACAGCTCACTTAGAAAAAGTCAGAGTAAGCCGGGCACTGGGCTCATGCCCATAATCCTAGCTACTCAGATCTAAGGATCTAGGCTTGAAGCCAGCCTGAATAGGAAAGTCTCCAATTAACTTCCAAAAAGTCAGAAGTGGAGCTGTGGCTCAAGTTGTAGAGTACCAGCCTCAATGAAAAGGCTCAGAGACATAGCCCAGGCACTGAGTTCAAGCTATAGTACTGGTTCAAAATAAAATAAAATAATCTTTTGGAATGAGATTGATGTCAGCTGTCTTGATTTAAGCCTCTATAATGCTTCTGGCTCCTTTCCATCAGTAATTTCCAATTTTTCTGGACTTCTCAGTGATTTCTGTTTGTAATCAGTTGCTAAGAACTCTGCAGCAAATTTTTTTATTCTTTTTATTTTTTAATATTTTGCCAGTCCTGGGCTTGAACTCTAGGCCTGGACACTGTTCCTGAGCTCATTTGCTCAAGGCTAGCGCTCTACCACTTGAGCCACAGTGCTACTTCCAGTTTTCTGGTGGTAAACTGGAGATAAGAGTCTCACGGACCTTCCTGCCTAGGCTGGCTTTGAACGGTGATCCTCAGATCTCAGCCTCCTGAGTAGCTAGGATTGTAGGGGGAGTCACAGGCTTCGGCTCCCAACAAAGTTTAAAAGGTCACTTTTGTCTTTGAAACTTAAGTTTAAGTGGTGTGTGTGTGTGTGTGTTAAAAAGTTCTTTTTAAATGTATTCCTTGCAAAGCAACAAGAACAAAGTTTTATTAATGCAGAAGATTGAAAGCAATGTGAAGTATGCTAGGGTTCTGGTTTTGATTTGGGACTTCAGAGGGAGTCGGAAAAGCCATGGAGCAGAGCCTTTTAATTACAATCCAATGTCCTGGGGAATACTTGATATCTCTTCCAGTTGGCAATGGCGAGAAGAAAATCAACTGTGATGGGTACAACGCAGACTCATTCCACTTCCTCCACAGAACCAGGGATTACACTACATCGACATCCTCAACGTCTCTGGTTTTGCTTAAGATCGTGTTTGACACGTTAAAAGATGGAAATAATTCAAGAGTGATATCAATAGTTTGATTTATACTCCAAAACCTAAGTGTGGTGCTAAGCTTTTTTTTTTTTCCTTCCCCATTCCCACTTCACTTTTACCCGGGGATGGGAAGTATTCTTGTAGAAAGATCGGAGCAGTCTAGCTGTTGAGAGCTTATGGTTGAAGTTGAAGCCAGCTGGCAAAGAAAAGGCAGTGTGATTACCTGTCTTAATAATCAGCAAAACAAACAAAAAACCAGGCTGGAGGCATTGCATAACTTGTATATCACCAGCCAAGCAAGCTGAGCAGAGCATAAATTCTGAATACAAATTCTTCCCTCAGCCTCATCATGTTGGCCTTAGGAAAATAGTCACTGTCTCTTTTAGGACTCATTTTTCCCCTCTGTGAAATGGGCCTGTGAATAGGTTTGGTGGATTAAAAGTATATATATATAAATGCTGATCATAGGGCACTGAACATAGCAAAGAAACATTTAGCATAAAATAAACTGTAAGTAGAGGCTCATGATCTTACTAGAACAGAAAGAGAAGCCTCATGGTTTAGTGACCATGAGATAATTTCCTTCACTTTTATCAAGCCCCTTTAAAACTCCCTACTCTGTGCTTTTAGTTAGAAATATTCTGCAAAGATACACAAAATAACCTGTTTATGAGAGAAGTAAAAATAGTAGGAGGCTTAAACAAAAACCAAACAAAACTAGGGATTGAACTCCGGGACTCACAAAGGCTTGGATTACTCTACCACTTGAGCCACAACTTCATTTCTGGCTTTTTGATGGTTAAGAGTCCTATGGACTTTTATGCATGGGCTGGCTTTGATCCCAAATCCTTAGATTTCAGCAGGATTAAAGGCACGAACCAATAACACCTAGCTTCACACTGAATTGTTGTTGCTGGTCCTGGGGCTTGAACTCAGGACCTAAGTTCAAGTGTTCTACAATTTTGTCACAGGTCTACTTCTGGTTTTTGTTTTGTTTTGTTTTGTTTTTTTGCTGGTTAATTGGAGATAAGAGTCTCATGGTCTTTCCTGCTGGCTTCAAACCACGATCCTCAGATCTCAGCCTCCTGAGTAGCTAGGATTATAGGCTTGAGCCACCAGTGCCTGGCACCCACTGAATTTTGTCAGCAGGCACTTAAGAAAATGCTTGGTGAATGTCATTAGATGAGTGTTACCAGACGGATGTCGTGCAGAAAGGCAGGCTGCGTCCTTCAGGTTCCCATAGGAAGTATGAACTGAGCCAAACACAGACCCGCCTAGCAGCTCTCAAAGTCTACATTCACACAGCATCCCATTTCAAGTGTGTTCTGGAAAAACATTCAGACTCAACACATCATTTTCAAAGAGAGAATTAGTATACTGAAACTAACTTGAATGACCCAGGAAAAATATGTCTGCAGCTAATTTTGCCAAGTTATTTATGTTATTTTATTTTTGCACACGAGGCACATGCCTTACCACTGAATTACATTCCCTTCTCTCTCTCCCTCCCTCCCTCTTTCCCTTCCTCTCTGTCTTGTCTGTCTCTATAACAAAGTCTTACTGAACTCCTGGGCTCAAAAGATTCCTCCTATCTCCATCTCTTGAGTAGCTGGGACTACAGGCAAACGACATTGCTCCTGGCTGCCAAGTATTTATTTGGTTATTTATTGCCAACATTGAGTCTTTCACTCAGGGCCCTAAGCGTGCTTGCCAAGTTTTATATTTTTGTTCTTTTTTTACTTACAGATGATGCTCTGCCATTTGTACATATAATGCAATTTGATCAAATTCATTCTTCTGTTAGTCTTCCTTCTTTTTGTTTTGTGAGTTATGGGGCTTGGGCTTGGGAACTATCCCTGAGCTCTTCAGCTCAAGGTGAGTGCTCTACTGCTTGAGTGAGCCACAGCACCACTTCCGGTTTTCTGGTGGTTAATTAGAGATAAGAGTCTCATGGACTCTCCTGCCTGGGCTGGCTTTGAACTGCGATCCTCAGATCTCAGCCTCCTGAGTAGCTAAGCCTGAGACACTGGTACCTTGCTGCTGCTGCTGCTGCTGCTCCTTCCTTCCTTTTTTCCTTCTTCTTCTTCCTTCTCCTCCTCCCCTTCCTTTCCTCCCTTCCTCCCCCCCCTCTCTTTTCTGCCAGTCCTGGGGCTTGAACTCAGGGCCTGGGCACTGTCCCTGAACTTCATTTGCCTAAGGCTAGCACTCTACCAGACTTCTACTCTCCTCCCCAGCTTCTGCGGCATACTGCAAGGTGGTTTCACCACCTTTAATCTCTGCATGGTCCAGACTGCTGAGTCCCCTACAGGATCAAATCTGAACTTCTTCCAGCAAAGCATCACCAAAGGGCATCATTATCTGGTCCCAGTCTACCAGTCCAACTGCTTTCCTTGAAATTTGCTTCCTGGCAACATCTAATTACCTAAAAGAGGTCATTGCACCTCCCCATTTTGGGGCCTCCCAGCCATCTCTCCCTCATGCTGACGACTGGAAACATCTACACAGCTTCCGGTTCAAATTCAAGCTCTAGACCTTTCTGATAGCTTTCCATGTGACTCAAAGCTACCCTTCTAATGAATGGTTAACGATTGACCGGTGTCTACTCTATAAGTGCCTGAATCCATTTCCTTCTTCCTTCCTTCCTTCCTCCTTGCCCACTCTCTCCTTTCCTTCTTTCTTCTGTGCCAGTACTGGGCCTGGCCAAGTATCCTTTAGTTTTGTTCACTCAAGGTTGGTGCTCTACCATTTGAGCCACAGCATCTCTTCCAGCTTTTTGGTGGTTAACTGTAAATAAAGGTCTCATGTACTTTTATGCCCAGGCTGGTTTCAAATGCTAACCTTCAGATCTTCCTCCTGGGCAGCTAGGATGACAGGTGTAGGCTATCAGAGCCCGGCTCAGAATTAGTTTTAAATCTCATCTATAAAAGTACTATGCGATTGTCAAGAATTGCTTGTCTTTTCCCTTTCCTTGAGAAAGAGGGTGACACACAGATTCACACCTGAAGTAGTAGGACTGAACTAAAAGCCTCAAGTTTTGAGGACTTGGTTAATTATAATCACTTATTCTCTTTGGGAATTAAGAGTAACCACGTGCTGAATGATAAAGCCGAGCTCTGCAATTATTTGAGGAAAAATATGTCTTAGTCAGCATAAAAGTGCCTTCTCAAATAGGCCTGCTAGACATATGTATTTTTTTAAATAAAGCCAATAGCATTCATTAATTTAAAAATCCTGTAGCAATCAGCTGCCTTGATTTCTAATTTATCAGCACCTTCCCTTTTAATATGCACCTATGCAGGCTGCAATTTGAAGCCTGCAGTAAGGTTAAATAACTATCATTGGACAGATGGCTGGGATCCCACTGTAGAATATTGAGGTACTCATGAGACCAAAAATAGAGATGGAGAGAGCAATGTCTGCTGTGCACACCGTGGCTGTCTTTGGAGTCTCGGGCCTTGGTGGAAGAGAGTTAGGTTCCTCTCCTGCCAGGCAGGAAGATGGTTGTAGGCTCTCCAAACAAACTTCCTTTTTGCACCAGAAATGGATCCAGCCTCTGCAATTTGAGTAATGTGGAGGGTCCCAGAAACAACAGCAACAACAAACCCAGGCAGCTTTTGTTACACAGCAGTTTTCAGAACAGGAGAGTCAATAATCTGTTCTGGGAAAGGCTGAAAATTCCGATCTGCCTCTAACGAACATGCGATGGCAAATAAATAAAGGGGGTGGAGAGCAAAGAGAGAAACACACACACACACACACACACACACACACACACACACACACACTCATGCAAACCCGTGGTTAGCAGCTAGATCTTCTCTCTGTGTGTGGCCAAAGGGAGGAGATGTTTATTTGGACATCTCCCTTCTGAAAAGCTGCCAGTTGACTGCCTACTTTTGAATGGGTCTAGCACTAGAGCCCAGTTAATTTCATAGGTGGTGCGATCATGTAGTTATTAACCAACTTCAAGATTTTGCTGTGGTGTGTGTGTGTGTGTTGGTGCTGGTCCTAGGGGCTTGAACTCAGGGCCTGGGTGCTGTCTTTGAAACACACATATGGAAAACCAATTGTTAGCAAACAAACCTTATATTGAAACAAACCTCACTAATAGTAAGAAAAATGTAAACACAACTCCAAACAAAACAACAATAACACAACTCCAGAAATCAAACAAACAAAAAAATCCACCTCCAAAACAAACATGTCTCTATTTCTAAACACACAGTCACTGCAATCTACAATCTGGCACAGGATGCATTGTGTAAATTATATCAATTGGATACCAACTAAAATCTCCAGGAACCATGTATCATTTGTATACATTTAAGAAAGTTACATCCCTTATCTTTTTTGCTTAAGGCTGATGCTCTACCGTTTGAGCCATAGCTCCACTTCTTATTTTTTGCTATTTAACTGGAAATGAGAGTCTCACAGACTTTCCTGCCTGGGCTGGCTTTAAACTGTGATTCTCACATCTCAATCTACTGAGTAGCTGGGATCACAGGCATAAGCTACCAGTTCTCTGCTTCTCTCCCCACCCCCACCCCCAAACAAAATAGGTGCCATGGGGATAATAAAAACTCATCAAGCACCAAATACGTTCATACACCGACATGTTTGAAACGGAGCTCATTTTGCTTAGTGTAGAAGTTACAATGAGAGTGTAATGCACATAATAAGCTTTGTAGGTGATTAAGTGTTCATGCTGTACAGCTATAATCCTAACTGGAGAGGAATCAGAAAAACCATAAACTGTATGAAAAAGAAGAGCACAAAAACATAACCCACAGTTCCAAAGTGGAAACTTCAAGAGCTTTGAGTAAAATCCTATAAAGATGTCCAAAATAGTGGCAGGAGAAAAACTGGAGTTCCAAGAAACCCGTGGAAGTTTCCCTATGTCCTAAGGAGGCTGGAGTGGGACACTGACACTCCCTACCAGTGGGCGATGACTTCTCTTTTTTCCTTTTTGCCATATTAATACTTCTGAAATCATTCAAAGGCAGAATTAGAAACCTAGAGGACAGCAAAAGCCTCATACAAGGTGAGACAAAGCCTTATCAGAACATGAGCAGTTCGGCTGGGAGCTGGTGTTTCACACCTGCCTTCCTAAACTACTCGAGGGGCTGAGATCTGAGGATCTCAGTTCAAAGCAGCCCAAGCAAGAATGTCTGGGACACACTTATGTCCAATTAATTACCCCAAACACCAGAAGTGAAGCTGTGGCTCAAGTTATAGAACACCAGCCATGAGAGACAGAGCTGAGGGGCAGTGCCAGGCCCCAAGTTCAAGTTCTAGTACCAGCACAAAGGAAGGAAGGGAGGGAGGAAGGAAGGGAGGAAGGAAGGGAGGGAGGAAGGAAGGAAGGAAGGAAGGAAGGAAGGAGGAAGGAAGGAAGGAAGGAAGGAAGGAAGAAAGGAAGGAAGGAAAGAAGGAAGGAAGGAGGGAGGGAAGGAAATGAGAAATTTTAAGTGGAAAGAAAGCCTTTCAGCCAAAGCCAAGCAAGGGAGTGGATTTGTGAAGGCCAGCAGAGCCAAGTTCAGTCCATGGTAGATGTAGTAAAGCATAGCACTTCTCACTAACACCTGGACTCAGGACCCTATTGCCAGCTCTTTCCCTAAGGCACTCAGGAACATAAGGGAAACTCCAGCTTGGAGAAAACAAGACAGGGCGCCAACTCTTTTTCTTCGCAATAATAAATAGTGCAATTTGACACTTACATGAGATCCCCTGTTGAAAAGTGTTGCTTTTTGAATGGGTAGATCTCAAAAAAAAAAATCTTCTCACTTTATTAGAACATGCGAATTGCATTAAAATCTGGAGGAAAAAAAAATCAAACAACTAGTTAGCCCAATTACTTAAAAAAAATTATTAAATAGAGCCAGGCACTGGTGGCTGAGGCCTGTATTCCTAGCTACTTAGGAGGCTGAGATTTAAGTATCACAGTTTGAAGCCATCTGGGGTTGGAAAACCCATGAAATTCTTTTTTTTTTTTTTTTGGGTCCGGTCGTGGGTCCTGAACTCTGAGCCTGGGCGCTGTCCCTCAGTTCTTCAGCTCAAGGCTAGTGCTCTACCACTTGAGCCACAGCCCAGCTCCTCCCATGAAATTCTTATTTTCAATGAATCACCGAAGGCCTCATGCATGCAAGGCAAGCACTTCCACCACTGAGCCACCTTCCCAGCCCCCCCCCATGAAATTCTTATTTTCAATGAATCACCGAAAAAGCCTGAAGTGGAGCTATGGATTCCCTGTTAGAGTGCTAACCTTGGGCAAAAAAGCACAGAGACAGTGAGGTCAAGCCCTGAGTTTAAGCCCTAGGACCAGTACACAGAAAATTATTAAATAGGAGTATTGTGTTTATATATGTGGAAAACAATCTTCATGAGTTTATGATTTGGGGTGGGGTAGAAGTGGTGTTTGAACTCAGGGCTTCAGTTCGTTAGGCAGGTTCTCTGAACTTCCAGCCTTGTATGGATGCACAATGTTTCTTAAAAAAATATCTTTAGTTGTATAAAGATACAGTTTATGTGTAGAATGCATCTTGATCAATGTAGAGATATTTATTACTGCTTCCACCCCCCCCCACACACATTTTTTTTTTGGGGGTGGGGTGCAGTCTTGGAGCTTGAACTCAGGCCTAGACACTGTACCTAAGCTTCATTTGCTCAAGGCTAGCACTCTATGACTTGAGCCACAGTGCCACTTCTGGCTTTTTCTGTTTATGTGGTACTGAGGAATTGAACCCAGGGTTCCATGCATGCAAGGCAAGCACTCTACCACTGAGCCACCTTCCCAGCCTTCTTTCTTTCTTTCTTTCTTTTAAATGTCAGTACTGGGGCTTAAACTCAGGGCCTAGATGTTGTCCCTGAGCTTTTGTGCTCAAGGCTAGTGCTCTACCACTTGAACCACAGCTCTACTTCCAGCTTTTTGCTGGTTAGTTGGAGACTGAATCTTTATGGATTTTTCTGCATGGCTATCTTTGAACTGTGATCCTCCAATGTCAGTTTCCTGAGTACCTAGGATTACAGACATTCTTTGCTTTTCTTATTCCTACTTTTAAAATTAAAAACTTTTCAACATGTTCTTGGAGATTATATATATATATATGTATATGTATATATATATATATATATATATATATGTAATTATATTTTTTCTTGCAAGGCAACCCAAACATCATTTCCCTAATGTTTTAGGAAGTTTCAAAAGATACAGTGCCCAGGACTGAAAATATTTTTTACATTTCTTTCATGGTTTTGAGCACTATTTTTTGAACAACATTTTGAAATAGAACAAATAAATATTTGTAAACTGATATATTCTACAAATTCTTAGAAACAAAAGCAACTGTTAAGGATCAGCTTTTTTTTTTTTTGTGCTGGTCCTGGGGCTGAAGGATCTACTTTTAAAAGCTGAAATGATCTTTACTTCCATGATGCATTTTCTTTCTTTCTTTTTTGTTGTTGGTTGTGGGTCTGAACTCTGGGTCTGGTCCCTGTCGTGAGCTCTTCAGCTCAAGGCGAGTGCTCTACCACTTGAGCCACAGCGCCACTTCTGGTTTTCTAGTGGTTTGTTGGAGATAAGAGTTTCACGGACTTCCCTGCCCGGGCTGGCTTTGAACCGTGATCCTCAGATCTCAGCCTCCTGAGTAACTAGGATTATAGGTGTGAGCCACTGGTTTTGTGAGCCACTGGTTTAGTTATGT
The DNA here is from genome assembly GCF_000151885.1 of Dipodomys ordii. Taxonomy (NCBI): domain Eukaryota; kingdom Metazoa; phylum Chordata; class Mammalia; order Rodentia; family Heteromyidae; genus Dipodomys; species Dipodomys ordii. The sequence goes on along the minus strand of NW_012267258.1, from coordinate 7,839,226 downwards.
GCTATTTGGTGGGCTTAGCATTAGAAATGAACACTGTGTCCTAACTCCCCTGAATATAAACTTTCTATTATTCTAAGACCCAGGGAGTAAGTAGAAAGAATTACACCTTTCACTATTTAATCACCAAATTTGATTTTCTATCCTAATAGCCTGGGGTTAGGTCTGTAATATTACAGTATCTCTAAATTCCACTTTGAGAGTAAGCAAACATTTCCCACCCCGTTCAGTAGCTAAGTACAATCCATATTTTTCTCTGTGATTCCTGCACAAAACCCCATTGATCCCTCCCAAGGTTGCCTGAAGCAATCCCTTGCTTGCTGAGCTCCCTCAGAGGCTTTCTACCCTTGGCAGAGAACTTACAGACTTCATCAGAGCCTTCCCCTTGTCAAGAGGTTTCCAGGAGGCCAGACACTGGGCCGGTGGCTCACGCCTGTCATCCTAGTTACTCAGGAGGCTGAGGTCCGAGGATCATGATTTGAAACCAGCCCAGGCAGGAAAGTCCATGAGACTCTTTTCTCCAATTAACTACCAGAAAATCAGAAGTGGCGTTGTGGCTCAAAGTTGTAGAGCACCAGCCTTAAGCAAATGAGCTCAGGGACAGTGCCCAGCCCCTGAGTTTGAGAGCCCTATGACTAACTCCCCACACCCTGCACCCCGCACTCCCCCCCCCTCAAAAAAGCCTCTCAGATTTGTCTACCTGGGCTGGTTTCAAACTTTGATTCTCAGATCTCATGATTCTCAGATTTCAGCCTCCTGAGTAGCTAGGATTACAGGTGTGTGCTGACTCCTGACTTGTATTGTCAGTATTATCTGTTATGCACAATCTAGGGAACACTTGAGTTACAATGTGCAGTTTCTGGGGAGTCATCTTGTTTTCATAAAACAGGCAAATCAGAATTTTAGGTTTCATGATTTTTTTTTATGTAACCATGCAAAGTTTTTCCACAGAGACTCAAAAAAACAACAACAACCAAAAAAAAACAAAAAACCCTCAAACACACACACACAGCTCACTCTAAAACATCACAAATTTTTTTTCAGTCAAACACTGAACAGGTTTGACATTTTAAAATAAAAACTGTCACAGAATTCGATTAGACTGTTCTAATAGCAGGCTACAGTCATGAAAGTTGGCTTTTGAAAAGACATTTCACTTGCTCCGTAATTGGCATAGGGGAGAGATGACAAATTCCAAGTCAAGCTTAGCAGAGTGTTGCTAAAACTGTGATAAAGGGATTCAAATCTTCTAACGGCATTAACTGCACCCCTTCCTCATAAAGTAATGCTAATTTGCATAAAGAAATTGGACCAGTTATGCCCTCATCAATGCATACATAATCTTTCATGAGAAATGTAAACAGTGCTGAGCACCAGTAGCTCACCGGTAGCTACGGAGAAGGCTAAGAGCTGAGGATCCCAGTTTTGAAGCCTATGAGACTTTCATCTCCAATTTTAACCAGCAATAAAACCAGAAATAGAGCTGTGGCTCAAGTGGTAGAACTCTAGCCTTGAGTGAAAAAGCTAAGGGACAGTGCTCAGGTCCTGAGTTCAAGCTTCAGTATCAGCACAAAAAAGAAAGGAAGGAAGGAAGGAAAGAAGGAAGGAAGGAGGAAAGGAAGGTAAAAGATATTCTGTGCAAAAAAAAAAAAAAGATATTCTGTGCAATATTAATGCCACTTTAATTTGTAAATAATACCAAAAATGTTTCATAATTGATGCTTCTTTAATAATAATAACAACAATAGCATCTCTGTCCATTATTACCACGAAGGGAACCATCAGCAAGTTGTTAATGGTTTAGTAGAAGAAAATGTCAGCTTCATTAAAACAACAACCCAAAAAGGGCACAATGTTTCTTCAGATTTACAATCATTTTATTGAAGGACAAACTTGCTTTACAATTCCAGATGTGAGACCACCTTAGGAAAATTCCAATGCTTTTGTGGAAAAAGGCAGTGAAGGGCTCCAACAGGCCGCTGCTTGTCTGGGGCTGGGGCCGGCTGTCCCCTGGGGCCAGCGGCCCCCCAACCACGAGTGGGCAGTAGACACAGGCTCACCCGCGGCCTGGCTTTTGCCTTTGGGTCACAAAACTACAAAGCCAGGCTGTTTTAAAAAGTCTTCTTACAGAAAGTAATAAAGTGCTCTTTCTTGGCTTTTATGACCTTATTATGATGATTTTTTTTAAAAAGAACTTCATTTTCTTATAAAGGAGCAAAAGCTGAATCCATGGTGGATAAATAGAATAAATATTAGCCCAGAGGTGGTGTTCTGAGACAACAAGAAAGACTGTGGAGAGAGGAAGTCTATGCAATTAGTTAATTTTCCTCAGTCAGTCCAAGAGCTGGAAACAGACAGGATTAAAAAGAAAAAAAAAAAAAACTAGCACCAAACGACACAAAACAAAACTTGATAGTTAACCAAATATACAAAACTGCCTAATTGATTGTATACATTTTCATTTGCAGTAAGGCTTAGCTTTTCTAGGCTGTATGTTTGGGCAGAAAGTTTAGTAAAAAATTCAGAATCTGTGAGCATCAAAGAGTCAATAAAAGAAGCACTTCTTTTTTTTTTTGGTCGGCGTGGGGCTTGAACTCTGGGCCTGGGCGCTGTCCCTCAGCTCTTCAGCTCAAGGCGAGCGCTCTACCACTTGAGCTACAGCGCCACTTCCGGTTTTCTGGTGGTTTATTGGAGATAGGAGTCTCACGGTCTCTCCTGCCCGGGCTGGCTTTGAACCGTGATCCTCAGATCTCAGCCTCCTGAGTAGCTAGGATTACAGGCGTGAGCCACCAGCGCCCGGCGAAGAAGCACTTCTTTTATTAAAAAAAATCCTTAATATAATTTCTTGTCTTGGTATCAGTACTGAGGTCTGAACTCATGACCTGGGCACTGTCCCAGAGCTTCTTTTACTCAAGGCTGGTCCTCTACCACTTGAGCCACACCCCCACTTCTGGCTTTTTGCTAGTTAGCTGGAGATAAAGGATCTCACAGTCTCTCCTGCCCGGGCTGGCTTTGAACCGTGATCCTCAGATCTCAGCCTCCTGAGTAGCTAGGATTACAGGCGTGAGCCACCAGCGCCCGGCGAAGAAGCACTTCTTTTTTTTTTTTGGTCGGCGTGGGGCTTGAACTCTGGGCCTGGGCGCTGTCCCTCAGCTCTTCAGCTCAAGGCGAGTGCTCTACCACTTTAGCTACAGCACCACTTCCAGTTTTCTGGTGGTTTATTGGAGATAGGAGTCTCACGGTCTCTCCTGCCCGGGCTGGCTTTGAACCGCGATCCTCAGATCTCAGCCTCCTGAGTAGCTAGTATTACAGGCATGAGCCACCAGCGCCTGGCTACTTCTTAAATTTTCTAAGACCAACAGTCCCTTCTGTATACAACAGATACATTAAAAAAAAAGCACATGTGGGGAAGTCTGGTAACTTTGGTGAGTAATATGACATTATTGATGAATTATTCATCAATAACAATCACATATTCATTATACATTTCAAATATATATAATTAATCATATAATTGATCATGATGAATAATTAATGACTCATGACAGAATGGTCTACACTGAAAACCCTTGGAGGATCTGTGAAGACTGCAATGGAGGAATGTCGCCTGCAGATTCCACCCTTCTCTTTTCCCCACAGCACTTGTCACACTGCCAGACAGGATTAGAGGGCGATAAGCCCCAGAACCTTGTGAAGACAGGGAGAGCTCCCGGGAGGAAGCTGCTCATCAAACCCACACCTCCACACGTCCATGGCTAATAGTGGACGATGTTCTAAGACAGGATAGGAGACAGAGCCCAACAATGGGCCACAGGCTCCCAAACTGCCCTGACTCTGCTTTCCTTTTGTTCTGTGTGAGGAAGAAAAGATTCGTTAACAACAACAAAAGCACAAAAGAGAAAGTTATGAAGGGCCAAGACAGACATTTTTTTTTCCTTTGAGAAAGTACATTCCAATCACTCCCATTCACTTCTCTCCAAACTCCCAAACTCCACCCATTTCTCTCTCTCTCTCTCTCTCTCGTTGGTCGTGGGGCTTGAACTCTGGGCCTGGGCGCTGTCCCTCAGCTCTTCAGCTCAAGGCGAGTGCTCTACCACTTGAGCTACAGCGCCACTTCCGGTTTCCTAGTGGTTCATTGGAGATAAGAGTCTCACAGCATTTCCTGCCTGGGCTGGCTTTGTTGTTGTTGTTGTTTTTTTAATATATATATATATATATATATATTTTATTGTAAAGATACTGTACAGAGGGGTTACAGTTACATGATAAGGTAGTGAGTACATTCCTATCTAGCATTGTTACCCCCCTCCTTTGTTTTCCCCTACCATCCCTTCCTTCCCCACATTCCCAACTCCTCCCTTCCCCCCACCCCCATGCCTGAAGTTGTAAAATTTGTGTTTAACATTGTGTCTTGTACATCTCATTGTGACAATGGATCAACCTGTATCCCTATTTAAGCATTTTTTTTTTCTGGGCTGGCTTTGAGCCATGATCCTGAGATCTCAGCCTCCTGAGTACCTAGGATTACAGTTGTGAGCCATAGGCACTTAGCTGAGAGTCTGCCCTCTTGCTTGGCTTTTTCACTTAAGGCTGGCACTCTACCACTCAGCCACACCTCCATCTAATAAGATATTTCTTACTTGAGAACCATCCTGGAAGAGGTGAGTGGTGGTAGATGCCTGTAATCTCAGCATTTGGGAGGCTTAGGCAGGAGGATTGTGGATTTGAGGTTAGTCAGGGTTACATCGTGAGACACCCTGTTTCAAATAAAATGAAAAACAATAACAACAAACCCTGCAAATCAACAAATCAACAAATCAGCCAACAGAACAAACAAACAAACAAAAGCACAAGGTGCCATAATCACTGAGGTACCACCTGTAGCTATGCCAAGGAAAATGAGAAAATGTAATATTGTTGTCCATTTTCAAATCAATCAAAGGCTAAGACATCTTATTTTTGTGGTAGGGAGAAAAACTTAAAAGCATATATACTATCAAGGTCACATTCCAAAGAGAAAGACTAGAATAGGAAAGAAAACTCACCAGAGACTGTATGCAAAGACAATTAGATGGAAAAGATATTAACGTTCAAAAAAGGCAGACTCGGAATACATGATCGATTTATCAGAGCTAAAGGAAGTTCAGCAAAGCTTCCAGAGCACCTGAAATCAGCTGATCTAATACTAACTACAGGGAATGTGGGAATTAAGACGATATTGGAACTAGAAATGAAGAAGCAAACCAAGGAATGACTGCAATAAAAAGCAGAGATATGAATGAGGATTCAGTCACAAACACACAAGGAAGATCTAAAGCAGGCCAGATAGAAAAAGATAGAATTAAAACATTCCCTTAAGATGTGGAGAAGAGATGTGAATATTTTTCTTATATAAAGAGTAGATTTGAACTAGGATAATGCTTGTTATCCTGGCTACTTGGGAGGCCAAATTGGGGAGGATCCAAGTTCAAAGCCAACCCATGCAGAAAAAGTCCTGAGACTCTTTCTCAAGGAAGAACTAGACTTGGTGGCAAATCTGAGATCTGAGGATCGAAATGGGAAGCCAGCCCAGGCAGGCATAGTCCATGAGACTATCTTTAATAAACCACTAAAAATCTGGAAGTAAGGCTGTGGTTCAATTGGTGGAGCTCTAGCCTTGCGTACAAAGAAGCTCAGGGACAGTGCCTAGGCCTTGAATTTAAGCCCCACAACTGACAAAAAAAATAAAAACAAACCAAAAAAAGTGCATAATCTTCTACTTTGTGGACATAACATGCTTTCCTCCCTAGTTTTTAAAAGTCTACAAAGTTCTTTGACAGCATTTTAAAATACTAAATGTTAAAGTAATTCAGTAACAAAATTAGTTCAACAACACACACTGACATAATGGTCTACAGAATTACCTTCCATTTCAAAACCCAAATTCCATAATGTGGCACAAAACTTCATATTGCCCTTAAGTTTGCAATGATTAAGAAGCAGGACTTGCTGGGAGCTGTGAGTCATGCCTATAATCCTAGCTACTCAGGAGGCTGAGATCTAAGGACCAGAGTTCAGAGGCAGCCTGGGCAGAAAAGCCAGAAGTGGTGCTGTGGCTCAAAGTGGTAGAGCACTAGCCTAGAGTGAAAAAGCTCAGGCCCTGAGTTCAAGCCCCACAACCAACACACACACACACACACACACACACACACACGAAGAGGAAGAGGAAGAAGAAGAAGAAGAAGAAGAAG
>NW_012267258.1:7813658-7832859 GCF_000151885.1 Dipodomys ordii | reverse complement strand
AGCAGCAGCAGCAGCAGCAGCAGCAGCAGCAGCAGGGCTCATGCTCAAGTTCATTTGCAATGGAAACGACTGCTTGTGGGTATTGCATTTATTTTAGGGAGAGTCATTTCAAGTTTAAGACTGCCATCTAGTGCCTCATTTTTTCCTGTAGGATGGGGAAAGGATTTCTCTATTCTCTGTATCTGGGTGGTTTTTTGTTTTTTTTGTTTTTTTTTTCTGTGTGAGCGCATGCACACACATGCCTGCCTGTCTGCCTGCCAGTTTTGGGGCTTGAACTCAGGGCCTAGGTACTGTCCCTTAACATCTGGCTTTCTGGTGGTTAATTTGAGTTAAGAGTCTCACAGACTTTCCTGCCCAGGCTGGCTTTGAACTAGGATCCTCAGATCTCAGCCTCCTGAGTAGCTAAGATTACAAGTGTGAGCCCTGGGTGCCAGGATTCATTAACTTAGGTCTTAGATAACAGTAGCCTTTCTCAGATTATAGGTCATTCTTTGGGTACCAGCTGTGAAGATTAGGGAAACTGCATTGTTCAGCAGTCTTAGAAAGAAGTGAGGGACAGACTAAAAAGAGTCATTTATCACCCTTGCCTGACCCATGCAGCTAAATGTGACCCACCAAGCACACAAATTAACCCCTGTGTGGGAACACGATCCCTGAACAGATGGATTAATAATGGCAAAGGCATCACTCCACCGATCTGCTGTCCCTGACACGTGGTGTGGCGTTTGGAAATTGTGCTCAGGGTTGCAGAACTCAGAGATGATGTCATTGACTCTGGAATATTAGTATCTTTTCTTGTGCTGGTAAGAGGGCTTGAACTCAGGGCCTGGGCGCTCTCTCTTAGCTTTTATTTTTGCTTGAGGCTGGTTAGTGCTCTACCACTTAAGCCGCTGTTCCACTTCCAACTTTTTGGTGGTAAATTAGAAGACCACAAAGAGTCTCATGGACTTTCCTGCCCAGCCTGGTTTTGAACCATGATTGCCAGATCTCAGCCTCTTGAGTAGCTAGGATGACAGGCGTGAGCCACCTGCTTTCAGTTTTGATTCTGAAATTAAAGCCTCCAAGACATCTGCCATTGACCTGAAAGTCTAAGTGTGACTGAACATATTTGTGTGTGTGTGTGTGTGTGTGTGTGTAAATCAATGTAGAGTCAATGTCCTGGCATTGTCTAGGTTGGCACTGTGCTAACAGAGAATAGAATGGTCAAAGGATACAACCAAGTAGAGCTCAGTCTTATGAACTCATTAGCCAATGGGCATTGGAATTGGGCCAAGACATCTGGGTGGCTGTGTCCACTTACTTGAATTACCCCGGACCTTGTACTTAGGCACATTCCCTTCCCAAATCATAAGCAACTGAAGTTTTTACTTATGCCCTAGGAGACAATTGTCATATACCACGCCCACATGGCTGCCTTCCAACTGGAAGATAAGGTGTTTCTACTATAAAATTCACAGGAGCTGGGTGCCAGTGGCTCATGTCTGTAATCTTAGATACTAGGAAGGCTGGCATCTATGGATTGTGGTTCGAAGCCAACACACAAAGGAAAGTCTGTGAGACTCTTATCTCTAATTAACCAACAAAAAGCTGGAAGTGGAGGTGTGGCTCAAGTGGTAGGGCACCAGTCTCAAGCAAAAAAAGCTGAGTGACAGTGCCCAGGCCTTTGAGTTCATGTCCCAGTACTGGTCAGATAGAAAAGGAAAGAAACAAGAGTAAAATGTAGTCTTTTTGTTTTCTTTTCCCTGCAGTATTCTCCCATTAATATTACTGACAAATTTTCACATTAATATTATAGAGAAATAAATCTATGTACTTTGGACTTTAGAGTTGGTATGAGCTTGAGATCAAATAAAAACATAAAACCAATAAAAGAATTTCCTTCCTTCCTTTCTTTCCTTCCTTCCTTCCTTCTTCTCTCTCTCTGTTTCTGTCTCTTTCCCTCTCTCTGTCTCTGGTGCTAAGGATCAAACAAAGATCTTAGGCAACTTCTCCCACTGAGTGACACCTCAAGCCAAGTTAAAGAGATTTTTTTTTTAAAGAGGTAATATAGGAATAAAATTTCAGGGTACTTCCTCCTCTAAGAGTATACAAAAAGAAGCTAAAAGGAAAAAGATAAGACACGTGTAATTTACAGAGTCAGTGAGAAACCAATTCCTGGGAAGCAACCACCCACCACAGCACACACCCATCGCCCACATCCAGGGTGCCGACAAAGCAGAAAGGATGCTGGTGTCAGCCTGCAGTCAGCCCTGCCTGGAGCTCCAGGTGCACTCCGGAGGGCCCAAGCCTTGGGTTTGGACATCTGCAAGGGCCTCTAACGGCTTTCGTGGGCTCCATCTTATGGCCTTGGGCTTGCTTCTGCAGAGCCTGACTCTAAACCCATGCCCACAACATGTCCTGGGTTTTCAGGCTCTGATGCAGACACACAGCTTGGTGAATGGAGGCCCATAGTCTTCTTATTTCAGGCCTGGTGTGAGTATGTTTCTGGCCCTGTCCTCCTGTGGCGTGAAGTATTAAGGGGTCATATCTCCTCCCTTGTCTTTGCTTTTTACACACCGTCCCTTCCTATGACATAAAGTACTACATATACATTCTATTTCTTTGTTGTGCTGATCCTGGGGCTTGAACTCAGGGCCTAGGTGCTGTTCTTGAGCTTTTGTGCTCAAAGCTAGCCATCTATTCCTCGAACCACAGTTCTACTTCTGGCTTCTTGGTGGTTAATGGAGATAGGAGTCTCAGGAACTTTCCTGCCCAGGCTGGCTTTTGAATCATCACCCTCAGATCTCAGCTTCCTGAAATAGCTAGATGACAGACATGAGCCACTGGCACCTGCCTACATTATAGTTCTTTAACAACTATTCATTGAATGAATAAAAGAATTAAGAGATTTTTTTTTGCAGGTTCTGGGCTTGAACTCAGGGCCTGGGCATTGTACCTTAGCTTTTTTTCTTCTCAATTCTAATCCTCTACCATTTCAGCTACACCTCTACTTCCAGCCTTGTGTAAAAAAAGTAAAGCAAGAATGGGGGGCACAAAACTGGCTCAACACACACACACACACACACACACATACACACACACAACGAAACATGGAAGATACATAAACATTTTCAAGTAAAACATGTTTTCTGTTTCCCGAGATCTTCATTGATCACTTTAGAACACATAAACCTAGAAATGTTTAAGAGTCAATCTCTAATTTTTGCTTTTTTTTTCTTATTTTGAAAGTACAAGTTTTGGAAAAGACCGAGAAAGGCCCAAAGAATTAAATCAGACCCTTACTATCATAAATACCAAGAACAAGGCACTATTAACATTTTACAAATACACAAAAAAATCTTACAGCGCTGAAAGGCCACCCATGCAGAGAATCAAGCCTGAAGCCATTGGGCTTGTTTTAGATTCATGAGAGTCTCTTCAGTTGTGTGTGTGTGTGTGTGTGTGTGTGTGTGTGTGTGTGTGTGTTAAGATTTTTATCAGTTCATTCAAGGCGTTTCTGGAGCACTGGACGATTATTTTCCCCCAGACAAACCTAGTGCCATCAGATTACTAATGATCGTACTCACTTACACTGAGAAATTTAATGGCCAAATAAATCAAAATACTCTATGGAGTAGTTGGCTTGTGAAGGAGCAGCAATAGCCAAAATATTGTAACGGCCAGATGCCAGTGGCTCACGCCTGTAATCCTAGCTACTCAGGAGGAGGCTGAGCTCCAAGGATCGACGTTCAAAGTCAGCCCAGGAATGAGAGTCTGTGAGCATTTTATTTCCAATTAATCACCAAAAAGTCAGAAGTAAAGCTGTGATAGAGTTCTAGCTTTGAGTGTAATGGACAGACTCTGAGTTTCAAGACCTAGTATTGGCACACACACACACACTAATATTGTAGCAAAAGAACAGAATTGCTCCATTTTCTTGCTATCTGGACCCAAAGACCAGGACAAGCCCAAGGGAGACAATCCTTTGGCTCCCATCAGCATTTCTCACAAGTGTCTCTCCATTTGCCTCTACGCATGCTCTGTTTGGCCAACTTGCCACTGTGAGAACTCCATCAGTTCAACTGGCCCCTAACAGACAAGTGATGAGCTTCTACATTCACATAACTTAAAACTTTACTTGCTAGGAAGGGGAGACGGGAGGATTTAATCCTAAGAAAAACAGAATAAAGGCAAACACAAAGCACTGCTGTATTAAAATGACCACAGGTAGCAACAGCGATGTGGAAATCAGCAAGCTTCCCAGCCAAAAAAGCAGTGATAGTCTCAGAAATCCATGAGATTCCATTCATCCTTTAAGCAGCAAAAAGCTGGGCAGGAGGTATGGCTCAGGTGGTAGAGCACCAGTTGTGAGCAAAAAACGCCAATTGAGAGCACAAGGCCTTGAGATTGAGGTCTTGAGTTCAGGCTGCAGTGCCAGTACACACACGCACACACACACAGACACACACACACACAGACACACACACACACACACACAGACATATACACACACACACAGAGTGTTCAGTTAGTCAAAAATCTTTGAAAAGTCCTTTGTGCTTCAGTAGACAGATCCAGTTAACTACCTCTGAACCTTGCTGTCTGTGGCTGTCTCATCAGTAAAGCCAAGTGCATCCGGCTGCCCTGAAAATTAATTAAAGCTTGTGAAGCTCTTTGAAATTGGCATGTTGAACCACACATGCTACAAAACACTTATCACGTGCCAGAAAGCCTGCAAACATGCTGATTGCTCAGTGCACTAGATGGCAGAAATTCTTGAACTTGTTAGATGGTACTTTGAACAATGCCACATTGAAGAATGACAAATCAAAACACAACAGGATCTTTTGATCCTCAGTTTACCTTTAAACACAAACACAATTTGCTTTTCAAAGTAATTTATATTGTTATCAGTTCTTTTCAGCTCAATCACAGATTTTTTTTTTAAATAAGATTTCAGCTAGGCACTAGTGGTTTATGCCTGTCATCCTAGCTACTCAGAAGGCTAAGTTCTGAGGATTGCAGTTTGAAGCCAATCCTGTGCAGAAAAGTCTGTAAGACTCTTATCTCCAACTAACCATCAAAGCACCTGTGACTCATGCCTATAATCTTAGCTACTCAGGAGGCTGAGATTTGAGGATCACAGTTCAAAGCCAAGCTAGACAGGAAAGTCTGTGAGATTCTTCTCTCCAATTAACTACTCAGAAAATGCGGAAGTGGCGTTGTCACTCATGTGGTAGAGTGCTAGCCTTGAGCACAGAGACCTTCTACAATGCTTAGGTCCTGAGTTCAAGCCCAGGACCTGTAAAAAAAGCCAAAAGTGGAGCTGTGGCTCAAGCAGTAAAGCACCAGCCTTGAGTAGTACAGCTCAGGAACTGCTCCCAGACTCTGGTTTTAAGGTCTGGGACTGATACACATGCATAACACCCCCCCCAATAACATTTAAAAAAAAAGGTTTTCTGGAAATAAAACAGAAATAACCTCATAATAAAACAGATCTAAAGGGCACTTGGTGACATTCAGATCCCCTACCCCATCCCCAACTCTTAGATTTCGTGAAAAGCTCACCCAGTATTAAAGCAAATGTCATCAAAGTGTAACATTCATTCTACAATGATGTATAAACACTGGAGGCAGAAATTCAAGCCTGCCAGTACAACTGAAGAGTAAACAAGTTTAGATTGCATCAACATAGCAATGAAAAGACATGTGTAAATAACTGGTAGGTTGCCCAGGTGGACTCAGCTGTTAAGGAGGAAGGGGGGGGGGCGAGAGCATGAGCCTGCTTTTATTCTGAAGTTTAACACCAGCTATAAAGAAGAAAGAGGGGTTCACAATGAAACTTGTTAAAATTCCTATCTTCTTTCTGATTTTACTAGTTTTGTCAAGGCAATGATAAGTCCCTAATCAAGAGTACAATTCAGCTTTTAACCAAAAAGAAAGACTTTAGAATTCCAAGGATCACTTGTCTACTACATTTCCTCCTCCTCCTCCTCCTCCTCCTCCTTCTCCTCCTCCCCTTCCTCTCCCTCCTCTTCTCTTCTCTTCCTTCTTCCTCTCTTTGGTGTAGGAAATGGGGCCTTAACTCTAGGCCTTGTGCTCTCTGTTGTTTTTTTCATTCAGGGCTAGTGCGTTACCAGTTGAGCCATGTCTCTAACCCTGCTATTTTTGTTGGTTTGGAGACAGTCTTTTCTGTCTCAGCGGGCCTCCAACTGTGATCGTCTGGATCTCAGCCTTCTGAGTAGCTAGAATTCTAGGCATGAGCCACTGGCTCAGTTAGTTCCTTAAAGACTGCCCCACTCTTAATATTTGTGTTCCCAGAGCTTAATACCATGCCTGGCACATCACAAGCCCTCAAGAAAGGTCTACTGCAAGTTGAGATAAACACAGCAAAAGCACCTGGCATCAGTGGCTCATGCCTGTAATCCTATATACTCAGGAGGCTGAGATCTGATGATCACAGTTCAAAGCCAACCTGGGCAGGAAAGCCTGTAAGACTCTTTATCTCTAGTTAATCACCCAAAGAGCCAGAAGTGGAGCTCTAGTTTAATTGGGAGAGTAGTCTTGAGCACAAAAATGCTCAGGGAGAGCACCCAAGCCCTGAGCTCAAGCCCTACGACCAGCACTACAAACAAACACACAAAAAGACCAGCAAATATGAAAACAGCTAACATGCATTTGTGAGTGCAACTTTTCTTGGCTTTTCAGAGAAGGAAAAAACAAATGGCAGCAGGGAATATGCAAAATAACCTGCCATCCCTTTGAAGTGAAGCCAGGCTCAGGCAACGGTGGAAAAGATGAAGAGCTTGCACATCCATTTCAGTAGTGAGAACCACAGAAGCCACTGGGAAGCAGCTCCCAAGCATCTCTGAGAAACAATGACAGGTGTGGCCCAGAGGGAGGGCCTGCACACCAGACACAGGGCCTGGGGACAGATTTCCATCTCGCCTCTAAGGGTGCTGAAGAGGCCTGCAAAGGTGTCATTAAGAAATGGAAGGTCTTCCCATGGAACTTTGCACACTCTCATTACCTTCCCATGCCATTTGATCTTTGAGTCATGGCTGAAGTGACCCAGATTTCAGACTGGTGATTAGTAATGTCGCATTTATACAAGTCTTTCCTATTGGCACAGCACTTCAGAGTCACTTAAGAACCTGCAGCAGCTAGGTACCAGTAGCTTGTACCTGTAACCCTAGCTATTCAGGAGGTTGAGATCTGAGGATCATGGTTTAAAGCCAGCCTGGGCGAGAAAATCTGTGAGACTTTATTTTATTTTTTGTTTTGTTTTGTTTTTTTTTTTGTCGGTCGTGGGGCCTGAACTCTGGGCCTGGGCGCTGTCCCTCAGCTCTTCAGCTCAAGGCTAGCGCTCTACCACTTGAGCTACAGCGCCACTTCCGGTTTTCTGGTGGTTTATTGGAGATAGGAGTCTCACGGTCTCTCCTACCTGGGCTGGCTTTGAACCGCGATCCTCAGATCTCAGCCTCCTGAGTAGCTAGAATTACAGGCGTGAGCCACCAGCGCCCGACTGACTCTTTATTTTTTAAACTATATATTTTTATTGTAAAAATACTGTACAGAGGGGTTACAGTTATATGAGTAAGGTAATGAGTCCATTTCCTATGGATCACTGTTACCACCTCCTTTGTTTTTTCCCTACCATCCCTTCCCTTCCCCTCCCATCCCCCCCCCCAAAGTTGTCAAGTTCGTTTTCAACATAGTGTCAAGTACATCTCATTGTTACAATGGGTCAACCTCTATCCTTACTTCAGCATTTTGTTATTTCCCTTCCCCTCCCCAAATTAGAACAATGTAGACTCTAATCTTCAATTGGCCACTTAAAAAAAAAAGCCAGAAGTGGAGGTGTGACTCAAATGGTAGTGTGCTATCCTTGAGGAAAACAACAACAATAAACAACGCTCAGGGGCAGCACCAAGGCCCTGAGTTCAAGTCCCAGGACTGGTACTGAGGGAAAAAAAGAGAAGAAAGATGTACCACCCACACTCCTGAAGTCATCTGAATAATTCACAAACGGGGTGTTTTTAGACACACTAACAGATGGCGACTTCCCAGTGGGGCCTGATTCTAACTAACATCCGGTTGATTCTGATCAGGATGAGAAGAAGATTTGAGGTCCTGAGGATTTGCTGAAGAGTTACTTAATTAATCATAATGTGCTAGATGGGACAGCCAGGCCACTAAGTATGATAATGTATACAAGACTTTATGAACTAAGGATAGCACAGGGAGATGTCAATCCTTACTACATATGCACCAGGTTGTGGAAGATAAGTATGTTAGTAGAGCCAAGCCCTGGTGGCTCAAGCCTGTAATCCCAACTACCCAAGAAGGCTAAGATCTGAGGGTGACAGTTCAAAGCCAGCCTGGGCAGGAAAGTTCATGAGATTCTTATCTCCAGTTAACCACCAAAACAGAGCTATGGTTCAAGTGGTAGAACCAGCCTTACATAGACAAAGCCAAGGAAGGGTGTGAGGCTGTGTTCAAGCCCTAGTATCTAGTACAAGGAAAAAAACAAGATTTATTAGGGCTTTAATTTTTTTTTAAATATCAAGAATGCATCTAATAAGGAAGTTAGGGTATCTTTATTTGCCAGTAAACCTTTTTCTAATATGGTTCATTGACTCCCACATTTTAAACATAGTCATAATTGCTGTGATTACACAAACACAAAACTTTTGAGTTCTAGTTTTTACATCTTGGCTACTTCCCACGTATTAACACTGTGCTCACATTTATCATTTTTACTATGAGCATAAGTAGGTCAACGTTCTAACTCCATCCGGTTACTAATTCACTCTTTCATATTATTGCAATTTTTTTGTTTCTTTGAGCTAGTATATCAAAACTGATGTAACCTATTTAAACCAGGCTTTGTTTCAGGGGAAGTATAAAGTCTCTTAGATCTTTAAACATAGCTCTTGCGGAATTGTGAACGGGTCCTACTGAATAATGAATAAAGCTGTGAGTTGGCATTGGCTGATAGGAATCCTTTTTGAGCAGATTTGCTATATAGCTCTGGTGAGTGATTCAAGTAGCAATGATGATAATAAAATAACACCATCGCACATTGACTGTTTTCTGTCTCCATGAATTTCAGGCCTCAGGATTCAGTATTTTAGAATGGAATAAAATTTGAGCTTAAAAAAAAAGTCACTAGGAGCCAGGCACAGGTGGCTCACACCTGTCTTTCCAGCTATTCAGAAGGCTGAGATCTGAGGAGCCAGATTCAAAGCAAGGAAAATGATTAGATCATATCTCCAATGAACCACCCAAATGCCAAAAGTGGAGCTGTGACTCAAGTGGTAGAGTGCCAGCTTTGAGTGAAAAAAAAAAACAAAAACTAAGGGACAGAGCCCAGACTCTGAGTTCAAACCCTGGTACTACACAAGAAAAAATAAAAGAGAGTCAAAATTACAGTCTGTGGTCCTAGATTTAACATACAGAGCAACAGCAAGGCATGTCTGAAAATACTATTTCTGTGTGTGTGTGTGTGTGTGCGTGTATGTGTGTGTTACTGATCATAGCCTGAGCCTTGAGCCTTGAGCTTGCTAGGCCAGTACCCTAGCCCTAAGCTACATCCTAGACCCTTGACTTGTAATTTTCTTTCTTTCTTTCTCTCTCTTTCCTTCTTTCTTTCTTCCTTCCTTCCTTCCTTACTTTTTTGTCAGTTATGGAGCTTGGCTCCATTCCTGAGCTTTTCTGCTCAAGGCTAGTGCTCTACTACTTTGAGCCACATCTCCACTTGCAGTTTTCTGGTAGTTAATTGTAGATAAGAGTCTCATATCCTTTTCTGCCTGAGCTGGCTTCAAACTGCCATCCTCAGATCTCAGCCTCCTGAGCAGCTAGGATGACAGGCATGAGCCATCAGTGCCTGGCTGTACTTTTCTTTAATCAGACCGCATGATGTATAATCAAGAGGGAAGTTTTGTCATGGACGTTCAATCTTCCACTGCAGTGAACCGTTCATGACATGGTGCAGCCTGTCAGTAATGGGGCTGGAGGGGGTGGGCATTAGGGGGAGGGGGGGCGGTACAGTGGACACTGCCACCATGTTGGACAAACCTCTCTCCTTGATTATTGCCTCCCTCTGACTTTATTCAAATAAGAAGGGATTAGCCCAGAAACTAGCTACAAAACAAAACAGCCCCAAGTTCCCAAAGAAAAAAATTTCTATATCCTAGAAAAAAAAAAACCACAATTTTGGCTCCTAGGTGTCTTTTATCTGATACATAACATTAAAATAGTTCACAAGCGGCCATTCTCGTCAGATGAGGGCTTCCTTCGCTAACCTTGCTGTGCTATATTACAATGAAGTGAGATTACAAGCTCAAACCCTGTCCTTCCATGCTAAAAATATTGGGAGAGAGATTCCTTCTCCTTAGCTTTATTAAGCTCCTATGGTGTGCACACACTTCTGTAAGAGCTGAGGATCAAGGCAGCAGGCTGAGGAAGCAGCAACTACTGTGTGTATCCACGGGGGATGAGAAGCAAGCAGCAAATAAAAAGAGCAGAAGCGACTCTCAGAGCTGGGGCTCAAATAGCAGAGAACAGAGCACACCTGGTCCGTGTGCACCTGGGGGATCTAGCAGCACCTACTGAGTGTAGGCAGCAGGTGAGAAGGTGAGAAGCATCTCCTCTAGACTTCCTGGGGAAGGTAGAGGTGTAGCTATTCTATGAAAGCCAATCAGGGAAGCAGCTTTCACACCAGGTTACTGTGTGTGTGTGTGTGTGTGTGTGTGTGTGTGTCTGTGTGTGTCTGTGTGCGCCATCCTAGGGCTTGAATTCAGGGGCTGGGTGCTGTCCCTGAGCTCTTTTGTTCAAGCCTAGCACTCTACTACTTTGAGACACAGCTTCACTTCCAGTTTTCTGGTGGTTCATTGGAGGTAAGAGTCTCACAGACTTTCCTGTCCAGGGCTGGCTTCAAACCACGATCCTCTGATCTCAGGTTCCTGAGCAGCAAAGATTAAGGGCATGAGCCACCAGCTGTCTCCCCCCGCCCCCCCCAGCCACCAGATCCCTTTGGAGGGAACCTAAGAAGTAGAGTGAGCTATAATCCCCTATGTCTGTTGATTTATTCATTCATTTAGCGCTGGTCCTCGGGTGGTTCTAGGCACTGCCTCTGAGCTTTTCTGCTCAAGGTTACTGCTTTAGTACTTGAGCCACAGCTCCACTCAGGGCTTTTGGGTGGTTATTTGGAGCTAAGAGTCTCACAGACTTTCCTGGCTGGGCTGGCTTCAAATCTTTTTTTAGGGGGGGGCGGTTGTGGGGCTTGAACTCTGGGCCTGGGCGCTGTCCCTCAGCTCTTCAGCTCAAGGCTAGCACCCTACCACTTGAGCCACAGCACCACTTTCGGCTTTTTTCTTTTTGCTTATGTGGTGCTGAGGAATCGAACCCAGGGCCTCAGGCATGCAAGGCAAGTGCACTGAGCCACCTTCCCAGGCCCCTGGCTTCAAATCTTGATTCTCAGATCTCAGCCTCTTGAGTAGCTAGGATTACAGGCATGAGCCACTGTTGCCTGGCTCATATGTCCTTTTGAATTTGAAATCCAGCACACATGAGATCAGCTGTAAAACTGCAGGAGAATTAAAGCTATCAATATTAAGGTCTTATGCTATATTTCGAAGTAGCTCTCAATTGATCTCCAATGATCCTTAAACTCTGTATAGTTATGGCTTAGTTTGGGCTTCTTTCCCCCCCTGAGTAACACCTTGCAGTATGTCTTCACATAATGTTGAAAAGGGAGGCTTTTATTTACAATGTGCAAACAGCCCAAGAAGATAATCCAGGTAGAAATTTCCACTCTGAGATACTGCTGATAGTCTTCGGCCATACCTCCCTGAACACGTCCGGTCTCGTCTGAGATACTGCTGATACGATTTGGCACCGAGCATACAATAGGGGAAATAGGCAGCCAATATTGCCAAGTTTAGGATAGGCCTACATGGTACAAAGGTGTGAAGGACATCACACAGTTTGCCACATATGAGAAGAATTTGGAAGTCCTTCTTGTTGATTAAAATAACAAAACAAAGTTAGGCCCGGTAGCTCCTACCTGTAATATTAGCTATTCAAGAAGTTGAGATCTGGGGGACTGTAGTTAGAAGCCAGGCCAGGCAGAAAAGTCCTTCAGAATCTATCTCCAAAATGAGCAGCAAGGTTGGAGGCATGGCACAAGTGATAGAGCACCAGCTAAGCAAGATCAAAGCCTTGAGTTCAAAGCTTAGTACTTGGGGCAGGGAGTGAGCCAAAAAATACCTCAAAACGGGGCTGGGAAGGTGGCTCAGTGGTAGAGCGCTTGCCTTGCATGCCTGAGGCCCTGGGTTCAATTCCTCAGCACCATATAAACAAACAAACAAAAAAAGCTGGAAGTGGCGCTGTGGCTCAAGTGGTAGAGTGCTAGCCTTGAGCTGAAGAGCTAAGGGACAGTGCCCAGGCCCAGAGTTCAGGCCCACGCCCGGGCCCCCTAAACCCCCCCAAAAACAAAAACAAACAAACAACAAACCTCAAAACAAAGACAAAAATCAAACAAATAAAGAACTAAAGAATTACAACATTAAAAAAATAGCAAAATCCAGGGTGGGGGTTTAGATCTGAGTATTTAATGTTTGTTTTCAGGTAGGTGGTATAGATACAGCAGCAGTAACACTGATTGGTTCAAATTCTTAAGTTCTTAGTCTGAGAATGATCTATAGGAATGGTGATCATGGCTAATGAGAAGAAATGCTCAAAGTTTCAAAGATCAAAGAAGACAATGTAAAACCAGACAAGCAACAAATTTCATTCATCAATGTTTGCAAAACTATGCAATTGAGCCTGGTGGCTCACTCCTAGAATCCTGGCTACCTAGGAGGCTGAGAACTGAGGATCCTGGTTCAAAGTTAGTCTGGGCAGGAAGGTCCTTGAGACTCTTACCCTCAATTAACCACCAAAAGGCTGGAAGTAGAGTTGTGGCTCAAGTGGTAGAGCTCCAGCATTGAGTGAAAAGGCTGAAGGACAGTGCCCAGGTCCGGAGTTTAAGATCTAGTACTGACACCAATAAGGAAAGAAAGAAAGAAAGAAAGAAAGAAAGAAAGAAAGAAAGAAAGAAAGAAAGAAAGAAAGAAAGAAAGAAAGAAAGAAAAAGAAAGCTTCTTGAACCCAAATTTTAAAAAAATGCCAGTGTCTACAGGTAGCAAAAACATAATTTCCACAAAAGAGATCCATCAGACACCATAGTAACCTGATTATTTCCTGCTTAAACAGCAAATATATAGTCCCATGAAAATATTATCATTACTATCCATTTCTCATTTTAGTACTGCAATGAATAAGAATTTGGCTGGCATTTGTGGCTCACACCTGTAATCTTAGCTACTAAAGGAGGCTCAGATCTGTGACTCAAAGCCAGCCTGGCCAGAAAGTCTGTGAGACTTTTATCTCTAATTAACCAACAAAAAGCCATATGCAGAGCTGTGGCTCAAGTGGTAGCACACCAGCCTTGAGCAAATAAGCTAAGGGGCAGAGAACAGGCTCTGAGTTCAAGTCCCAGTAAAGAATTTGAGTTCTTTTCATGAGAGGGGAAGAAAAAGACAACGGTTTTTGTTATAACTTGGAAAATTAAAAACAAACAAAACATTTCTGACCCTTAAAGTGGGAGAGTGCCTGGTCTGTTTTGCACACATATGGCCGAAGTGGAGGGCCCACTGCTGGATATTAGCTCAGCCAGCTGTTTATGCTTATGGAGGGGCCAGGAAGGGAACTTACACGGTTAAATTAAACACAAACACCTTCTCTGCATAATACTTTATTCCTCCCTTCACATTCAGAAAGACTTAAAAGGCTAAACTCAGGGGGCTGGTGGCTCACGCCTGTAATCCTAGCTATTCAGGAGGCTGACATCTGAGGATAGTGTGGTTTGAAGCCAGCCCAGGCAGGAAAGTCTGTGCAACTCTTAAGTTCAATTAGCTACCAGAAAACCGGAAGTGAAGCTGTGGCTCAAAGTGGTAGAGTGCTAACCTTGAGTGGAAAAGCTCAGGGAACAGTGCCCAGGCCCTGAATTCAAGCCCCAGGACTGATTAAAAAAACAACAACAACAAAAGAGCAAAACCCAAACAACAATAACAGAAAGAAAGAAACTAAACATCTAAAGCATTTAAGGGTGGGTAACGGACCCCTTCAGCTCTATCCTGCAGGTGTTTATGGATGCAAGCAGCGGTCACTCATGGTCTTTATTCTTCACAGGGTCCTTGCAATGAGCAAAGTTAGCATCAGAACGCAGCTCAGAACTCCTGCCCAGCACAACTCTATTCTCTTATAAGAAACATCTGTGATCCTCTAAAGCACTGCAACCTAACTTTATCACTTTCCAAAATTATGTAACATGCCTGTACCTCAGGCGCCGAACATACTTCTTAATTACATAGTCTCAGAAGAATTCCAAATGTCATCTCTTTTTGGACATACTTTATAACAAGTATTTCAACACCAGAACACTCGGCAGTCTTCTTATATAAAATGTAACCATTCCCTAAATGGTTTTGGAAGAGATCTTTTTCAAGTGAAATAAATACCATATTACATAGTCCTTTTTCTGACCCTAAATAAGGCACGTAAGATTATTCAAGCACATAAATAGTCTAGCTGGAAATATCAATGACAGCTAACACAGTATGAGTTTCTCTAGACGATTACCCTATTATCTGCTTATCACTGAAATGAGAAAGGGGGGGAAAAAGTAAAACTGTAACGTGATCTAAATAATTTATTCTTATTAGATGTTTCTGTGCCAGTACTGGTGCTTGAACTCAGGGGCATACATTCCTGGCTCACTTGCTCACAGCTGGTGCTTTACAACCTGAGCCATGCCTCCAGTCCAGCATTTTGCTGCTTAATTAGAGATAGAATCTCTAGGACTTTCCTGCTGGGGCTGACATTGAACTGAAGTCCAGGTGTCAGCCTCCTGGGATTACACACAAGGGCCACTGAAACTCAGCTTCACTGACTATTATTAAAGTGAAATAGTTTATTATTATGACCAGTGTGTGTATGTGTTATGTGTATGTGTGTGTGTGAGAGAGAGTGAGAGAAAAAGAAAGAGAGACAGAGAGAAAGAGAGACAGAGAGAATGGAATATAGGGCAGAGAAATGGACCGATTCAGACAAAGAATTTAATAAGCTCTCTATTTCAATGCTAACTACTGCGGATTTGGGTGGAGTAGGTGTGTCTGGCAGGTTGGGGGTTCAGCTGGTAAAGTCATATAAAGCTCATTTCACCTCTAAATGTGCTATGCTACAAGTAACCTGAAAGGCAATTTGTATACCAGGCAACAGTGGCTCAGGCCTGTAATCCTAGCTACTCAGGAGGCTGAGATCTGAGGATCATGGCTCCAAACCAGTGTGGGTAGGAAAGCCTGTGAGATGCTCATCTCCAATTAACCAGCAAAAAAAAAGATGAAATAGAGCGGTGGCTCCTGTGGCAGCCACATCTTCCAATTGCTCAGAGACCTCTAAGATCAGGTGTGTACACAGATTCTAAATTCACCCTTGGGATCTCAATGGTCCTAGCGGCCTGGGTTCACTTCAACTACCTCTACAGGGCCATGAAACACAGCATTTACAAATTTGGGTATACAGCACTATTTATTCCATGATGGAAGAGTGCCAAAAATGCCAGGAGAGATGTTGGCATGTGTGCAAGCCAAAGTACTGTTCAACCCAAAGAGCCACTGTAGTCTATTGGATTTTTTTTTTTTTTGGTTGTTGTTGTTGTTGGCCAGGTCTGAAAAAGCCTATGTGAAGATACCTTGCTTAGGACGATCTTTGCACCCCACCCCCCACCCCGTGCCATCTTTTCAAGCCGTGGGAATACCTTCTGAGGGTGGTCCTGGGGTGGCGAGCTATCGTGGAAATAGTTCCCTCCTTCCCCCAGCCCTGAGAGCAAGCCCACTCAACCCAAATCCTCAGAGGGTCTGTTTTCTCATTTTCCAATCTCATAAGTAAAATGTGTCTGGTAGCTATTAAAAGAGTTAAACTACCACCGGTGGTAAAAAGTTTCAGTGTTCAGAAATTTCAGGATTTGGAAGGCTTAGCTCCTGCGGAATAGTGAAATTATGTCCTGGTAGATCCTCCCCTTTTTATGGTGTCAGTATTGGGGTTTGAACTCAAGATACTGGGCGCTGGTGCCTCAGATTTTTCACTACTTGAGCCACAGCTCCACTTCTGGCTTTTTGTTGATTAATTAAAAGTTTAAAGTCTCTGGGATTTAGGGCTGCCCAGGCTGGCTTTGAACCTGGATCCTTAGATTTCAGACTGCTGAGTAGGCAGGATTACAGACAGGAGTCACAAGTACCTGGTTGCTCCTCTTATTTATTTTTGTGCCCATCCCAGGACTTGAACTCAGGGCTTGGGCTCTGTGCCTGAAACATTTGTGCTCAAGACTAGCCATAGCTCCACTTCCAGCTTTTTTGTTGGTTAACTGGAGATAAGAGTACCACGAACTTTTCTACCCAGCTGGCTTCGAACCTTGATCCTCCCATTTCTGCTTAGGATCACAGGTATGAACCACCAGCTTCTGATATTCCTCTATCATTAATCATTCTCATTCTATATCTCTATCATTAATCATTAAACACCTCTTCATGTACTTCCCAAAGGAAAGATACTGCAATCTGAAGAAAAACCAAAACCAACGTATGAAATGATATCCAGTGATATAAAAAAGATAGTTCTAATGACAGATTCCCTGAAGAGGAAGAAAGGAAAACTTTAAAAACATTAGCTACTTACAATGTGCTATCAGATAACCTTTCTCCCTTTTCTTCTTAAGGCAACCCACCCTGTTAAAATGCTTCTTTAAAATCCCTTTATTAGGAAGTCCTTTGTGCCTGCTGAAAGCAAACAATACCCTAGAAAACTGGGACCAATATACCCACAAGGTGATGAATGCTTTATTTTTTTTTTCTCTCAAAAGGCAATGTGAATGAAGGAAAAGGTGGATATATACATATATATATATATACATTTATATATATATATATATACATTTATATATATATAATACAATATCACAGGAAACCAAATAGCCTTTATTTAAATTAAAAGCAATCACAGTCTGATTCTTGGAACACACTTGGAAATGTTTCTTTGGCACACAGCTGCTCCATGCAGCCAATATTGTGTGTAATTGGAAACATTTCAAACAGAATTGTTACCAAAGTCAAAGACTGTAATTGTGAACTGTGGGATCAATCAGAGCCTCAGATAAAAGAAGGGCAAGTGAGCAAGAGTCCACAGCACAGAGGACTCATGCAAGGCTCCTAACTGCAGTATTTCATTATTATTATTATTATTTTATCATTATTGCTATATTGTGCTTGTACTGGGCCTTGAATTCAGAGCCTGAGCACTGTCCCTTAACTTTTTCGTTCAAGGCTAGCACTCTACCACTTGAGCCATACCTCCACTTCCAGGTTCTTGGTGGTTAATTGGAAATAAGAGTCTCATGGATTTTCCTGCCCTGGCTGGCTGCAAACTTGGATCCTCAGATCTCAGGCTCCTGAGTAGCTAGGATGACAGGCATGAGCCACTGGTGCCTGGATGTTCCTCAGCATTATTGACAAAGCTTCCCTTCCTTCCATACATCCAAGGAGGAAAAACTGGTAGGTGCTATAGATCAGCCATTGGGACAAAACTTTTAGAAGGAGCTAATGCAATCATCCACTGAAAACGCAAACGCCTTCCTCCAAAAAGTTTACCTCCAATTTACCTGTGAGGAAAATTAAAACAACAACAACAAAAACAATCAGAAAAACCCACAACCACACTTGAATTACCCAGTGGACTTGTAGGATCCCTTAAGATGAAACTTACGGATGAGGGAAGTTAAGTAAAGGTGATTGACAGCAGCTTGCTCCTTCAGGGCTCCTGGTTTTTAAAATGTTTACCTTGGCATCTACCTAGCTGCCCTTTCTACTTTCCATGTAAAATCTTGGTGGGAAAATGAACCTGGAAGGGCGTGATCAGTTTAAGTGGGGGCGATCATTCTTGTTCCTAGAAAGACCCTTCAAAATGACTGAAATGTGTTTATAGTTGAGTCCGCACAAGAGCACGAACCAGAGACATGAGTTAATATTATTAGTTATTATTATTGTTTTGTTTTCAGATAGGGCTTGCACTCAGGACCCTGCACTCCAGGCTTGGTTGTCTTTTTTTTTTGCATTCACTTGAACCACACCTCCACGTCTAGCTTTTGGGTGGAACTGGAGATAAGAATCTCATGGACTTTTCTTTGGGGCAATGATCCTCAGCCTCCTGAGTAGCTAGAATTACAGGCGGGAAGCCACTCTCCCTCAGCCTGGGCCATGTGACTTGTTACAGTGTGTTTGAGATTCCCACAAGGCACTGTGAGCTAGTCAGTGCCGGTGGACCAGAGGCTCAGAAACAGCTCTTGGAAAAATCATGTCATTCTGGCTCACAGAAAGTGATCTGATTATTCTGTTGTATCTCTGTGCCAGAAGTGTCATGCTATCGGCCAGCACCAACTTGTACACTGCATCTTCTTCCCCCTTACTCTCTTGGAAGAGACAGGGACCGGAGAACACAGCCCTGCTTGGATTCCCACCCACTTCAGACCTGTTCCAAAATATGGACTCACATCAGGTTGGTGGCTCCGGATTTGGGTTTGGCACAACCATAAATGAGGAGGTGCGTGGTTGGTTAGTGGGAGGCTGGGGGTTGGAGGGGGGCTAACATGTTTGACCAGAGGTAGGGAGGTCCAGAAACTCAAGGTTCCTATGGTTTTCCCCAGGCCATCTTGGGTCCTGATGCTCTGACTGGAGCACAGCTCCGTATACTGCCTGGGATTTGGAGGAACTGTTAACACCACAGGACTTGGCACTGGTGTACTGGTTCATCCACACCCACCTAAAGAGATTAACCTGTCATTCATTCTAAGGCCAGAAGAAAAAAAAAGGGGGTGGGCCCTTCTAACACCAACCAATAAGCATCTACCTTTTTACAAATGATTGTGTGTGTGTGTGTGTGTGTGTGTGTGTGTGTGTGTGTGTGCCTATCCTGGGTCTTGAACTCTCAGCCTGGACACTGTCCCTGAGTTTTTGTGCCTAACAGTTACCACTCTACCACTTGAGCCACACCTCTACTTCTAGCTTTTTTTTTAAATGTGTTCTTTTTTTTTGGGGGGGGGGTCTAGTCGTGGGGCCTGAACTCT
>NW_012267258.1:7808708-7812293 GCF_000151885.1 Dipodomys ordii | reverse complement strand
GTGTGTGTGTGTGTGTGTGTGTGTGTGTGTACTGGAACTTGAACTCACTCTACAGCTTGGCTTTGGTGCCCACTAGTGCTGTACCACTTGAACCACATTCCTAGTTCTTCATTTACTTTATGTACTATTTTATCCAAGAAATTAACTCCTGTAATTAGAATACACATCAATGATACTCTGTCCCAAATTGTTTCCCCTAATTTTAGCCAGCCCAAAATATAGATATAGATTCAAACAGTTAATTACTAGAAAATATTTTTCAAAGATTCTTATTTCACAAGTATTAGAAACATAGTCTCAATACGCAACCTTTTATATTTCACTTTCAAGTAATTACAGGTTTTAGAAAAATGACTTTACAATGATACCTTTAAAACTTGCATGTCAGCTTACTCTGGAAAATCTTTTAGGAAACTACAAATTTTCACTGTTTTCCATTGGTCTTTTCATAGCTATCCAAAGGAGAGAATTTTAGGAACAACCCCATAATAGTTCGGCTATTAAATCTAAGGTTCTTTTATCTTTCCAGCTTATATTAGGATTGCTTTTCATGACCCAAGCTGACTTACTACAACCTTTTTTTTATGAGAGAGATAAATGGTGGTCCCATGGACCTGGATTATAAAAACTTAATGAACTTTTAAAGCTCCATTGGTATTACTGGCAGAACTGACTGAATCTGTCACTTCAGGAAAAGACATCAGTTTCTTCTAAAAAACATCCACGAATCAACAGGCTCACTCAGTGGTAAATCACCAATTAGTACCAAATTAAGGATGAAAAATTAATTTACTAAGCCCATTCATTCACATCAACTTGTGAAGGCACCATCCAGTTTATTACACACACACACTCTCTCTCCCTCCCTCCTTTGACCCCTCCCTTCTTCCTTTCTTTCCTTTCTCTCCTTTTTAGGCTTATTTATAAGAATGAATCCCTATGTTATAACTTATGAAACTTAAGAAAGTTTGTTTTAACTTTATTGGCAAGTGTCCTCTTATTTTTTCCTTCCTTCCTTCCTTCCTCTTTCCTTCCTCCCTCCCTCCCTTCCTTTTTTTGTGCTAGTAGTGGAGTTTGAACTCAGGGCCTGAGTTCTGTCCCTTAGCTTTTCCACTCAAGGCTGGTGCTTTTCAACTTGAGCCACAGCTCCATTTGTGGGGTTTTGATGGGTTAATTGGATATAAGAGTTTTGTAGACTTTCTTGCCCAACGTGACTACGAACCTCAGTCCTTGGATCTCAGCTTCCCGAATAGCTAGGATTACAGGCATGAGCCACTAGTGTCCAGCCCAAGTGTGCTAACTCTTAACTATGGGCAACATCCATTTATTTCCAGCACTTTTCAGCCTTAATATGTGGAGCACATGCATTGTTAACCTTTAAATCCCTTGTATAAACATTTCTGGAAGAGCTTGTAAAATATCTCCCTTCTGTGTTTCCTGATCGCCAGTTGATGGCATTTAGAAAAACCCTCTGGTACCAGCAGGTGCTGTATTTTGCTTTCTTCAGGTTCCAGCTGGCTCCCAAATGACAGATTCCTGTCCCAGGCCGAGCCCAACCAACCTAGGCTAGGACCACATTGCAGGCAAAATGAAACCGGGCTCGACCAGACAGCAAGATAAATGACTGCTGTTTAAGTTTAAAATCCCCTGGTGGGAGTAAATATTGTTTCAGAAGGGGGTGGGGGGAAGCTTGACAAATATTGCATCATCCTTCCAGAACTGTCTTGATTAAAACAGAATTTTTACATTAAGTGGGTGCTCTGTTCAAAGTGTATCTATCTTGCTGTCATGGGATTTTTCCCCCCTCTTCCTTTCCCCTTTCCTAGAGCCTGAAAAGAGACATATTGTTAGAGATGGTCAACCAAGACTACCCCATCCCTGGGGGCTTGAGTCCCCCTGTTGGTGACAGAAGCCAGGCTGGTCTGCACGCTGACACTTCACTGAGGATAATGAAGACTGCCCAGGATTAGGAAGAGAAGACCAGTTGTCACCTCACTGACAGGCAACCATCAGGCAACAGCTGAGCCCACACATCTGGAGCAGGACAAGGACATACATTAGTGTCCCCTTCTCTGGTCTACACCTTGGGCCCTTCTAAACAAATGGAAGTTTCCTTTACCTCCAAAGTCCATAGGCACGCACGCACACAAGTACCTTATCTTTTGCAGGCAATATCTGACGGTGAACCCTATCAATTACATAACATCAAGACACAGTCTTCCCAAGGACTGATGAAAATGAGGCACTAGACAAAACTGCATGACCGAGAGGAGAGAATTCCATTAGGTGTAATTGGTTCTTTTAAAAACCTATCCTAAAAGCCTGTAATGCATTTATATATATGTCTATATAGATATACATATATGTCACATGCATCTGGATTCCAAAAGAGAGGCAAGATTAAAACAACAACAACAACTACTACTTTCAGATCGTTTCTCACGGAATATTCTTCACCCGGTACATGGCTGCAGTCCTGCCTGACTCAGTGTTGAAAACCAGCAGCGAGACGCGTGGAGCTGGTTCATTCTGAAGCCTTCTAGGGCCAGCCAGGACTCAGCATGACGCCAAGCCCTCCTCCCCCCCCCCCCCCGCCTCGACCTCCCCTGCTACACCGCTCCCCCCCACCCTCCCCTCCTCACCCACCCCCACCCCAGTCCTTCAAGCCTCCTGAAGACAATCTGTGGCCAATTTTCCCAGAGTCCCCAAAATAACACGGCGCTGCCAACGGTCCCCGGCGAGGCCGTGTGTTTTGCTTCGAGGGCCATGAACATTTATAACAGCTTTTTTTTCTCTCGCTGCAGCCTGAGTCGTCGCCCACCGCTCGGGGGCTCATGGTGAACATGCTTAGTTCCTTCAACTTTTCACCCATTCTTTCCCACAGACGTGATGCATGCAAGAACACACCTGGGTGGCGAGCGAGCCCGCTGGCACCCCAGCCTTCCCGACTCCCCCCCACCCCACAATCAAAGCAAGGAGCCCCTTTCCTGCGTGCGTCTGGAGACAGCCAGGACCCTCCCTCCGGACGCGGGGAGGTGACTGGCGATCCGCAGCAAGCCGCGGTGCCCCGACTCTGGGGACGCGCCCCCCTCCACCCCCCCTACCCCGCTTCCGCTAACTGGAGAGACCGGGAAAGATGGGGGTGTCCGTGGATGCAGCAGTCAGGACCCGAGCTCAGCGGAGGAAGCGGGGGTTCGGCACTGCAGCCCCGGAGTTACCTGCCTTCCCGGTCCACACTGCCTAGCCAACCCATCGCGCCCTTCGGCGACACCAGCCCCAATCTGGATCTTCAAGGAGCCTCCCTGCAGTACCAGCCCGGGTGCCCTCGGCTCCCCCCACACCTCCCCACCCCCGATCTTGCGGCGCGCCCCCCACCCCAACGCCGCAGTCCCCCCCACACACACTCCTCCTCCCTCCACCCCTCGCCAGCTCGGATCCCGGCTGCCCCTCGCTCACCCCGCGCCGAGAGCAGCCCAGCCGGCTGGAACGGGTCGGAGGCGGTCCGCGGGTGTCAGCGCCCGGCGAGCGCTCCGGGCGGGCACGCTCAGCCTCCGGAGCCCGCGGCAAAGTGGCTGCGAGGTCTCC
>NW_012267258.1:7787774-7808353 GCF_000151885.1 Dipodomys ordii | reverse complement strand
ACACACACACACACACACACACCACCTTCGCGGGCGTGGCCAGGCGCGCGCACGGGCGAGGGAGCCCGGCAGCGGGCGATCGCGGGGGCAGGGACGGGGTCCGTGCGCCGTAGCTCCGGGTGACCGGTTCAAGTTTCACCCCGGCGCGGCCCTGGTTCTCCCGGGGCAGCTGAATGTGTCCCCTCTGCCCCGCCCCCGAATTTTGTGCCTTAAAGAAAATTCTTGATGGATGGATGCAGGGGGGGGAGGGGGAGGGGGAGGGGGAGACCAACCCAATTTCCTCTGATCAAACAGTTTGTGGGTGCCTCCATTAGGGGGTCTTTCCCCTTCCCTCCTTTGGTGTGCTTGTTAATTAAACTCTTCGCTTCCTTTCCGGAGAGCCTCTCGTCCAGTGTGGGGGGGGGGGCGCGGCGGGGAAGGAGGAGGGTTGTGTGGGTGAGGGGGGACCCAGGTTGGATTCGATCCTAGGTCGTGGAATCAATCCCACAGGTCAGTTTCGAGTCTGC
Organism: Dipodomys ordii; assembly: GCF_000151885.1. Taxonomy (NCBI): domain Eukaryota; kingdom Metazoa; phylum Chordata; class Mammalia; order Rodentia; family Heteromyidae; genus Dipodomys; species Dipodomys ordii. Next base: position 7,807,847 of record NW_012267258.1, on the reverse strand, counting down.
CTCTGAGCCAAAGGGGTGTGTGTATGGCGGGGGTGGTGGAGGTGGCATTTTAGAGCCAAGAGGCCCAAGCTTCAGCCTGCAGGGCGTCCTTTCCCACCTCCTCCAGTGGCCCTGGTGATCTCCAGAAAAACCAAGACCCCCCCCCCCGCCGCGTGTGGCGTGAGACCCACCCGAGTTAGTGTCGCCCTTGGAGACGAGCGCTGTGCGCACCGTTCCTCCCGTGTCGAGGAGGCATTTGTATTTTGTTTTTCCCCTTTTCTTTCTCACCGACCAACACGACACTCCGTGTTTTCCTTCTGCCCGGTTCCCAGGGCTGGGCTTGCGGGGCACATCCGTGCACGCCCACGGTGAACTGGGTCTCAGCCCCTCGGAAAGTTCTGTGCTGGCATGGGCATCATCGGGAACCTTTCCAGCCACCGCTACCCCCTCCTCCAGGTCCCGATGGCGGGGGTCTCATGCAGCGTAGCGACCACCCACCCCTCTGGGCCCCCTCTGGCTGCACAGGGCAGACCCCAGGGGCAGCTAGTAACCCCAAAAGGAAGCCTTCTTCATCTATCCTGGGGTGGGAAGGGTGGTCCGGACTGCTACATTGTTAATCCCTTTAAGAAAAAAAAACAATCAGCTGTTTGCTGCTTAAAATTTTTTTTTAAATTGTTATTCCAAAGGCGAGGAGGTACAGAGGAATTACAGTTACATAAGTCAGATAGAGTACATTTCTTTTTGGACAATGTCACCCCTTTCCTCCCTCTCTTCCAGTTTTTCCTTGTATCCCCACCCACAAGTTGTTAGAGTTCATTTTCCACGTACTGTTGCACTTGTTCACCTTCTGTCCCTCTATTTCTGTGCCTTCCTTTACCCTATTAAAGACAGAAGTAAACATACAGAATAAAAAGGAAAGAAAAACAAAAACAGCAAAATAGAACAAAAAAACCCCTCTTGTTTTCATTTCCTGGAGCTTATTTGGATATTACTTTGTTTGCTGTTGTTTTACCATACTGATTATTGCCTGACACTGGTGGCATAGGCCTGTAATCCTAGATACTTAGCAGGGTAAGAGCTGAAGATGGTGGTTCTAAGCCAGCCCAGGCAGAAATGTCTGTGAGACTCTTATCTCCAATAAACCACCAAAAAGCCAGAAGGGGAGCTATGGCTCAAGTGGTAGAGTGCTAACCTTGAGCAATAAAAAGAACTTATCAACAGTGCACGGGCCCCAAGTTTGAGTTTAAGCCTGGGTTCCGGCACACATACACAAAATCAAAATGAGCAGTTTTAGAATTTTTCAAAGCGGTCTCTTAGATGTTTTCCCTGGGTGTCTAGCAGGAGAGCGCTCAGCATGGAGCCAGTGGAGGAGGAAATGGTCCCATACCAAACCATGTTGGGCATCAGTTCCGGGATCTGTAATTCCAAGTCTGACTCAGCTCTCCTTACAACATACAGAAACTCTCCATATGCAGGCAGGGCAGGCTCAGCCCACAAGGCTGTGTTGCTTTTGAAATCACTTGACTTGCCTAGTGGTGTTTGCAGCTGATGAGAATCTGAGACAAAAGTTCCCAGGCTGTCTTTTCTGCATTTAACTGGAATTGTGTCTCGTTTTGCCTTGCCAGGCAGAAGTGGTAGACTTGGAGATCTTGGTTAACCATCAGAACTACCCAATGGAAATGGACAACAGGATTCACCCAGGCATAGAAGTAGTGGAAATTAGTACTCTTTTTGTTTGTTGGCTATGGGGCTTGAACACAGGGCCTTGGTGCTATTCCTAAGCGTGTGTATGTGTGTGTGTGTGTGTGTGTGTGTGTGTGTGTGACTCTTGAGGCTGGAACCAGGCCTGGACGCTGTTGCTGTTTAAGGCTAGTGCTCTACCACTTGAGCCACAGTGCCACTTGTGGCACTTTCTGAGTAGTTAATTGGAGATAAGAGTCTCACAGACTTTCCTGCCTGGGCTGGCTTCGAACTGTGATCCTCAAGTCTCAGCCTTCTGAGTAGCTAGGGTTATAGTTGTGAGCCACCAACACCCAGCTGAAGATGAGTACTTTTAAGAGCAAACTGGTCAACTCCATTGGCTTCTTTAGGTGCCTATTTTCTCACCCAAAGCCTTCCAAGTGAAAGTAGATTTTCCCCAAAACCCAAGCCAAAAGCTGTAAAATGGTGGCTCGTGCCTGTAATCCCAGATACTTGGGAGGCTGAGATTTGAGGATCACTGTTCAAAGCCAGCCCAGGCAGCAACATCTGTGAGGCTCCTTTCTCCAATTAACCACTGAAAAGCCAGAGGTGGAGCTTTTGTGGAACATCCGTCTTGAGTGATAAAGCTAAAGGACAGCATCACCCAGACCCTGAGTTCAAGCCCTAGTACTGGTGCACACACACACACACACACACACACACACACCAAAATGATAGCAATGAAATACACAAGAGCATGACATGGTAGAGTATCATCAGGAGACTGGCTTGGAGAATGGTATCGTTTAACTTCCATGGTCTCATCATCCTGGCAAAATCCTCTCCAGAAAGCCAGTCGGCACCTGTAGCAAGCACCACTGGGTAGGAGAAGAATCTCATGGAAAGGATATGTGTATAGCTTGAACTTGGACCTTCCTACTCATTGGGGGAGGGGGGAATGCTACTGATTTACTGTACGAAGTGAATCTGATATCACAGGACTTACTTGCAGCGATCGAATGACTTTACAAGTGAGTTTTTAAAACCAAGCCTCTATTTGGTTACTCAAGCATGTCATGCACTGTTAAGGATAAGCAAATGTTGCCTCTGTGGACAGGGTTCTGGAAGCATCTTTTGGGTACCATACAAAGGCGGACGTTTGATCTTAGCACAAGACTTTTGTGATATTACTTGAGCAGGACAGGTACTATCACCTGAAGGACAGTCCAAGGTCAGGGAAGTCTGATTCCAAATATCAGCCCCCTCATTGATCTCAGCTCCATCTGAGCCTAGAGGGACATTTGCTGACCTGGCCAAGGCTTGGTTTTCCTTTGTAAATGGAGATGTAATAACAGTTAACTAAGAGAGCAGTTGGGAGGATCGGAGGCTTAGCTGCAGATAGAAAGGGTATTTTTAGAGGGTACCTTCTCACGATGACCTATTCTATACCAGCCACCATGCAAAATCCTATACATTAGAATCAGACACCCCACACCCCTGCGCTAATCTGGGGATGGGACCCGGAGTCCTGCACATGCTAGACAAGTGTTCAGTCAGTGAGCTCTATCCCAGCCCTTTCTATTTTACCTTTGAGGTGATCTTGCTAAGTTGACTTGAGATTCTGCCTTCTTCAACCTCTCACATAGCTGGGATTACAGGCATGCACTACCATGCCTAGAAAAGAATCATTAAAAAAATTTAATCTGTAAAAGCATTTTCATTGTGGACTATTTGGACTGCTTCCAGGTCTCTCCTTTTTTTTCTTCTTCTTTTCTTTTTATAATTTTAAATTTATTTTATTTATTGTCTTATTTTAATTTACTTTTTTTTTTTTTTTTTTTGGTCAGGCATTGGGCTTGAACTCAGGGCCTGGGCCTTGGTTTCTAAACTCTTTTGCTCAATGCTAGTTCTCTACCACTTTGAGCCTCAGTGCCACTTCTAGGTTTCTGTTGCTTAATTGGAGATCAGAGTAACAAACTTTCCTGCCCCAGCAGGCTTTGAACCATAATCATCGGATCTCTGTCTCTTGAGTAGCTAGGATTATAGGCCTGAGCTACTGGCATTGGGTTACTGTCTTCAGAGCCCCAGAAAGAAGAAACTCTACCTACAACTTGCTCTCAAAGACCTCTCTTCTTGCTCATCTGTGAGACACTACGCTTCTGTTGTTTAGCCCATTCGTGTTGTGGTGGTTTTGTTCTGGCGGCCAATCAATATAATTCCCACTCAAGTCATACCCTGAGTGCTGTCAGCTCACTGGAAAGTACTTTTACTAAGTACTTTCAGTTTAAATCCTAAGTCTGGGACTTAAGCAAGCAAGAATTTGATGATTTTGACAGTCTTCATGTCTGGGTAGGTTAGCTTGTTTCTTGTTCCCTGTGTTTTTCTTTCTACCCCCTCCCCCCCCCCACAGCCCCCTCCACCTCTGTGCAGGACTGGGTGCTGTCCCTGAGCTATTTTGCTCCAGGCTAGCACACTACCATTTGAGGCAAACCTCCAGTTCTCACTTTCTGGTGGTTAGTTGGAGATGAGAGTTTCACAGGCTTTTCTCCTTGGCTGGCTTTGAACCTTGTTCCTTAGGTCTCAGCCTCCTGAGTGGCTAGGATAACAGGAGTAAGCATCAGCATCTGTCTTACCTGTGTCTCTTGATCCTTCACATCCTTTCTCTGACCTGCAGACTTGGCCCCTCCCAGCTTGGGATCCGCTGGTGCTCAGCCAGGACTTGCACAGGATCCCATGCCTCTGTCGTAAATCTTACATAGATTCCCAAGGCTTTCAGGTCAAAGTGTTCACTCCTTGGATTAGTTTAAAAGGTCCTTCATGTTTGTGCTTTGCCTATCTCTAGCTTATGTTCCTACCGCTCCCCTCACCTTGTTTGCTCTGACCCCATTCAACTATTTACAATTCTTCGAAAGCATCCAGCTAATTTTTTTTTTTTTGCCTCTGTGCTCTGACCCAATCTAGAAAATGATGCACTGAGAACAAGCCTGTGTGTTAGCTAACTCCTGCTTATTCTTTAAAATGGGACTCAAAGATCCACTTCTTTGTAGTTCCCTGGGCATACATCTTTGTGTTTTGTCTGCCCACTGTGTTTTCTTCTTGTTTGTGATGCCCCACATTTCTTTTGCCCTCAAAGACAAACCGCCTTCCCCCACTGCAGTGCTATGATTTTAGTTGGAGACTCATCCTTAGTTTTGGCTTTAGGATCCTGTGGAAAATGAAACAGTTGGAGCTCCATGCCCTCTGTCCCTTCCCCCTCCCCCCTCCCCCCCACCCCTGCTCAAAAAGGAGGATCAAAGTATGCAATGTGACCCAAGTCAGGTCCTGGGTTTGTGTGAGAGCTTTTAGGAATTCCACATGAACAAATAAACAATGTTTGTTTCCCACTTACGTATCAGCTTGTTCTATGCCGGGAATTCTTTCTATTCTATTCGCTCTATTTTGATGGATTTTTATGTCAACAAACATGAGACATTCTCTCAATAAATTATTACTTATTTTTGTGTGTGTGTGCTGGCACTGGAGCTTGAACTCAAGGCTCTGGATATTGTCCTTTGCCTTTTTTTGCTGTAGGCTAGTGCTCTACCTCTTAAGCCATACTCCCACATCCGACTTTTTGCTGGTTAATTAGAGCTAAAAGTCTTATGAACTTGCTTGCATGAGCTGGCTTTGAACTGAGATCCTCAGATCTCCGCCTCCTGATTAGCTAGATGTGAGCTACTGGCACGTGGCCTGCCACAGCCTCTTTGCGGGAGGTTGGACTCTCTCCCTAAACCCCAGCTGCTTCATCACTTAGGCCACTGACCAAAGCCAGTTCAGCTGTGCTGCCTTGACATCTTCCTACTTGTGAGTCCTAGCTGGATCACCTTGGGTGCATGGCTGGCCAGTCCTACCTGCCTCTAACCTTCAGCCCACTAGATCTCCACTGAAGTCCATTTATCACCCAAGACTGAGCTATGACCTTAAATCAGTAGTTGTAATCCTAGCTACTCAGGAGGCTGAGATCTGAGGATCATGGTTCGAAGCCAGCTTAGGCAGGAAAGTCCATGAGACTTACCTCCAATGAACTTCCTCAGAGTTGGTAGTGGAGCTGTGGTTCAAGTGGTAGAGCTCTAATCTTGAGCAAAAATGTTCAGAGAGAGTACCCTGGCCCTGAGTTCAAGCCCCAGAACTAGACAAAATAAAGAGAGGTGGAGGCAGGTTGAAATTATTCAACCAAAGGATCTGAGGGTGGGCCTGATTCCCAGTGGTCTATTCTGGGGAATAAGGTGAAACTCAATGATTCCTACTGGTAATAACTGCTGGGTGGGAGGAGCCCACAGCAGATATCCAGTGCTGGGAGAGCAAGGTTCATTGAAGTTCTTCACACCCACCTGGAGCTATTCTCCACCGAGAATAGCTGAGATTTTTGTGTATCTTGGCTTTCTGAATCTGGCTTCCTTATTTGTGCCTCAAACTCGACACTGTTGATCTCACCTACCTATGAGTTTGAGAAAGAGAGAAAAAGCAAAGGAAGATAAAAATGTTCTTTTTGCTCACAGCTATTATAACATTATGGATTGTATTTCATGTCAAGTTTGTCCCACGTAAAGACATTCGAGACTGACTTGCTCATGTGGGCAGCTGACAAAAACAAGCAAACAACTTTTATCCAGGAACATGAAGGTTTTGTAATATCCTTTTCTGGAAGTGATCGTGGGTGAAAGGATGTTTTATTTTCTGTTTGTTTTCATCTAAAAGGAACCCTGATACTTACAGCTGAGTCACTGAAGGAAGAATAAAATCAATAGGCTACGTTTGAAACGGTGCAGCAATTCCTATTTCAAAATATTGCTTCTTCTGCAATGTTGGCCCCCCGGGCTCTCAGATTTTCTATAGATAGCACCCTAGGTCCCAGAAATATCTTTACGTATGACCTGCAATGAATGTCTGAAGCCCAGTGTTATTGCTGAGACAGAGGTTCCCAGATAATCTGATTTTGGATCATTCCATGATTCTCAGTCATGTTGCCATTCCTAAACCTGTCTCCCTCTTGGGGCCTAGGATGTGTGGGGCATAAAAATGAAATTCCGGCAAGTGGAAGAAAATAGTTTTTTTTTTCCCCACCCACAAGCCAGGGGCCAGTGGCTCATGCCTCTAATCCTAGCTACTTAGGAGGCTGAGATCTGAGAGTCACAGTTGGAAGCCAGCTTCGGCAGAGAAGTTCATGAAACTCTCATCTCCAATTAACCAGTAATAGGCAGGCAATGGAGCTGTGGCTCAAGTGGTAGGGTGCCAGCCTTGAGCAACAAAAAAAAAAAGCGAAAGAACAAAACCCAGGCTCTAAGCTCAAGCCACAGTATCACCACATACACAAAAGTAAAACGACCTAAAATATAAAAGAGGAAACTAGGGCTTTTCACTGGATTTGCACTGACTCTGAAAATGCAGACGTGGAGGTAAAATGGTAGGAAGGGTTAAGAAAAGCTTGGATGTGCTTTGTGCATGAGCTCCTAGTTCCCAGGCTCATGTCCTCTGGGTGGGTTATGATTTCCTGGTGATGAAGCTCCAGCGACAGCCCTGGAATCAGCCTCAGTGTGCTCGCTGTGTGAGCAGAGAGCATTCTCCTCTACACAACTGTCCCGAAGCATTAGCACAATCATGTGTCACTCCCAATGTGATTGAATGAAAGGCAGAAAGGAAATTGAGTTTCCTAAATCCATTAGGTTAAAAGGCAAATGGGCGAGCGAAACAATGATCAGAGGGTAATATTTTAATTTTCAGAATTAGTTCTCTGACAAGGAATTTCTCTTTTAATTTGCTTTCTACATTGTAAAATGATGAAGTTGGAGGAGCAATATGAAGGAAATTAAGGAAATTAGGGTGGTACACAAATCAACACAGTTAATCCTTTGTTTTTTAAAATAGAGTTTCTGATTTCCATCTACTCTTGCTAAAAAGTATCATATTAGCCACCAAACCAGAATAAGTCAATAAGAAAGCAGGAAAAAAAACACAAAAAAACCCAACCCAAACCAAACCAAAATAAAACCATGATAAGGAGCTAAACATGAAGTTGAAGAATCAGAGATATACTAGGTGCTGAAGGCTCATGCCTGTCATCCTAGCTACTTGAGAGGCTGAGATCTGAGAGTTGCAGTTCAAAGCCAATCAGAGCAGACCAATCTGAGAGAGTCATCTTCACTTAACCAGTGGAGATGTGACACAGGTGGTAAAAGCACCAGCTTGGGGTCAAAAAAGCCAACTGAGAGTGTGAGGTCCTAAGTTCAAGCCCCAGTCTGTCAAGAAGAAATGAAAGAAAGGAATCAGGATACGTTTTCCTTAAATGAATGATATAAGGCAGTGAGACCCTGATTGGCATTTGAACTCCTGTGTTTGCAAATGGTATACAATGTCCTCTTATCTGACACTGAAATTTGCCTGTGAACAGCTGTACACCTTTGTTTCTCCCTAACTAGTTAAATGGTCACGAATAGGCTCTGGTTGGGTTCTGGTGGCTCATGCCTGTAATCCTAGCCACTCGGGAGACTGAGATCTAAGGGTCTGGATTCAAAGCCAGCCCACACAGGAAAGTCTATGAAACTCTTATCTCCAATGAACACCAAAAAGCTAGAAGTAGAACTGTGGTTTCAGTAGTAGAGTACTAGCCCTGAGCAAAAAAGCACAGGGATGGCACCCAGGCCCTGAGTTCAAGCCCCAGGCGCAGGAAAAAAAAAAAAAAAAAAAAGGCTCTGGCAATCCTATCAATAGAACCAAAAGATATGTGTCTGTATCCTTGCTCATTGATTTCCTCTGCAAGAAATCAGGAGAGGTGAATAGGTGACAAATGAGTGAATAGGTGACAAACGAGAGAGAAAGGAAATGAAAAAGTGACTTTCGTAACACAGCCAAGGAAGATGAGGCTCCTGGCACAGCCCCAACAGGAAGGTACTGATGCTATTTTTGCCCAGAGATGGATACAGCTGTCAGGGAGTGTGGTCCCGCTTCTCATGGCGTGCCTGTCCGTCAACTCAGTGAGGAACACTTTCAAGTTATTCTGTCACTATTAACATGATTTCTATTAGGATCTGTAGGGTTAAAAACAGAAGACTGAATTTTCTTCGTTGTCACTGCGTGTGTGTGTGTGTGTGTGTGTGTGTGTGTGTGTGTGTGGACAGTGGGGCTTGAGCTTTGAACCTCAATTCTCAGATCTTAGTTTCCTAAGTAGCTAGGATTCCAGGTATGAGCTGCCAGTAGTGCCCAGCCACAATTTTTTTTTTTAAATTTCGGGAGATAAATAGATAAAAACTAGAAATTTTCACCTAACATTGAGATAAATGCTAAAAGAGTTATCTCCCCAGTACCAGTGGGAAAACAAAAGAGAAGGTAGATAGATAGCATGGGCAAAGCCAGGCCAGGAAAGTATTTTGGAAGGAAGGGTTCCCGGGAGGGGTGAACAATGTTCTAAGTGGTAGGCCTACGTGTACATTTTTATGAAAACAGAAGCAGCAATGGCATGTCTGCAAATCTAGAAGTAGTTCAGTGTGGTAGAGAGTAAGGGAAAGATAGAAAGTAAAAGAAATTGGGGTGCTGGGCTATGGAAGGTTTTTTTTTTTTTCTTTTATTGGTATTAGTCCTGGAGTTTGAACTCAGGGCCTGGATGCTGTCTTTGAGCTTGTTTGCTCAAGGCTAGCCCTCTACTATTTGAGTCACAGCTCCACTTCTGGCTTTGGGGGTGGTTAGTTGGAGATAAGAGACTCATGAACTTTTCTGCCTGGACTAGCTTCAAACCTCAATCCTCGGTTCTCAGCCTCCTGAGCCGTGAGAATACCAAGTGAGAGCCACCCATGCCTGGCTGGAGTTTTTATTTTAGCTCTTGGTGAAGGGGAAGAAGAAATCAACAGAGCAGAAACTCACTGTAAGAATGACCTTTTCCTCAAATGACACAAGTTGCTGGCTATAAATAGCAAGGCTAAGGATAAAAGCACTCTGGGTTCATTTGATTTTCCTATAAAGATGACAATTAGTTCTTGGAGGTGCCTTTTGCTTTTGTGATTGTTAGATATCCCCCCCCAAGTGGTAGGTAATTGTGCTTTTATAATTAAGTCATTGTGTGTGTGTGTGTGAACACACATGCACATGTGTGTGCCTGTATGCTGGTACAGGGCTTGAGATGTAGGCCAGGGTGCTATCCCTTAGATTTTTGCTCAGAGTTGGTTGAGCCATATCTCCACTTCTGGCTTTGTGCTAGTTCATTGGGGAGGAGTCTCTGGTATATTTTTTATCTGAGGTTACTTTGGAAATCTCACACTCCTGAGTAGCTGGGATATAGGCGTGAGCCACTGTGCCTGACTGGCCTACATTTATTTCTGCTGTATAGGCATCTGAATTTAACTCTAGAGCCATGTTTGATTTTGAATAGGACAATTGGATTGTCTTCCCAGTTCATTGATCTACATCATGGAGCCCTGGATCACTGAATGGGGAAACCCTTTGGATAAAATGATTTGATGTTGCATAGCTATATATGTGACTGAGTGTCTGACTAAGAGGATGGATTCCATATAATGAGTGCTTAGCTGCTCTTGTAGACAGTAATTAGAGGTCACTTCTGGAATGTGACCTTGAAAGAATCTTTATCTTTTGTTGGCTCAAGGAGTCACCTTTGATTTGAAGCTGTCACCCAGCATTGCAGGTACAAGTTAAGAGCAGAGGGAGGCCAGGTAACAATGGCTCACACTTATGATCTTAGCTACTTAGGAGGCTGAGATCTGAGGAAGGTATCTTAGGGAGAAAAAAAAGTCTGTGAGACTCTTAGCTCCAAAGGTACTACTGAAAATAATGCAATATCTGCTCAGAAAGTGAATCCCACTGGCTCTGAGACTAGTAGAAAAAAAACCAGCGCTCTAAAAAGAGTATTAAAAGCTTGGATCAATGCAACTTTAACCATATATCTGCGCTTGCAGAATGAAGAATGGACGTGAGATCAATAATTGCCAGAAAAATTAAATTTCTCATTGAGTGAAACAGAAAAGCAGTGAGGAGAAGTTAGGTGGGGAAGAGGCTGGCTCTTCAGGGATCATAGAGGGAAGATCCAGGTCTGTAATAATTTAGGAAACAGGTGGCCAACCTCGGATTTGGAGGAAATCTGAGAAATTAAAACTGAAGGCTCTCCTAGGCAGAGAGAATGCATGCTACCACCAAACTTCTATGATTCTACCTTGTCCTCCCTCACTGTTTTTGTTTGAACCACAATCCTCAGCTCTCAGTCTCCTGATAGGATTACAGGCAATGAGCCACCACCAGCAAGTAGCCCTTCTGGTTATTCATGGTCTTTGCGTCCTCTCCAATGAAGGGAGATCCCCAAAGATTTCTACAAAAAAAAAAACCAAAAAACAAAAACCAGGCTTGTTAGTGACAGTGGAGAAGAAAGAGACTGAAGAGCCTAGTGGGTAAAAATGACAAAAGTTTTTCTGGAGATCTTTGCCTGGGGATCCTTTCTGGTTTAAGAATCTCTCCAGGAATGTTCTGGAATCTGCCAAAGAAGAGCCCCTATCTTCTGTAACTGTAAAGACAAAACTGTAGCTGTAATTGCAGAGACAAAATGGACAGAGGTGTGGCTCATGTTCTTGCAGTCCTGCTGGGAGCAACAAAGCCCCAGCCAGCTACTGTCTAAGGGACTTGAGTCCTATGGAAGCTGTGGAACCTCTTCCTTCCGGCCTCCCCTTCCCTCTCATCCTCCTATAGGGAACCCCAGGGTATTTTGCCAGAAGTAACTTAAATTCCTTCCTTGCTCATCTGCCTGTGTTTTCTTGGCTCCCTAGCAGATCCTGACACAGGGCAGGAAAGAAGGTGGGCCATCTCTATATTTCAGCTATCTCTAGTTCATGGCAGCTTAGCACTGGATACCAGCTTTGGATTCTCCCAGCCAAATGACTTAATTGAACCAAATCCACAGGGATTCCCAGGGGTCTGCACACTCAAACATTCTTTGTGAAGTTTTTGTAAAGCAAAGCATCTCTTTTCCATGTGATTCCAAAACACTTCCTCTGTTTATCTGTTTTATAGGTTAGTACGTGATTGGGCTGTCTAACCATAAAGGGAATGGATATAGTCACAGTCTCAGAAGAATGCTGATGGGATTTCCAGGTATGCTCAGATGCTCCGGGGTACTGTATCCTTATGGCGTAGCAGGCTGGCTGTTAAATTAAGTATCTCATTCTAACAACCCATTCTTTAACCTCTGTTCCACATTGAAGATCAGTGTTTTAATTGTTTCGTTACCAGATGCTTTTTCATATTGTTGGAGACACACATTTTGGCCTGTCCTCTTTTTTTTTTTTAATGTGTGTGTGTGTGTTAGAGAGAGAGAGAGAGAGAGAGAGAGAGAGAGAGAGTGTGTGTACTGGGCTTAAACTCAAGGTCTTATGTTCTTTCTTGGTTGTTTTCTTTTTTGCTCAAGGAAGGAGACCCAAAACTCTCCTTCTGGTGTTTCAGTGGTTTGGTGGAGATAAGAGTCCCATGGATTCTTCTGCTAGGGCTGATTTTATACTGCATTCTTCAGATCTCAGCCTCCTGAGTAGCTAGGATTACAGGCCCGAGCCACCAGGGTCTGGCTTTTCTGTCCTCTGACACCTGAGACAAGATTAAGGTTCTTTATGGGGACGCACTCACATGGGGAAGTGGCTAACTGAAGCCAGACTGGGAGAGGGCAGACACCCATTCCCTGTTCTTCCTCATCCTGCTCAGTGTATGGAAGGCTGCAATGGAGGGAGGGAGTATTTGGTCTTTCTTCCTAGAAATACTATTCCACAGAAACAACCAAAAAATTGCATGAATAAGCAAAGACAAATGGGCCATTCTAAAAGAGAAGTGTTTTGATAACTTCCATTCCAGCTGAGTTTATCTTCTACTGAAAAAAAAAAAAAACAAGACAAGTTCATTTAAAAAATGTTGGAAAATACAGAAAGGCAGAAAAAAATGTATGGTGGATTTTTACAAAAATGGATCACACTGGACAAGTGAAATTTGTTTTTTTTTCACTTAATATATAATAAAAACTTTCCTCCTTAATTTATTTGTTTTATCCTTTTTCTTTTTAATGGTGCCAGTCCTGGGGCTTGAACTCAGAGCCTGCATGCTGTCACTGAGCTTTTTTTTGCTCAAGGCTAGTGTTCTACCACTTGAGCCACAGATCCACTTCTGGCTTTTTGGTGGTTCACTGGAGATAAGAGTCTCACAGGCTTTACTACTCAGGTTGTCTTCAAACCACGATCCTCAGATCTTAGCCTCTGGCTAGTTAGGATTATAGGCATGAACCACCAGTACCTGATTTCACTGTCATTTATTACTATTATTTAACAACATCTATTTTATCTCTATGGTACATTTGCAGGACAATAACGTGAAAAATTTCATTTTAATAAAGTTAAACATTTTAAATTGTTGCTATAAAGGTTATATGCAGAGAGGTTCCAGTTACATAAGTCAGGTAGAGAGTGCATTTCTTTTTGGACAATGTCACCCCTTCCCTCACTTTCTCCCAGTTTTTCCTTCCCATTCCCACACACAAGTTGTATAGCTCATTTTTCACATCGTGTCTAGTGAGTACCACTGCTGCATTTGTTCACACATTGTCCCTCCATTCCTATGCCTCCCTTTATACCCTAACAGACAGATAAACAAACAAACAAGACAGAAAATAAAATGAAAACAGCAACAAAGAAAAAAAACCTCTTGTTTCCATTTCCTTGCGTTCATTTAGATAAATAGTATTTTATATGATCAGATGCACATAAGCATTGTGTCTTTGTGTTCTTCCACTAAGAGTATTCTCCTTTGGCTTTCCTGCGTGTGAATGACTAGAGTTAGTAAACTTTTATAATAAACTTTCATAGTGATGAGCATTCTTCAGCATATTGGTGCTTTTCCATTGCTTCCTTTTTTTCCTCGTTAGTATCTATTATTTTCCTAAATTTGTCAAATGATTTTTTTCTGTTCCGAAGCAATATTTGTCTCAAGTGAAGGGAGACAATGGAATCCTGTCTGCTTGATATTCACATGGGAGACAGCAAACCACAGTATTCCAAAGGCATGAGATCAAGCATCAGCCCTGTTCCACCCTCTGACTGCGGCACATTCTTATCTGCACAGGGGTGGGTGTGGGTGAACACGCCTATTATCCCAGCCCAAGCACAAGGTTGTGTGTAGAGGCTCATGGGGAAGTGCAAGTAGTAGAATCGAAGTCCAGGCTAGCTGGCTTGGGCAAAATGTAAGACCCTACCTTGAAAATAATCAAAATGCTAGAGTTGTGGTTCAAGTAGTAGAAGGTCTTTCTAGCAGATACAACGCTTTGAGTTCAATCCCTGGTACCACCAAGAAAGAGAAAGAAAGAAAAAGAAAGAAAGAAAGAAAAGGAGGGAGGGAGGATTGGAGAGATGAAGGGAGGAAGAAAGAAAGGATGAAGGAAGGAAGGAAAAAAGAGAAAGAAAGGAAGAAAGAAATAAAGAAGGAATGGAGAAAGGAAAGAAAGGAAGAAAGGGAGGAAGGAAGGAAGAAAGTAACAAAGAAAGAATAGAGGGAGGGAGGGAAGTGAAGCCAAAGGATGGAGTGAGGAAAAGAGGAAGAGAAGGGAATGAGTGCAAGAAGCTAAAATTTAGAAGGTACTTAATAAAATTCTGCGTGCAGCATTCCTTTTGGAGATGAATGATCCTAGAATCTTTGGAAAGCTTTCTGGCAGGAAGTCCATGGAACTCATCTTCCTTCACAGGCAGTCTGTCAACCCTAACGCATGTTTTTCATTACAGACCTGCCTAGCAATGTCATTTGCACACTTGCGCTTTGGCGTTAAAGTCAACAACATCATTCTTTTAATTTGAAGCAAGCTCATGTTCTCAAGATCTCAAGATTCCTCAGTGTGTGTGTGTATACTAGTCCTGGGGCTTGAACTCAGGGCCTGGGCACTGTTTTGGAGCTTTTTTTTTTTTCTAAAGGCTATCATTTGAGCTACACCTCCACTTTCAGCTTTTCGCTGGTTAATTGGAGATTAGAGCCTCATAGACTTTCTTGCCAGGGCTAGCTTCAAACTGCGATGCTCAGATCTCAGTCTCCTGAGTCGCTAGGATTACAGTGTGAGCTACTGGTGCTTGGCCAAGATACCTCTTTCTTATCTCCTGGATTGCTGCAATTGAAGGCTCTATGTGAGGAGAAAGGAGACAGAGAGAGAGAGGATTCCTTGCTACTGCCATGTTTTCATAGAGGACAAATGTTCTGGGCCAGATGGGAGAAGAAGGTGCCACACTCCTGTTCCTGAGCCCTAGGAGTGGGTGGTGGTTTACGTGAGATGTCTGGCAACCATGTCCAAAGCTAAGTATCTAATTCTGTTTCCTGGCTTCTCTTGTTCAATTGCTCTCATTTATAAAAACACAAAATTCTAGGATGGAACTGTGTTTGATATATACTGAATGCAGGTTATTTGGTTTTATGCAGGTACTCTGTGAGCATCATGAGACTATTCATACTTAAACACCAAACAGAAAAACAACTAAAAACACTGAGCAGGAGGCTCACATCTGTGATCCTAGCTATTCAGGTGGCTGAGATCTGAGAATCATGGTTCAAAGCCAGCCTGGACAGGAAAGTTCATGAGACTCTAATCTCCAACTAATAACCAAAGAGCTAAAAGGGGAATCTGTGGCTTGAGTGAGAAAGTGCTAGGCTTGAGCAAATAAAGGTAAAGGACAGCATCCAGGCCCTGAGTTTAAGTCCTAGTACCTGTGTGTGCATGGGTATGCATGCACGCACGCACGCACACACACACACACACACACACACACACACACTGCCCTACCCATAAGACCCAGAGCTGTTTCACAGCTGGATTCTGGATTCAGCCTAGGATGGTCTCTTAGGTAACGTTAATAGAAGCTTCCCGAGTTGTGTTGTACATTGTGCATTCCTTAGTTTTGCAAAA
The DNA here is from genome assembly GCF_000151885.1 of Dipodomys ordii. Lineage (NCBI taxonomy): Eukaryota > Metazoa > Chordata > Mammalia > Rodentia > Heteromyidae > Dipodomys > Dipodomys ordii. The sequence continues at coordinate 7,792,240 of NW_012267258.1, read as the reverse complement.
GCTATTTCATTTTCTCAGTGTCTCGTTTATATTTCGGAGACACCATGGCTGCAGTGATGTTTAACAGACATACAGGAACTTTACAACACCCAGGACACTGGACTCTGCGTCTGGGAGATGTTAAATACTGGGAACTGTCTTCACTGAGAGTCTGGTTTTAAACTGCTCCTTGATTTAGTCAAGGAAGAGTCACAGCCAAAGAAGCAGATTGGGGGTGATGCTGATTGTGAGGGTGACACACAAGCTTTCTGGAAGTCTGAAGTTCCGTCTTGTCAGATTTCCAGGGCTGGATGGGATCAGACAAATCTTGTACCTCTCTGACCCAAATTCTTGCAGGAGGTTCTCAAAGAAAATTATCTGAGAGCTGTGGGGAGGGGAGGAGGCTCATGCCTATAACTCTAGCTACTCAGGAGGCTGAGGTCTGAGATTGAGGTTCAAAGTCAGCTTGGGCAGAAAAAAAAATCCGAGAGATTCTTATCTCCAATTAACCAGCAAAACGTGGAAGTGGAGGTGTGGCCAAGTGGTAGGGCACTAGCCTTGAACAAAAAAGCTCAGAGTCAGCAACCAGACCCTGAATTCAAGCCCCAGTACAGGCACAAAAGAAGAAAGGAAAGAAGAAAGAAGAGAAGGAAGGAAGGAAGAAAGGAAGGAAGGAAGGGAGGGAGGTACAAAGAAAGGAAGGAAGGAGAAGTTAAGAAGTCTTACTCTATGTGAATTGTAATTCAGTGGGATTATCTTCCCCAAGGACTTGTGAGGGCAGAGAAATTTATTCATAGATCACTCAAATTGTCCATTTTATTCTTTCTGTTATGTTGAAATTCTGTGTTAACTGCTACTAGTATACTACTACTACTACTACTACTACTACTGCTGCTGCTGCTGCTGCTGCTGCTGCTGCTGACGATTATTATTTGACAGAACTGGGCACTGAATTAAGGGCCAGGTGCTTTGCTAAGCAGGTGTTCTACCACTTGAACCACTACGCCAGTCCCACCTGTGTTTAAAATTATTTAAGCTTTCTCTGTCATGGTATTTTCTCCCCTAGTGGCTAAGATAACATTGGTTTTCATTGTCTGTCTTCCTTGCCCAGTATATATTCTAGTTAGTTTTTCTGCTTCATACAACAAGGAGTCAGCTGGGTACTAATGTCTCATGCTTGGCATCTTAGCTACTCAGGAGGCTGAGATCTGAGGATCACAGTTTGAAGCCTCTAGGGCAGGAAAGTCCATGAGACTTTTACCTCCAATTAATCAGCAAAAATCAGGATTTGGAGCTGTGATTCAAGTGATAGAACTCCAGCCTTGAATAGCAACCATCACAAAAAGTGAAGGGACAATATCACCCAAGTCCTGAATTCAAGACCCAGGTCCAGCACTAAAAGAAAAGAAAAGGAAAGAGCAGGAGCCGGTGGGGGAGCTGTAGTTGCGAGTAGGGCTGGACAAACTTTCCCACTCCATTCTGGGTCCAGTCTTCCATGTCTGCCCTTGGGTTGTGTGAGTCAATCTGGGTCTTAATGACAAATCTCTCTCCCACCCCCAGCAGATGTGAGGGTGTCTTCTACTGCCTCTTAAAAAAGCATTTCCTGAGTTGACATTTTTTGCTGACCCGACTGCTATTGCAAGAAGCAGTGGGAGACACAGAGAGGAAAGGAGAGAGGCGTACACAAGCTGGGGAAGCCAAGGTCTCATTTCCCGTCACAGACTCATTCCTTGAGAGGAAAATGTCTGATGTGTGCCAGACGTGATCTTATGATAACAAATGGCAAAAGGCATGATGTGGCCACAACTGGGAAAGAAATAGGCTTTTTTTTTTTGTCCTGATCCTGGGGCTTGAACTCAGGGCCTGGGCACTGATCCTGAGCTTTTTTTTTTTTTTGCACAAGGCTGGTGCTCTACCACTGGAACCACAGCTCTACTTCTGACTTTTTGGTGGTTAATTGGAATTAAGAGTTTCACACACATTCCTGCCCTGGCTGGCTTTGAACCATGATCCTCAGATCTCAGGCTTCTGAGTAGCTAGTATTGAGCCACCAACACCCAGCAGAAATAAGCATTTAAAACATACAGTGTGAAGATTCACCTGTATGGAACATACATCAATCTTGATTTTCTTGAACAGATAAAATATTGAATCTTAGCCTGGTAGCTCATGCCTATAATTAATTCTAGATCCTCAGAAGTCTGAGGCCGAGTATTGAAGTTCCAAGCCAGCCCAAGTGGGAAAGTCCATGAAACTCGTATCTCCCATGAACTAGCAAAAAGCCAGAAATGAAGGTGTGGATCAAGTGGTAGAGCAACAGTTTTGAGTGAAAAAGCCAAGAAAGAACATAAGAAAGATCCTGAGTTCAAGTCTCAGTACCAGAAAACAAAAAGTTGAATCTGAGGTCTTTTCACAGAACACATACTTTTGGTAGGAAGCAGGAGTTCTTAATCCTTCCAACACTGGTTAAGATGCTTTGAACAAGTCGGTGCCGGGTGCTGGCGACTCATATCTGTTATCCTAGCTACTCAAGAGGCTGAGATCTGAGGATTGCAGTCCAAAGCCAGCTTGGGCAGGATAGTCGGTGAGGCTCTGATCTCCAATTAACCACCAGAAAACCGGAAGTGGTGCTGTAGCTCAAGTGGTAGAGCTCTTGCTTTGAACTGAAGAGCTCAGGGACAGTGCCCAGGCCCAGAGTTCAAGTCCCAGGACTGACAAAAAAAAAATGATGAACACTGGATGCTGGTGGCTCATGCCTGTAATCCTAGCTATGCAGGAGGCTGAGATCTGAAGATCACTGTTCAAAGCCAGCCTGGGCAGGAAAGTCTGTGAGATTCTTTATCTCCAATTAATCACAGGAAAAGCCCAAATTGGCACTGTGGCTCAAGTGGTAGAGCGCTAGCTTTGAGTGAAGAAGCCAAGGGACCACACTCAGGCCCAGAGTTCAGAGCCCAGGATTGGGCAAGAAATTTTTTTTTTTTTGATATTTGGATATTGTCTTTTTTGGGTTTTTGTTTTGCATACTGAGAGAAGTAAGCGAACATTGAAAATTGCTTTGCTAATCTTCACTCCCCTTCCCCCTTGGACAGGGATAATTTCTATCCCTGATTTGACTTATTCAAACATGATTGTTATTCAAGCACAAATCTTCTTGTATTTTCATTATCAGAAAATAACTTCCTGCTCGTCAGAGCCCTGTATGGGGGAAGTCAGCATTGTCTGTTTCTCATAAAGCACATTCTTTCTCTGCCTTGTGCCAACATTCTGTCTCCGTTGAAAAGAAAGTGGAAAAATCTTCGTTGTGGCTGATCTAGAGCTTTTTATGAGGAGGAATATATTATGAATCTTGCCTTTGCCCTTCGGTTTGGATTTTAGCATATAGGAGTAGAATACTTAAATCAAGGTAAGTATTCAGAACCAAGTTGTTAAGTGCAGAAGGAGATAATTTGTAAATTTTAATTAAAAAATGATGCTGAAGTTTGGACCCTGGGCCTCGTACATAAATGTCAGGCGAGCACTATAGCATTGATTGAGACATACTCTCTCATCTCTTATATTTAATTTTGAAATTTATTTTATTTTATGTGTTTTATTTTTTGGTGCAGACACTGGGGCTTGAACTCAAGGTCTCATGTTCCTGTTCAGTCTTTTCTGTTCAAGGCTGGTACATTGCCACTTGAGCCACACTGCCACTTCCAGTTTTTTTTTTTTTTGTAGGTTATTTGAAAATAAGAGTCCCACAGACTTTCCTGCCTGGGCTGACGTCGAACCTTGACCCTCAGATCTCAGCCTCCTGAATAGCTAGGATTACAGGCATGAACTACTAGTGTCCAGCTAAATTAAAAGGTTTTAAATCAATGCAAACTTGAAAAGGGAAAATTTTTCTTACAATGGTTATGTTTTTACTTGGGAAAAACACAGCAAAAAAATCTTATATTATGTCTGGTGGATGGATGAGAATATTCTCCTCAACTGACAGTATTGATAATGTCTCTTTTTTGCCAGGCACTGATGACTCACACCTGTAATCCTAGCTACTCAGGAGGCTAAGATTTGAGGATCGTGGTTTGAAGCCAGCCTAGGCAAGAAAGTTCATGAGATCCTTGTCTCCAATTAACTACTAAAAAGCTGGAAGTGGAGTTGTGGCTTAAGTGGTACAGTGCTAACCTTGACCAAAAAAATGCTCAAGGACAGTGCCCAGATCCTGAGTTCAAGCACTGGCGCATGCATGCGCCCCTCCCCCTTCTGCCACATCTCTTACAAGTTAATTTCAGGCTTGGAATCTAAGTATTATGCAGGCAGGATCTGCATGTTTCTATCACTAGACTTGCACGTTCCATTAACTGTTTTATGTTTACTCCAGGTGGGTTTGAAGGGATTCTCTCCTGGTTTTTTTTTTTTTAAAGCTCGACCAATCTGATATGTGCAAAGGCTGTGTGTGTGTGTGTGTGTGTGTGTGTGTGTGTGTGTGTGTGTATGTGTTTCCT
>NW_012267258.1:7750874-7787489 GCF_000151885.1 Dipodomys ordii | reverse complement strand
AGGAAGAGGAGGAGGAGGAGGAGGAGGCGGCAGTGGCCCCTTGGATTGCCAAGGCCTTAATGGAAAATCCTTCCATTGGAAGACCTGAGTAGTGCATGTGTGTGCGCGCGTGCACGCGCATACATGTGAGAGAGGGGACGGGGAGGAGAGACAGAGAGAGGCCAAGCCTACCATGCACACACACTCAGGAGCTGTAAGCACTTTAGAGTGTGTGGCTGGGAGGCATTTGGACAGATGTGGAACATGTGTAGCTCTACTTTGCGTGGAGGAGGGGAAGAAGAGAGGAGGAGGAGCGTCTCTCCACTATAGAGAGTAGTGAGGTTAAAAACTAGAGCTTGGACAGTATTATCTGTGTTTGCAATTTGGTTTATTAGAGCTGAAGAGTAAGAGATGGATCTCTTTTACCCAGAGCTTTGATTTGTAATATTCAGGAAATCCCCATACCGGTTGGGTGCTGGTGGTTCATGCCTATAATCCTATCTCCTCAAGTGGCTGAGATCTGAGGATCATGGTTCAAAATCAGCCCAGGCAGAAAAGTCTTCAATTAACCATCAAAAAGCCAGAAGTGGAGCTGTGGCTCAAGTAATAGAGCATTAAGCTTGAGCAAAAGAAAATCAGAGACAGTGCCAAGGTACCAAGTTCAAATTCTAGTATCAGCGCACACACACACACACACACACACACACACACAGAATAATTATTTATCATTCTAACTATGAGAGAAAAGTCCACAGAAAGAATAAAGCAAAGCACAATTTAGACTTTTTTTTGTACTAACTGCTCCCTTTCAAATGACACCTCTCACAAAGAAGTGCGCTGTACTGAAGATGTGTGTGGAATTTAGGATTGCACCACACAATCTAATGAGTCTTGACTCGGGGGTGACAACCAGCTCTGTTATATTGTCCTTTTTCTGTAGTTCCGACTTGTCAAAATACAAGGATGTTTCAAGTATTATTATCTGTTTTTTCTCTTTTCTCCCCAACGATCACGTACAGACAGTTTAAATAAAACAGTGAACTTTAGATAGACGATTTCATTGTTACACGTTTCAAGGAGAACACTTCATGCATCACGTAATGTTGATGATAAGATTTAGTGTGGTTTGGTGGGAGAATTGTTTGGGCTCAGTTTTCAAGAGCAGCATGAGCTGTATCGACTGTCCTGAGGAGCCCAGAACCTTTGTAAAGAATGGCGTGTAGCTGGCCTTCAAACACTCCAGTAGAAACATCATGTCATGTCCCCTAAGCTCTACTCAAGCTAGTAATTAACAGAGATACACCAGAGATAGAAAGAAACAATGCCCCCTGTGAAATCTGTGTCTGGATGGTCATAAAGTAGCCCAGCTTTGGCCAGCAGGCTTCCCTCCATTTTCTCCATCTAAAGCTCCCATTAAATCATGTCAAATCATTTCCAAGTTAGACTCTTAAAAATTTTTTTTTTCTAATAAGCTTGCCAAGTGCACTGCTGACTATATATTAAGGGAATTTGGGCAGTCATCTCCAGAAAATTAAGATGGATAAAAGAAACATTTCGTTTGCAAAGCCTTGATAGGGAATGGCAGGGTTTGAACAAGGAATAGCATTCAGGGCTTCTTCTTTTTACTTTTCTTCTTCTTGCAGGTTCTGGGGTGGGACCTTGGGACCTTGGGGTCCGGTCATGGGGCCTGAACTCTGGGCCTGGACGCTGTCCCTCAGCTCTTCAGCCACAGTGCCACTTCTGGCTTTTTTCTTTTTGCGTATGTGGTGCTGAGGAATCGAACCCAGGGCCTCATGCATGCAAGGCAAGCGCTCTACCACTGAGCCATCTTCCCAGCCCCTATTTTTGATTTTTTTTTTCTTGGTCTTGGAGCTTGAATTCAGGGCTTGTGTGCTGTCCCTGAGCTTTCTTGCACAAGGCTAGTGCTCTACCATTTCAAGCCACAGTGCTACTTCTGTTGTTGTTTTTTTAAGGTGGTTAAATGGAGGTAAGAGTCTTATGCACTTTCCTTTTCAGACTGGCTTTGAACTTCAATCATCAGAACTCCTGAGTAGTTAGTATTACAGGCATGAGCCACCAGCACCCAGATTTGATGGTTATTTTTTTTTTGTTGTTGTTTTTTGGGGGTCCAGTCATGGGGCCTGAACTCTGGGCCTGGGTGCTGTCCCTCAGCTCTTCAGCTCAAGGCTAGCGCTCTACCACTTGAGCCACAATGCTACTTCCGGCTTTTTCCTTTTTGCTTATGTGGTGCTGAAACCCTGGTGCTGAACCCAGGGCCTCAGGCATGCAAGGCAAGTGCTCTACCACTGAGCCACCTTCCCAGCCCCTGATGGTTATTTTTGAGATAGAGTCTTGCTAACTTTTCTGCCCTGGTTGACCTTGAGCCACAATCCTCTGGGTCTCAGCTTTTAGAGGAGTTAGGATTATAGACATCAGCTACCAGCTCCTGACTAGGTCTTCATTTTAATTTGTATCATGATCCTGGGGCCATAAACTTGAGGCCCTTTTCCAGGCCATTGCATGGAGTTTGAAAGAAAGCCTGAAAGGAACTTTTCTGTTGTTTGTTTTAGAGCTGATACTGGGACTTGAACTAAGGGCCTGGGTGCTATCTCCTAGTTTTATTTTTCCACTGGAGGCTAGCACTACTACTTGAACCACATCTCCACTTCTGGTATTTTGCTGGTTAACTAGAGATCAGAGACTCATGGAACTTCTAGTCGTGGAACTGTCATCCTCAAATCTCAACCTCTGGAGTATCTTGGATTACAGGTGAGAGCCACAGGTGCCCAGCTTGCAATACTGTTTTAAAGAGTACCCTCCCCCCCACCCCGACCCCTACCCCCACACACGAGAACTAACATTAATCACCACCTCCAGGTGTTACCAATTAGAGAAACCAAGGCAGTCATACCTTCTGAAGGCAAAGCAGTATTTCAGGAACCTATCAGGTATTTTAGCAATGCTAGATTGCACATGAAAAATACATAAAAACAATTGTATGTGTCTGAAAGGAAGAAGGAATTTTTTTTCCCAATTAATGCTTCCCAAATAGGTAAAAGTGAAGCTTGTCTGAGGTATTACATGGGATTGATTTTAACCTTTTTTTCTTCTCGGTTGAAGTTATTATAAGTGACAAAGAGCAAACTGTTTTAAGAAAGGTTGAAAATTTTTAGTAGCCACCTTTTGAAACCTAGAAGTCCTTATTGGCTGATATATTTTTTTCCAGTCCTAGGGCTCGAACTCAGGGCCTGGGCACTGTCCTGGAGCTTCTTTTGCTCAAGGCTAGTGCTTTACCACTTGAGCCACAGTGCCACTTCCAGCTTTTTTCTTTTTGCTTATGTGGTGCTGAGGAATCAAACCCAGGGCCTCATGCATGGTAGGCAAGCACTCTACCACTGAGCTACCTTCCCAGCCCTTGGCTGACATTTTTTAAATGCATTCTTGTTTTGGTTTGGGAGTCATAGTATGGTTCTTCCATTGCCAGGTTTTTCCTTCTAGCCATCAAAGACCCATCAAATATAGGTCTTGTTTATTTATTTATTTAGTGATGGTACTGTGGCTTGAGTGCAGGGCCTGGGCACTGTCCCTTAGCTTTTTCACTCAAGGCTTGAACCACAACTCTACTTCCAGCTTTTTACTGATTAATTGGAGATAGGCGTCTCACAGACTTTCCTGTCCAGGCTGGCTTTGAACCATCACCCTCACATCTCAGCCTCCTGAGTAGGTAGGATTACACATGTGAGCCACTGGTACCCAGCTTTGTTCTCCTCTTTAGTTATATACTATGATTTTCCTTTTCCCTCATCCAGCCTGTTCAATCTCTCTCCTACTTTATTAAGATGATCACCACTGTTAGCTGGATACCAGTGGCTCATGCCTGTAATCCTTGCTACTCAGGAGGCTGAGATCCAGAGGATTAGTTTAAGGCCAGCCAGAGTGGAAACGTTTGCTAGACTTCTGAAATAAGTAGCAAAACAATCATGGCTGGAAGCTCAATTGCTAGAGTACCAGCAGAGACACAAGTCTAGAATGTATGAGATCTCAGGACTGGGGAAATGATAAGTATCTTTTTGATTCTCAGACTTTCTCACAGATCTGCCTTCCCATGACCTAGGAAAAGCTTCAGAGAGAAAGTTCATCCCCTGAATCCCTGGTTGTCATAACTTTATGGACAGACAGTATGTTACAGGGTTTGTTCTAGGTGCTGGAATGCGGCCTCCAACAGAATCTGAAGAGAAGAAAATCTGGGCACGGCTAGACCTGAAGCGCTGGAGGAAGGAAATCCACGACTTTCTATAGACTATAAATTGTTTGCCCTTCAGTCTGTTCCAGCTTCTCATCCTGTGTGGGCAGAATTCTTAGTAAAAAAAAAAATCGAATTCAGGATACTACATCATTTGTAATTCCAAGCCAGGCTCTGTTTGTGCTTAGACATCAGTGTGTAGTTATCAATAGTAGATGAGAAGAGCAAGCCTGAAACCTAGTCTTGCCCACAGCCATTTGCATTTCTCAGCTCTGAGGTCCTTGGTTTAAATTCCAGAAGGTGAAAACAGTGTAAAAACAAGTGATGAATGGAATGAAGAGCTGATTTATGGGAAAGATCTTCCAAGATAAATATGTGGAGCTTGGCCTTAGGAGGCCCTCAGGACAGCTGGTGATCTAGATAGATCACGAGCAAAGGTGAACTTAATGTTAAAGCTAAAACAAAGCGGGATAGATATAAAAACAATTCAGGCCTTCTTGGGAATACATAATCCTTAACAGTTGTGCTATGCATTATCAATTATCATCCATGTCAGTTCTCATTAAGGGCTTTCTTCTTGTGATAGCCACTTGTATAAAATTCGTTTAATGCCAGTATTTATTAAGTGCTTATTATGTGTAAGAACTGTTCTGGTTTCTGGAGATAGCCCAATAAATAAGAAGGGAAAATATTTCTGCCCACCTAAAACTTACGTTTCGTTGGACAGATAGAAAATGTAAAGAAAATATAAGGAAAAAATATAAAGCAGGCACCAGTGGCTCATGCCTGTAATCCTAACTACTCAGGAGGCTGAGATCTGAGGATGGCGGTTGGAAGCCAGCCAGGGTGGAAAGTCCAAGAGACTCTTATCTCCAATTAACCACTGAAAAGCTGGAAGTGGATCTGTGGCTCAAGTGGTAGAGTGCCAGCCTTGAGCAAAAAAGCTAAAGGACATTAGCCAGGCTCTGAGTTCAAGCCCCAGTACTGGCACAAAAGAGGGAAAAAAAGGAAGATGGAAGGAAGGAAAGAAGAAAGGAAGGAAGGAAGGAAGGAAGGGAGGGAGGGGAGAGAAGTAAGACTATGTTATTATGTCTGGTGGTGGGTGTTACAAAGAGACTATTTGTTCCATTTGCAAAGTAATTTCCACACCATTACTCCATTCAGCAGGTGTGTTTTTGTATCCCATTTGAATTAGCCATTTACAACTATGCAGTTGTTATCGTGTTGTTTGTATTTTCTATTTAAGATTTAGAGGAAGCAGGGTGCTGGTGGCTCACTCACGTAATCTTAGCTACTACAGAGGCTTAGAGCTGAGGATGGAAGTTCAAAGCCAGCCTCGGCAAGAAAGCCTGTGAGACTCTTAGCTCCATTTAACAATACCCCCTTCAAGAAAAAAAAAAGCCCAAAATATAAGTGTGGGTCAAGTGGTAGATCAGTTCAGGGACAGCACCCAAGTCCTGAGTTCAAGCCCTGAGTTCAAGATCCAAGACTGGCATGCATGCATGTATGTGTGTGCACCCCGCCCCTCACAGATTTAGAGGGATTAAGGAACATTCTCCCTTCTTCTCCTCTTCCTCCTCAGGTAATAGAGCTGGAAGATAGCAGAGTTGGGCCCTGAAGTCATACCTTTAGTTTCTAAGTTAAGTCATGTTTCTGAAGCAATGGTTGTAATTTTGAAACCGAGGTCTCAAAGCAAACATTTCTGGAGGGGAAGAATTGTCTATTTCGCTCTTTGCCCTCTGGCTTGATTGCAAAATTAAAGCACTTCTAGGGAAATGCATTTATACCGCTGGGGCCTTCTGGCTGTGAGTATGGCTTGGGCAATAGTTTATCTTCAGTTAGATGAATTTGGATGCTTAAAAGTTCATTTTAACTTGAAACAGAAATTAAAACAAAAGTTACAATAAAATTTCTTTTAAATGACTTAAAAAATCCATCTACTATATGGTTCTTCTCCCCATTTCTTATCCTTCATTTAATTTTAGCTTGACTGCTTTAATTTTTTTTAATGTGTGTGTGTGAGTGTGTGTGTGTGTGGTTAGTTGGAGATAAGAGTCTCATGGACTTTGCTGCATGAGCTGGATTCAAATCATGATCCTCAGCTCTCAGCTTCCCTTAGGAGGGTAGGATTTCGGATGTGAGCCAGCTAGTTCATTTTTTTTTCAATTTCTTCTGGTCATATGAATATTAAAACCAGCTCCTTTGAGTTTTTAGAAGTTTGTTCTTAGAGCTTCTCAAATCTCAGTGAGACTTTGCTGGAATCTTAAAAGCTCCTACACTCCCTGAATTCATCCTTCATTTGGGAAATCACAGAAGAATTTCTTGGAAATAACCTGAATTGCCCTCTATTTTTGCTGTTTTAAATAAATTTAGAAGAACAATGAGAAAGTCAGTGTACCCAGGGTTGAAACTGGTAAAGTCATAGGCCAAGAAACTCATCCCCTTCCTGAATACATAGAAATCTTGATTTTTTCTTTAGAATTTTTTTTTTTAACACACTCCCCTGCCCTCTTCTTTTTTTGTTTTTTTTTTTGGTCCAGTCGTGGGGCCTGAACTCTAGGCCTGGGCGCTGTCCCTCAGCTCTTCAGCTCAAGGCTAGCGCTCTACCACTTGAGCCACAGCGCCACTTCCGGCTTTTTTTTCTTTTTGCTTATGTGGTGCTGGGGAATTGAACTCAGGGCCTCAGGCATGCAAGGCAAGAGCTCTACCACTGAGCTACCTTCCCAGCCCTGTCCTCTTCTTTTTGCCACAGAGTAGACTGATTTCCAGTAAAACATTCAAAATAGATTTTAAACCAGAATGAGTGTAGTAATGGTGAATGAAGAAAATTAACATTTTCTAGGAGAAGAAAACAGGCCTATCTATCTATTTATCTGTCTGTCTGCCTGCCTGCCTGCCTACCTGCCTGCCTGTTTACCTATTATTCATTTTTGTGTTGGTCCTGGGGTTTGAACTTGAGGATTGAGCATTGTCCCTGAGCTTTTTTTTTCCCCTCAAGGCTAGCTTTCTACCACTTGAACCAAATCTTCACTTCCAGATTTTTGGTAGTTAACTGGAGATAAGAATCTCATGAACTTTCCTGCTTGGGATGGCTTCAAACCTTGATCCTCATATCTCAGCCTCCTGAGTAGCAAGCATTACAGGTATGAGCCACTAGCACCTGGACATAACACACCTTTGAAAAAAGTAGAGTTCATGTAATGTTACTCATTTAGACAATTCTATTTCTTCATTTGTAGAGTTTTTTTTCTCTATTTGATAATCATGCCAAAGAAAGAAAAATGCAGCACCATTACAGGCAAGACCCATAGACACACTGACTTGGGCATTTGAAGACATATACTCTAGTCCTGGCTCTGAGACTCATTGGATGTGTGACTGAGCCAGGCAATTACCCTACCTGGATCTTAGATTCTTTTTATATTGGGTGACCTAGCATTATAATTAACACCATCTTCTTTTACAATAAATCCTATGCTAGTCTTATTTGTACCTCTATGTGAGCCATTTCAGCCTTTTAGAAGTATCTGTGCCAGCCACCTCATGCTCTCTTTGTGGAACTACTTTTCCCCTTTACCAGTCTATATTCTTGCTGCTTAACTCCATCCCACGGCCAGCCTGGTTGGTCAGAATGCCAAACACCACTGGATTCAGAGACAGAGCTCCAAATGGGATGTGTCCCTCAGAACTTCTGCTGGAACTAGAGGTGTGTCCGTTCGTATTGGGTTAGAAGAGTCAACTGCACATTTATTTTATTCATTATTTATTTATTTGTGTGTGTATGTAATGCCAGTATTGGGGCTTGAGAACTCAGGGCCTGGGCTCTGCACCTTAGATTTTTTGCTCAAGGCTGGTGCTCTACCGCTTGAGCCACAGCTTTACTTTTAGTGTTTTGCTCCTTAGTTGGAAATAAGAGTCTCATAGTCTTTCTGCCTGGTCTGGCTTTGAACCATGATCTTCAGATCCTTCTGAGTAGGTGTGATTACAGACTTGAATCACCAATGCCCAGCTCTAGCTCCTTTTATTTATTTATTTTATTTATTTATTTTTTGATCCGGTCGTGGGGCTTGAACTCTGGGCCTGGGCGCTGTCCCTCAGCTCTTCAGCTCAAGGCTAGCACTCTACCACTTGAGCCACAGCACCATTTCCGGCTTTTTTTTCTTTTTGCTTATGTGGTGCTGAGGAATCGAACCCAGGGCCTCATGCATGCAAGGCAAGCGCTCTACCACTGAGCCACCTTCCCAGCCCTCTAGCTCCTTTTAAAATGGCATATTTGTAATTTATTATAAGTTGATTCACCTCCAACTAAGTTTCTATATCCCACTTTTGTTTATCCCTAGAGAATGTGACCAAATAATCACAGCATGGTGTCCAGAAACGAACTGCTAGAATATAGTCATATTGACTCTGAAGAACACTGTACTCTACTCTTTTGAAATATTGATTTCATTTTCCAGTATACCCCGCCATGTGCACTCCAAGATTCTGTTTCTTAATTAGTGAGTGAGCCCAGAGTAGGTTCCGCTGAAATATTAGGAACACTGTCCCAATCTGACATTGCTCAAGTGTGTATTTAATCCTTCCTGGCTCATTATAGTTATGACCCATTTCACATATTTGTGATTGTAAAGAATCAAATTCCTATTGCCTGTTTACTTTCTGCTACTTGATGGTTGGTAACTCAGAGACATTTCTCGTTTCTGGTCAACATGAACAAGATCTTGAGATTAAATTTCATTAGTTTGCCAAATGCTAATATGCCAATTTTTAACAACCCCTTCTAAACTGTATTATTTTCTTTCTCTCGATAAGATCTTGGAGCCAGGAGCCAGTGGCTCATGCCTGTAATCCTAACTACTCAGGAGGCTGAGATTTGAGGATCACAGTTAGAAGCCAGCCTGAGCAAGAAAGTCTGTGAAACTCTTATATCCAGTTAGCCAGAAAAATCCAGAAGTAGAGGTGTGGCTCAAGAGCAGAGCACCAGCCTTGATCAAAAAAGCTAAAGGACACATACAAACATGTTGGAGGAAGTCTGTTTTGATTTGGATTATCATTTAAAAAACTAACCAAAAACCTTGTCGTGAGTGTTACTAGCTTTACTAAAATTATCTTTTTAATGCTATCCTTTAATGTGATCTGTCAATATCTGGTGCCTCTTCTTTTGTAGCTCATGTGCTTCTCTTTATTACTGAGATATTAGTTTGCAAACATGACATTTTATTCAAATTAATTTCAACAGAACTATGATATTGGAACAAAACAAACAAAAACCCCTCTTCTTCACTTTTTTTGGGATGGGAATTTGACCACCCCAGCTTGCCTTGAACCCTCCATTCTACTGTTTTAGTTCTTCTCTCCTTCCCATCCCCCCATCCCCCACCCTCATGCTAGAAATTAAATCTCTGTTACCTTTTGGTGCTGGTACTGGGGTGTGTACTCAGGACCTGGGTGCTATCTCTGATATTTTTTTGTTCAAGGTTGTTGCCCTATCACTTGAGATATACCTCCATTTCTACTTTTTGGTGGTTAAGAGTCTCACAGACTTTCCTGCCAGGGCTAGCTTTGAACTGTGATCCTCAGATCTCAGCCTCCTGAGTTTACAGATATGAGCCATGAATGCCTGGATCAAGTATTATTTTTTTAATAAGAAAAAATTCTCCCATGACAAAGTATTGCCAGGACCCTTTATGAATTATGGTCTAAAACAACATTTAAAATACTATTTGCATCAGGGAAGAATGTAGTCATTAACTTAGAAAGTGATTTAAGGCAGGTGTCCTCCCTCCAAATAGCATTTGTTCTGTCTCCTCTTCTACTCCTTGAATTTTTGCATCCCATTGTGCATTTTCCTGATTCTTGGCTTAGCTTGGAAGCCCGTGTTTAAGAAAGAAATCTGGGTGAGAAGCTATTCTCCAGGTATTTTCAACTTTATTGGAAAGAGAGGTTCTCATAAATCACACAAGGGAACGGACCTAGGGGATTGCTCAGTTGCCAAGTGAATGCTGATGGATTGCTTTGGAAAATAGGAACACTTGCCAAGAGCTTATCTGAAATGAAATAAAGATTCATACTTTCTCAAACTCAACTCTCTACCACATTTCAACTGTGGTCCGGCCAGTTCCACGTGCTGAAGGGACAGATCGTGAATAAATAGGACAAGCATTATAAGTTGAGTTGGACACTTGGACAGCAGAACATGGATTCCACATGGGGGAAGATCTGGAACAATGGGAGGTGTCCCTCACAACTTAAAATCAGAACCAGATTCAGGTAATATGACTCATATTGACTGAAACTGATTCATAATGCCCACCATAGGATTTGTTGGGAGAAACCACAGTATCAGATAGGTTATCACTTTCATACCTGAGAGTATTGTAAATGGGACCCTTAGGGGAAATGAAATTGTCCAAGTCCAAAAACAAAGACTGAAATCAAGGGAGAGGAAAGCATTGGTGTGTGTGTGTGTGTGTGTGTGTGTGTGTGTGTGTGTGTGTGTGTGTGCTGGTCCTGGGACTTGAACTCAGGGCCTGGGTGCTGTCCCTTAGCTTTTTTACTCGAGGTTGGTGCTATAACACGGGACCCACACATCTACTTCTGGCTTTTTGGTGGTTAACTGGAGATCAGAATGTCAGACTTACCTACCCCATCTAGCTTCAAACTGTGATCCTCAGATCTCAGCTAGGAATACAGGTGTGAGCCACTGATGCCCAGCTAATGTTTGTATCTTAATTCTTTCAGCTTACAAAATCTTTTGAAAGTCTCTGAAAGTGGTGAGACTTCTTCCCAGCAAAATTCACATGCTTTTAAAAAGTCTCAGGCTGTGGGGTGCCAGTGGCTCATGCCTGTAATTCTAGCTACTCAGGAGACTGAGGTCTGAGAATCATGGTTTGAAGCCAGCCTGGTCTGGAAAGTCTATTTAGACTCTTATCTCCAATTAAGCATCAAAAAAAAAAAAGCCAGAAGTGGAGCTATGGCTTAAGTGGTAGAGCACTAGCCTTGAGGAAAAAAAGCTCAGTGAATGACCCAGTCTCTTAGTTCAAGCCCCTCGACTGGCACACATACACACAAAAAATCTTAGGCTGTATCTGGAGTTTTCAGATCTCTCTAAAGCCATAGGGACACCTTCTTATATATCAATCTCTCCATTAATGCTGGTTTCTTTATATGGTAGTTCTGCCTGGCTGGTATCTGGACTTCCAATTACATTTTACACACACACACACACACACACACACACACACATTCACACACACACACACACACACAAAACTACTTCTATTCATTCTGAATGAGATCCTGGTGTGTGTGCCAGGGGCTTGAACTCTGGGCCTGGGCATTGTCTCTGAGCTTTTTTGCTCAAGGCTAATGTGCTATGACTTGAACCACAGTTCCATATCTGTCTTTTTGGTAGTTAATTAGAGATAAGAGTCTCATAGACTTTCTGCCTGGGCTGATTTCAAACCATGATCCTCAGATCTCAGCCTCCCGAGTAGCTAGGATTACAGTTGTGAGCCAATAGCACCATGCTAGAAGTAGTCTTAATCCCTCCTGCATCCCCCCCACCATTTCTTTGACTTTGGTGTGTAGTGGGATCACCTGGGGTAGATGTACAATTCCTTCCTCCCTGTGTTAATTCATCCTTCCATTTGCAATCTTTTAATTGGACTGACGTGGTAATTGGGTTTATTGGCAGCCCAACCCTCATTCTTGTTCACCAGGATACTGCAGTTTATATGGGTGGTAGGGGCTGATGGATCCTAGAGTTGCACAGGTCAGCTCAAGAGACTTCCCTAGTCTTCCGGCATTAGCACGTCACGTGACTCCATCTCTGGGTAGCTCAGGAAGCCTTCGTCTGCAGTACTAGCCCAGCAAACTTGACGAGACATTCCTGAATAGACATGGGAAAGGCAGATGGGTAATAACAGTCTACCACATCTTTTGTTTATCCAGAAATCTATCATCCCCAGGAGGGTGACATATAATCCCATGCTTAAACTGTCATCCATACTTTATTTAATAATAATAATAATGATTATGATGATAATGATAATTATTTATACTTAGAAGATGGCCACTTTCATCTAGGGAATCTCCAAGCTTTACAAACACTAATTAATCCTCCTGGGTTCCCTGTGAACTAGGTGAGGCCCATTTTATAGGAGTGATGATTGAGGCACGGGAAGTATCAGTGGCTTTCCCAAAAGCCATGGGTGGCTGGATGACTAGAGCTCAGGAGCCCAGAGCCAGTGCATTCTGGGGGTTCAGTGAGAGGGAGGGACCACATGAGAACAAGGTCCCCCGAATTTCTGGGATTTACATAAAGTCTAGCATTGCACAACAGCTCAGAACGTGTCTCCAGCCAATACTTTTCCATCCTGTTGAACAACATATGTTGTAACATTCTCTCCATGCCCCGAATCCTCTCAAATAGTCTAACAGTTAAAAAATGTGATCTATATGTATATATGTGTGTGTATGCATGTACATATATCCATATATATGTTATTTATATGATCCTCAGTGTGTTCATGTGTATGATTATAACATGTGATGCTGTCCTTTTGAATCTGGCTAACTTCACTTAACACAATGATCTCCAGTTCCATCCATTTCCCTGCAGATAACATAAATTTCCTTCTATATCAGTATATTGGTGTTTGCACCAATTACTTATTATGACTAGTGCTGCAATGCACATAGGTTTACAAGTACTTCTGTTGTGTTCTGACTTAGAATCTTTCAGACACATGCCCAGAAGTGGTACTCGTGGATCCTATGGTAGTTCTTTCTTTATTTTCTATTTTAGTTTTTTAAATCTATTTTTATCTTTTAATGGCTGTATGAGGGGCTTCAATTTGACATGTCCGTTTAGCATCTTGATTAGTCACTCCTTCATCATACCTCTTTTCCACTTTCCACTATCAGTCCCATTGTCTCCTAGTTCCATTTTTGCACACGTATGTAGAGCCTTAAAAATAGTTTACCTATTTGTTTATTTATCTATTTTGTGTATTCTAATCCTGGGGCTTGAACTCAGGGCCTGGATGTTGTCCTTGAGCTTCTTTGCTCAAGGCTGGCACTCTACCACTTGAACCATGACTCTACTTTCTGACTTTTTGGTGGTTAATTGGAGGTAAGAGGGGCACAGGCTTTCCAGCCCACGCTGGCTGTGAACCAAATTCTCAGTCTCAGCCTCTTGAGTAGCTAGGATTACAGGTGTGAGCTGCTGCACCCAGTTCTGTACATTGAGTCTTATGACTGTGTTTGTTCATCATGTCTTTCTCCATTCACTTCCCATCAGGTATCTCCCTGCCCAGTCAGGACATACTTCAGCTCCCTGTTACTGGTTTTGTTAAATAGTCTATTGTCCAGTGGCATTACACCATGGAATCTCACTCCTGTGCAAACTATACAATGGTCATGCATATGGACCTGTATATATTTATATTTGTTTTAGGTCTAAGATCCACATTGTATATAATATTTTATTTTTTAGCTTTGTGAGTAATCCCCATTTGAGTGGTCGCATTCATTTAAATTCCCACCAACAGTGTTTGAGGTTTACTTTCCACCTGCATTCTCATGACCATTTGGTATTTGTGTTCATGATTCTGACTGGAATTCTTTAGTGTTATCTTCAAATGGCTGTATAAGAGGACTTCAACTTAGCATGTCCATTTGTTGGTAGGGACGTTGAACAGTTGTTCATGTGTTTATTGGTCATTTATATTTCTTCTTTTGAGAATTGTACATTCAGTTCATTTGTCTGGTTATTAATAATTGGGTTGTTGATTCTATGGGAGTTTGGTTTCTGAGGTCCCTGTAACATTCTGGTTATTAATCCCTCATCAGATAAACAGCTGGCAAATATTCTCTCCCATTCTGTCTCTTTCGCCTAGTGACTATTCTCTTTGCTGTACAGAAGCTTTTTCGTTTAAAGCAATCCCATTGGTCAATCCTTGCTCTTATTTGCTGAGCTATTAGGGGAAGTTACTTAGGTTCTGCTTCTTAAAGGGTCATTGCCTCTCTACATTGCCTCTTGGACCAAACTACCAACACATGAGCCTCTGGAAAACAAACCACATCCAAATCATGCCCCATTGTCTGACCTGCTTGATATGCATCTTGCTCACAGAGGTGCCATCACTGAAGAGGTCCAAGACACAAATGGCCACACTAATGGGAAGTAGCTTCTCATTATTTTCAGGCTTTTTGGCTTTAGAGAAATCCTGAAATTTCCTCACAAGATGGGTAGTGCTGAGTTCTCAGGAAAATGAGGTCCTGTGACTGCTTTCAACATTGGCATGTGTACCCTCATCTGGGGATGTGTGAAAATGCACTGTGGCTCAGTAATTCTGCACTGGGGCCCAAGTCATGCTTTCCCATGATGCACATGCGAATGGTCACTGAGTCATGTTCTTCAGAGCAAGATGCTATGCTGCTTTCATCATGTGAATAAAGTCCCACCACAGATGACTTTTCGTCAGTTGGGTTGGAGACCAAGGTCTGGGTTTAAAAACATTCTAAGATTTCTTAGCCAAAGGGCTCAGGACAAGAAACCTTTCTGAGTTTCAGAAGGATATACAGTTATAGATATCTGTATATCTATGTATCTTGTATATCTCTCTCTCTGTCTCTCTGACTCTCTCTCTCTCTCTCACACACACACACCCAAGATAGATAAGGCTAAGAGACTCTTATCTCCAACTAACCAGCAAAATGCCCAACGTGGCTCATGTTGGGACAGTGCTAGGTTTGAGTGAAAAAAGCTCATTGTGAGGCCCTGAGTTCAAGCTCCCACACCAGCACTAAATAATAATCAAGCAAGCAAACAAATAAATAATGGAATATTTATTATAATATTATAAGATATAATTTATAACATAATAATATTAATATATAATTATATGTTAAATAAATAATGGAATAACCTTTACTATTAAAGCTAGAACTGGTAATGGGGACCTTTCTTTTTTTTTCTTTATATACTTTGGCTCTGTGTGTGTGTGTGTGTGTGTGTGTGTGCGCACGCACTGTTTCTGGGGCTTCAACTCAAGGCCTGGAAGCTGCCCTTCAGCTTTTGTCTGAAGGCTGGCACTCTCCACTTGAGCTACAGCTCTACTTCCAGCTTTTTTTTTCTCCCCTTCTTGTTGTTGGTTAATTGGCGATGAGTCTCATGAACTTTCCTGACTGGGCTGGCTTCAAACCAGAATGGTCAGAGTAGCTAGAATTGCAGGTGTGAGTGCCTGGCAACTCTGACACACACAAAAAGAGAAAGAAAAACAAAAGAAATCTCCCCTCACAATTGGTATAATACACACACACACACACACACACACACACACACACTACAGAGAAAAACACTAATGAAACCTGTGAGTTAATAAGTTATGAAAGAAAAAGAAAAATGAAAATGCAACTCCAGTTTTCAGAGGTAGCCGCATTCTCACCTGCACCTGTACACCTGTCTCCTTTGAGTTTCACATCACTGGTGTGGAACTCGTCTCCCTGGGTTCACACAGCGCCAAGCACATTGCATGAGAGCAGCAGAAAGCTGTCTTCCAAGACAGACAGCATCCAGATGGATTTTGATAAGGGTGGAATGTGCCCCAAGAGGTCATAATTAGCCACATCAAAGAAGGAGTGGCTTCTTAAGCAAATGAGCTTTATCTTGTCGTTGGCCCAAAATAATGTAGCCAATGCTCTTACATGGTTGGAAAACATCTGCACTTTTGGACCCAAGTCTTCATAGCTCTGGATCCAAAAGTTAGTGGAAGCAGAGCTTTGATTGTGTACTTGCTCAACCTCTCAGCTTTTGCTTTTGTCTTCCTAGTGTGGGAACCACATCTGTTATTTGCATAGAAGTGAAAGTATTGGCCGATGACTGGGCTAGTGATGGTGAGGATATTTGATCAGAGCCGAGAAGGAAAGCTTTAGATTCTTTCAGTTCTTGATCACTTTGCACCGTACCCCAAATACCATTGTATGTGGGGTGTAGTAAAGTTGTTAGGAAATCGAGGATGGTAAATAAAACTGTAGAAGTAGAATTTACCTAGGGCTCGGTCTGGCTTCTCATAAAAATTCTCTGGAGGAGTGTGTTTTTGTTGGTTTTGCTTGAGAACGCTTGCTTTAATCGGCAGACTTTGGAATTAATAATGATGACAACAACAACAAAGCAAAATAAAATAAGACAACAAGTGCAAACCCCTCAGATTGTCTCAGAGGACCAGGCCAGCCTAGGGAGGAGAACTCTGGACTACCCAGCTTTTAACTAGAGACCATCTAGTTGTCCAAAAGAAAAATAAACATTGGGCAATCTTATTCTATCCTGGGACTTTTGCTTTCTTATACATTTGAAAAACAGAAATGGATAGTAAATTAGAATAGCCTAAGAACATAACTGTATGTTAAGCCTTGTTATATACATATGTATATAAAGTATAACATATAATGTACAATAAGGACCATATAATATATGCTATTTTACATTGCATATATATATATATATATATATATATATATGCAGTCACCTGACTAAGGATTCCTTCTTGGACATCTCCTGGTCTTCCTTCATGAGAAAGAGACTACTTTTAACTTCTAAGTCCTTGCTATATGTTCAGTATCTCCAAGATTTAAAAAAATCAGATCTATCTCCCCATGCCCAGGCATCAGTGGCTTATGCCTGCGATCCTAGCTACTCAGAATCCTAGCTGAGAACTGAGGATCTCTGCTCAAGCCAGCCCAGGTAGGAAAGTCTGTGAGGCTCTTATCTTCAATTAACTAACAAAAAGCCAGAATTGGAGCTGTGGCTCAAATGGTAGAGTGTTAGCTTTGAGTAGTAAAAGCTAAAGGTCAGGGCCCAGGCTCTGAGCTCTAGCCCAAGGATTGACATGCATGTGCATGTAAGGCACACACAGTCACACTTGGACACACAGACACAGACACAGACAGACACAGACACAGACACGTACACACACACACACACACACACACCAGACACACACACATACACACACACACACACACACACACCAGATCTGAGCCCCATAAATGAGGGATTATTCTACTAAGTACCTACAACAGAATATCCATACAACACAAGATAGACCACAGTTAGCTGTATCTCCATTATGATCTCAAAATCTCATTACACCTTCAGGAATGTACACATTTCAAAGTTATAAATGTGGTTTAAAAATATTTGAATGGCTACCATGGAGAAGAAGGTAAAGGGTTATTGTGTATTGTTTATAAGAGTCAAGTAGACCAGGGATAGAAATTATAGTTGGAGTCAAAGGAGGTTATATTTTCTGCTAATAACAGTTGCCCTAACATTAATAAGCTGTTTTATGTTAGAGAGCTCTCAGTCTGAAAATATTTAGGTAGAGCTGGAGTGCTCTCTGAAAAAAGATGTTGAATAGATTCCTATTTCTGACGTAAAAGTAAACTAAATATGTCTTCCAGAGGGTGATTCACTGATAATTCATCATATGTTTGTATGTGTGTGTGTGTGTGTTGGTACTGGGGCTTGAACTCAGGGCCTGGGTGCTGTCAGTGAGCTTTTGTGCTCTACCACTTGAGCCACAGCTACATTTCCAGCTTTTTTTTGTTGGTTAACTGGAGAGAAGAAGCTCATAGGCTTTTCTGCCTGGGCTGACTTTGAACTGCAGTCCTCAGATTTCAGCCTCCTGAGTAGCTAGGATTACAGGCGTGAGTTCCCAGTGTCCAATGAGCCTTCTTTTATTCAAGTTGTTGTACTTAGGGATTATTTTTTTTCCAGATAAAGTCTGACCAGCACAATGTTGTATTAAATTTTATATTATACACAAATGATGCCAAACTTAATGCCTTTAAGATACAAACATATCATCTTAGGTTTCTCTAGTTAAGCGCTTAACAGGAGTCTCATGGGTGAAACATCAAGTGTGAACAATGCTGTTTGTTTCTGCCAGGTCTCCTTCTTCATCTCTCAGAGTCACCTGTGCACCTGTGGTCTTCTTACTTCCTCTTCAAAGACTGGAATGGTGAGTGAGGCATTAGTGGCTCATGCCTGTAATCTTAGCTACTCGGAAGATGAGATCTGAAGATCACAGTTCAAAGCCAGCCTGGGCAGGAAAGTCTGTGAGACACACACACACACATACACACACACACATACACACACACACACAGATTTTTTTTTATTAGAAATGACTATAACTTCTTAAAAATTCCAAGGCATAGCTGGGCGCTGGTGGCTCACGCCTGTAATCCTAGCTACTCAGGAGGCTGAGATCTGAGGACCGCGGTTTAAAGCCAGCCCGGGCAGGAGAGACCGTGAGACTCCTATCTCCAATAAACCACCAGAAAACTGGAAGTGGCGCTGTAGCTCAAGTGGTAGAGCGCTCGCCTTGAGCTGAAGAGCTGAGGGACAGCGCCCAGGCCCAGAGTTCAAGCCCCACGACCGACAAAAAAAAAAAATCCAAGGCATTTAATTTAATTGATTAACAGTCTCATAGAAACAGGAGTCCTCAACTTTATGACAGGTGACTTTTCTCAATTTTTTGTGTGTGTATGTCACTGGAATTTTAAAAGTACTGAAACAGGATAGAAAGTATAAAAACATACAACTTGTTTGTGTGTGTTTTTGTGCTGATACTATGGCTTGAACTCAGAGCCTTGCAATTGCCTGGCTTGTGCTCTAGTACTTGAGCCTAACATTTTGCTGGTTATTTTGAGGAGTCTAGTGGACTTTTTCAGCCAGGCTTGCATTGACCTACAATCTACTTCATCTCACCTTCCTGTTTAGTTGGTATTACAGGCATGAACAACAAATGTCTGATTCATATATATATATATATACACACATATATGTATACATATGTATTCTATATAATATATAGAATATAAAATATATAATATGTAATGTATATACTAAAATATAATTTTAATAAAAAGAAGCAAAAGGAAAAGCAATGGACAAAACGTTCACAGCACAAACCAGAAGATGCCAATTTGCTAAACAGAATTTTCCTGGGATTATCATTGCTTAAACTATACAATAAGCCATGAACTGTTCTCTATGACTCATATGCCCAGATGGATCACTGTCATTTTCCCTTAGCAGATAGAGAGGCACTGACTCTTTTGGCTGTCAGCTGCTAAGCCTGTTTTGTGAGCACCAGGTCAAAGTGAACACCAGACCAATAAACCATTTATTCCATGAGGGTCCAGAATCAAACCTCAGTTTTCGACTTTGGTCTAACGGCAAAATTTAACGTCGAGTTACTGATTAAAGTAAAACCTCCCTGTTTCAAGAGGTTTATTCATTTTTTTAAAAAAAAGGCCTATTAGTAACTGAATGAGTTTACAGTTCTGAGTAACTGTATGTACGGGCTATCGTAAACAACCTGAACAGCCATGCTAAATGAGTTCTTTATATTCTGCTTCTTGAAACTTATAATTACATTTGAGGCCGGACATGTGATAGTAGAAGATATAAAACTATTTAGCCCCAACTGGCACTTGAATTCAATGAAGGTAGACCAGCCAGATCGGTGGAACACACAGGAAAATCGTAGCCATTAATCTTTGCTTAAAATGGAACTGAAGAAAGCTTTTCCTTAAAAACAAATAGATTTTTCCTTCTTTCATTAATTCTGGGCTTTTGAAATAAATTGGGATGGGGTCACATTTTTCAATAGCTATTGATCTTTTTTTCTGGCTTACATTTTCTATCTTGCTCGATCCTATTAGAAAATTATAGGCATAAATACTGTGATAGCATTTCAGTTTGAAAAAGTGGAGGCCAGAGATGGAACTTGTGGAAACAACTCTGATTTTCAACAACTCTGAAGGAAAATGTAGGATTACTCCAACAGAATTTCTTCCTGTCTCCTGCCATTAAAAAAAAAAAAAAACAACACACACAGATGTGCATGACTAAGGAAATGGCTAGATATGTGAATATCAATAATCTTGGAAAAATCAGGCTATGTAATGAATTTCTTTATGATAAATTTGAAACAATACCATTTTCAAACAGATTGAATGAAATCGAGTGGTTTGCTAGTAGTTTAAGAACCAGAAATTTTCTTAAAAAGTCAACATTCTTATTCGTTCCAACTTCCATTCATCAGTTGAGAAATAGTTCACAAAGGATGGCTTGGGTTTTCTGGGGTCTGAAGTTTCTTGTTTCTATTTCAAGGTTTGTATTCAGCATATTTTGACATCTTCTCAATCTGCTTTCTAATTTTTTTTGAGAATAGACATTCAGTCCTATCTGCTTTCTTTCTGATCTTGGTTGTCTTCAGCTGTGGTCATTATGAGAGAAGTGACTCTTCCTCTTTCAAGTCTGGGCCACTAGGCATGAACTGGAGCTGGAAAGGGTCATAAAAGAAAGAGTCATGAGAAGGAAGATTGTCATGAGTCATTGCTCATGCTGCCTGAATGACATGGTTCCTCAAACAGCACTCCCTTTCTTTCTTTCTTTCTTTCTTTCTTTCTTTCTTTCTTTCTTTCTTTCTTTCTTTCTTTCTTTCTTTCTTTCTTTCTTTCTTTCTCTTCCTTCCTTCCTTCCTTCTTTCTTCCTTCCTTCCTTTCTTTTTTCTTTCTTTCTCTTCCTTCCTTCTTTCTTTCTTCCTTTCTTTCTCTCTTTCTTTCTCTTTCTCTCTTTTCTCTCTCTCTCTCCTTCCTTCCTTCCTCCCCCCCCGCTTCATTTTTTTTTCTTTTCTTTTTCTTGTGCCAGCACTAGGCTTAAACTTGAGGTCAGAGCGCTCTTGCTTGGCTTTTTCACTCAAGGTTAGTACTCTAACTCTTGAAGCACTTGAAGCTGCAGCTCTACTTCTGGCTTTTAGTATTTCATTGGAGATCAGAGTCTCATGGATTTTTCTGCCTGGGCTGGCTTCAAATCTTGATCCTCAGATCTCAGCTTCCTGATTAGCTAGGATTCCAGGCCTGAGCCACTACAGCCTGGCTCCATTGTGTTATGTTTAAATCAGGTGCAAAATATCCATCTCTTCAAACATTTATCCTGTCTTTATGGCAAAAGCACTCAGCTATTCTCCTAGTTTTTTTTTTCATAGACACAGAACATGATTGTTGAACATAGGGATTCTACCATGTAATAATGCACAGAAACTTCTGACTCCTTATTTCTGATATTTGTACACATCTTTAAAATAGTTGAAAAGCCAGGCACCCGTTGTTCATACCTGTAATCCTAGCTACTCAGGAGGCTGAGATCTGAGGATCTCAGGCAGGAAAGACCATGAGGCTCTTAACTCCAATTAGTCACCAAAAAGCTGGAAGTGGCAATGTGGCTCAAGTGGTAGAGTGCTAGCTTTGAGTTTGAAAAAGTTAGGGGACAGCACTCAGCCCCTGAGTTCAAGCCCTCAGTATTGGCACGGGGGGGGGGGGGACGGATACCCAAATCAGCACTTGTTGGCATGGTTGGGAGGAAGTGGATATAATTTGGGTGTACTCCTGGAATATGGGTATTATTTTGACTTTATTTTCCCATCTATATCTATAAACAGTAAAAAATAAAATAATGAATGCCCACATAGAGACCAAATTAAGAGTGAAAGGGTCCTTGAATGAGAGCAAAACAACAGAGATGAGAATTCTGCTCTTGATGTTCAATTTGTGCCACTCATTTTCCCAGTGGCCATTTGGGAAGTCACTAACACAGACATAACGTCATTGCCAAGCAGGAGGCCGGGAGAGAGCTGTGGGAAAGAAAGCCTATGTTCAAAGGGAAATATCCCAAGTAATTGTATGGAGGGGTCTAGGAAAGCGCCACCATGAATGCTTTTTTTGTGGTCTTATTTTCCCCCAAGGTTGTTCTGGTCTGAAAGTCTTTCTTTTAAGGAGATAACATAAAAAGAAACATGTAGTAGAAGAAGAAGGAAAAGAAAAGTTCACTCTTGTAATGGCCTTGTATGTTCCTTGGCCATTTCAATGTAATGTTTATCTAATAAATAGCATTTCAGTGTTAAAACAGTGGAGCTGTGTGCACTTCTGGCCCAAATGGTTGGACCTCCTTCAGGGTCTTGCCACGCTCTTAGTGCTGGAAAAAAAAATTCTGTTTTAATAAAAAAGAGTCACTATGTGACCAAAGCCAGGAGCAGCAATGCCTATTTAACATTTTGCATGCTCTGGACAGGGTAGAAGGCTGCAGGCAGACGTGCACATTCTTATGTGTGCTTGTGATTGTGTGTCTTTAGGTATATAGGGAAAAGTGTAATTTTAGTTAAAAAATATGACAGGACAAAGCATCGGGATAATGCTTTTTAAAGATATAATTCTGTTTAGGTAACTCCATCCCGTGGAAGAGGAAAAAAGGCATCTGTGATGGGAATTCACACTTTTGCGTAATAATTTCAGGGATGATTTGATGTTAATGTTCAAAAACGGAAGAAATCCATCCACTGGTGGTTCCTGCCTGTAATCCTAACTACTCAGGAGGCTAAGATTTGAGGATTAGGGCCCCAAACCCCCTCAAGCAGGAAAGACTTTGAGACGCTTATCTCCAATTAGCCAGCCAAAAGTCAGAAGGGGAGGTGCGGCTCAAATGGTATAGCACCAGCCTTGAGCAAAAGAGCCAAATGAGAGTTCAAATCCCCGAGTTCAAGCCCCAATACTGGCACAAAAAAGCCTAATGCATGTGGTTGTGAAGTTTAGTAAAGAATACGAATTCTAGAAGAGAGCAAATGAAGCCTATGTCCATTTACCCATCTCAGCTTTGAACAGAATACTATCTAACAGTTTAGATAGTATTTGCATCCTTTGCATGACTGATTTTCAGAAATGGAGTCTTGGACTATTGCTTTTCTCCAATGGAGAGAAATATTTCCTGAAAACCACATGGCACTGTGAAGAGATGACTATGAGAGGGTAAGTAAAGAGACTAGTTAAGGAGGAATAAAATGTAGCCCAGGAAAAAGCCCTCTGGGCCATGAGCCTCCTATTTCTGTCTGTTGCATAGTTGGAATGACAGAACTGCATCACATCTCCCAGTTTATTGATTAAGATGAGTTCTCTCAAATTTTTTGCTTTGGCTGGTTTGAGCTTTCATCCTTCTGATTTCAAACTTCCAAGTGACTATGCTAAAACCAATGTGTACTCTGTGTGTGTGTGTGTGTGTGTGTGTGTGTGTGTGTGTGAGTGTGTGGTACTGGGGCTTGAACTCGGGGCATTTTTCCTTAGCTTTTTGGTTCAAGGCTGGATCTCTACTACTTGGGCCATAGCTCCACTTCTGACTTTATGGCGGTTCATTGGAGAGAAGAGTCTTGTAGTCATTCCTGTCCAGGCTGGCTTTGAACTGGGATCCTGAGATCTCCGCCACCCGATTAGCTAGGATTACTTACCATGCCTGGCCAGGTTTTTGTCTTCTAGTCATCACAGTTAGGGTAAAGTGGGAAGTCTCACAGCATTTGTGGTGGGCTATCTTTTTTCTTCTGATTGGTCTAAATACCTTGACCAACTCCCTCAGCACAAAATGCTGGGAATTCAGATCAGCCAGCATCAGAGGAGCCAGGTAATAGAATCTACCGGCAATTGCACACAACAAGAAGCGAAGCAGACTCAGGGAGAAGGTTTTTCCTAAGCACAGAAAAAGCTGCATTTTGTTTATCTTTCAGCATATCCCACTGGGCTAAACCCAATAAAATGAAATCAGAGATATTTTTATAAAAGATATATACATTGTATGTAATTTTGGTAGTATTTTATAAAGTCTATTTGTGTGATTTAAATTTCACCAATACCACAACTTTACTTGTAGCCCAACTATAAAATAGAAAAATTGATATATGTGTAAAGATTATAATGGACCAAAGAGCCTATCAGACAAACCCATAATTATCAGAAGAATTATGGTAGAAGATAAATGGTAGTTGGAGAACCTCAGAAGACGTTTTGGCTTGTCTTAGATGACCACTGGGAAAGCTTCATGGGGAAGGCAAGCTTTCTGTGTCTGGTGTTGTAAAACCTGCAGTACGGTAGAATGCTTAGAAGAGCAGGTACTTCAGCTGGGTGCTGGTGGCTCATGCCTTTCATCCCAGCTACTCAGAAGGCTGAGCACTGAGGATCGAGGTTGGAAGCCAGACAAGACAGAAAAGTCTGGGGGACCCTCATCTCCAATTACAAGCTGGAAGTGAAGTAGGTGTTGGTGGTTCATGCCTGCAATCCTAGCTGCTCAGGAGGATGAGGTTTTAGGATTGTGGTTCAAAGCCAGCCCAGCTAGGAAAGTCCATGGGACTCTAATCTCCCAAAAGCTATGGTTCAAAGTAGTAGAATGTTAGCCTTGATCACAAAAGCCCAGGGATAATGCCCAGTCCTTGAGTTCAAATCCCAGGACCCCTCCCCCACCCCCACTTGCTGACCCCCACAGCTGAAAAGGAGCTGTGGCTCAAGTGATTCAGTATCACCTTGAGTGAAAAAGCTCAAGGACAGCACCCAAACCCTGAGTTTAAGTCCCACTTCGAGCACAAACAAACCAACCCAACAAACCAAGACAACAGCAGTGAAGAGAAGAACAGGTATTTCCTTTCTCTGGTCTGTTTACGCAGCCAGAATCGCAGAACAGAGTTCTCGGGGTATTTACCATTTCTGCTATTGACCCTTCAATAACTGGAAATGTAGAGACTCAATAGTTAAAAACAAGCCACAAGCCACTCATTATTTATTGAGTGAAATCTTGCTAGTCTTTGCTGGGTACCCCCAAATTGTCTAGGCTGACCCCCAAAGAGTTTAAAGGTCAAATGTCATATGTTTGGGTTTCACTCCTGTCTCTGATTTGTACTTCATATTAGATTTGTTCACTTTTCTCTATTAGATTTGGGCATGTTTATCCTGTTTTGACATTTCTTGTGATATCTACCCACCTCTTATAAATACTAGACTCTCAGAAATTACCTATTGAAAGCTTGAATTTATTCACTCACCCAATAATGACTTCATGAGCACCTACTAGGTTCCAAGAACTATTCCAGAAATAGACATACTTCAGCAGGAAGCATGCTGGTAATTCTTTTGCCCTCAGAGATCTTATGTTTTGGCAAATGAGAACTCTCAACCTTTTTTTTTTTTGAGGGTGTGTGGCAGTCTTGGGGCTTGAACTTAGGGCCTTGGGAACTGTCTCTGAGCATCTTTGTGCTCAAGGCTAGCACTCTAGCACTTGAACCATAGCACCATTTCCAGCCTTTTCTGAGTAGTTTATTGGAGATAAAAGTCTCACGGACTTTTCTGCCCAGGTTGGCTTTGACCAGCTAGGATTACAGGTGTGAGCCCCTGGTGCCCAACTTCCAAGCTATCTTGATTGGGTGTAATTTTGTTCAGTCATAAAGACTTGATTGAGGACTGATAAAGGATATCTATCTATCTATCTATCTATCTATCTATCTATCTATCTATCTATCTATCTATCTATCTTTCTATCTATCTATCCTTATTACTATGTATGTATCTAAACAAAGCAGTGGGACAGGGGCTGGAAAAGTGGCTCAGTGGTAGAGCGCTTGCCTTGCATGCATGAGGCCCTGGGTTCGATTCCTCAGCACCACATAAGCAAAAAGAAAAAAGCTAGAAGTGGCGCTGTGGCTCAAGTGGTAGAGCGCTAGCCTTGAGCTGAAGAGCTGAGGGACAGTGCCCAGGCCCAGAGTTCAGGCCCCACGACTGGACCCAAAAAAGAAAAAAAAAGAAGTGGAACATGGGAATTTCCTCTCCAACTATCTCAAATACTTTTATCTGAACACTTGCGTTGAATTTTTATACTATCTTCCGGTCTATGTGACTTCTTAAAAGATTCCACATTGATACAGATTACTCACTGAAATTTGAAATGGTAATTTTTAGTCACCAAGGAGGAATGAAAATGGAAATTGATTGCTTCAAGATCTTGCAAGATTTTTTTCTTTTTTTTTTCCTGCAAGATTTTCTTTCTGTAATTACATACCAGATTTAATAATGGTCCAGACTGATACACACACACACACACACACACACACACACACACACACACACACACACACACACAAGCAGTTTATTGGTACTGAAGTAATATCTGTGGGTCTTTCTCTTCTTTTCTCTTTATCATTCAAACAAATGAAAGGAGTCTGATTGCCTGCTGGAAAGAGTTCACTAGGTTGCATTTGTTGTTGATGTTTGAGCTGCAGAGTCACAAATAATTGTGATTTGTTACTCATCTCTATCTCCTGTAATCTTACCTGGGATTCAAGTGCAACTGAGAGATGCTATTTTTATATAGCTTCACTGGCCTGTGCACAGAAGCTTTTTGGCATCTCACATTATGTAACATATTAGAGCTAGTTTCAAGAAAAGATTTTTGTTTAACCAGTACTTCTTATGTATTTATTTGTTTTCTTTGCTGGTACTTGGGTTTGAACTTAGGCCTCTGAGCTCACTTAGCTTTTTTGCTCAAGGCTGTGGTGCTCTACCATTTGAGCCACAGCTCCACTTCTAACTTGCTTTTTGCTGGTTAATTCGAGATAAGAGTCTCAGAAACTTTCCTGCCTGGGCTGGCTTCAAACTTCAATCTTCAGCTCTCAGCCTCCTGAGAAGCTTGGATTACAGGCCTGAGCCTCCAACTCCTAACACACTAGTTCTTAAAGAACTCACCTTTTAAATGTAGGAGCTGACTAGAGGTGAATAATTACAATTCTTTGGGGTTTCTGTGTGTCCCTCAGGCCATATAAATATGAGTGTGATGGTCTGGTACTGTTTGATTTCTTATTTTCCTTGTATGCCTTCTTTCTGGTATAAAAGCACTAAGGAATTTTGACATAGTGATAAGCTGCTATTTAAAGCCTGCACTTGTGAGATTGGAATGCAGGCGTGCAGAAGACATTTACAAGCTCTATATTCAGGCTAGGTTAGAAAGAACACTTCGGAGCATGTTCAAGGCAGGAAACAGTTCACAGCTCCCATTGCTGCGACTTGATCACACTGAGTGTGGAGGTGATTATCAAGAACAATTGATAATATCTTACACAGACTTATAGGAAGTGAACTATCCTGGTGACAATTAAAAACACTTAATCACTCTCCAGATGTTTTGTTTTTCTATGGCCAAACATCTGGCTTTAAGAAACACTTGGAAAGCTGCGTGTGTGTGTGTGTGTGTGTGTGTGTGTGTGTGTGTGTGTGTGTGTGCTGGTACTGGGGCTTGAACTCAGGGCTTGGATGCTGTCCCTTCACTTTTAAATTTTTTTTCCCTTCAAGACCAGTGCTCTACCACTTGAGTCACACTCTACTTCCTATATTCTACTTTGGTAGCTAGTTAAAGATAAGAGTCTCATATATTTTCTTGCCCAGGCTGGCTGTGAACCACGATCCTCCTATCTCAGCCTCCTGAGTCATTTAGCATTGCAGGTGTAAGCCACTGGAGCACATTCATTTAGCCATTTTAGCTCCAGCCCCTTCTGGTAAACGAAGCATCCGGTCTGCCCATCCCTGTGTTTGCTCGGTTGTGGCTCTAGAAGCATGGATCCACACAGTCCGAGCTCCACAGACAGACAGCTGCAGCATTAACGGCTCCTATTTCACAGAATTTGGGCTATATTTAAATAGTTCTCCCAAGGCAATTAAAAACCATTTTATATTGCTCATTCCTTCCTTTGTGGTTAACTTCCCTGGCAGTGATGGAACAGGAATTGAGTGGACCGGGGGAGGCCAACCTGGCTGGATGCCTTCTGTTTCCATTATTTAAGAAATGAAAGCACATAAGCTGTTGGGTAATGGCTAGATTTCATGAAAAGGCACTGATGCTGGATCCTATTTATTTATTTATTTAGTGATGGTCCTGGGGCTTGAACTTCGGACCTGGGGTGTGTCCCTGATCTTTAATGCTCAACGCGGGTGCTCTACCACTTGAGCCACAGCTCCACGTTTGGCTCTTTTGGCGATTCACTGGAGATGAGAGTCTCATGGACTTTCCTGCTTTTGAATTGTGATCCTCAGATCTCAGCCTCTTGGTTAGCTAGGATTATAGGCATGAGCCACTGGGACCTAGCAAAATCATTTAATTTTTAGTAATGGATGTTCTTATGTTTGGGTCATGGTACTGGTATGAATTTCTTCATTAAAATGATTTAAAATTTTATACTAGCAGAAGACAACAAAGCACATTGGCATTTGGAATGCCCTGGGTGAGGAGTTTGCCTTTGCATTTTGTCTTCTTTATATCTCATTTATTCATTTTTATGCCAATCCTGGGGCTTGAACTCAGGCCTGGGTACTGTTCCTCAGTTATTTTGCTCAAGGCTAGCACTCTACCACTTGAGCCAGAGCTCTACTTCCAGCTTTTTGGTGGTTGATTGGAGATCAGAGTCTCTCAGACTTCCTGCCTGGTCTGGCTTCAAACTGTGCTCTTTAGATCTCAGTCTCCTGAGTAGTTAGGATAACAGGTGTGAGCCACCAGGGCCTGGACAGCTTTATACCTTTCTAGACTTTTCTTTAGGATGCTGCTTCTCCTCTCTACTCTTCAGACACCTGGCTTTGGCCAATTAGGAAGTGCGGTTTCTTGAGACTGCCCTGATTGGTTCAGGGATGGACATAAGACATAGTTTAGGTCCAAGAGACTCCAGTATGTGTTTCCTTTAAAACTTACTGTTAAAGGGCTGGGAAGGTGGCTCAGTGGTAGAGCACTTGCCTTGCATGCCTGAGACCCTGGGTTCGATTCCTCAGCACCACATAAGCAAAAAGAAAAAAGCCGGAAGTGGCGCTGTGACTCAAGAGCACTAGCCTTGAGCTGAAGAGCTGAGGGACAGTGCCCAGGCCCAGAGTTCAGGCCCCACAACCGGACCCCCCAAAAAAAAACAAAAAAAAATAAAACTTACTGTTACTTTTATTTATTATTTTTTTAAAAAAGAAACTATTGGACCTGCAAAGCTAGCTTTTTTCTAAAGTGGCAATGCTGGACATTGGCCTGTGGCTGGTTGGGGGTGATCATGAATGTGGGGAGGGCCAGTCTGAAAGCAAAGCCCACAGAGCAAATTTGACCACAGAGAGATCAAGGCCGATGACATCAAGATTTGGAACAGCTGAGGTTAAGAGATTCAGGAAGCTTAAAAAACACATTAAAGAGATTTGTTAATCAGCTTCCGAGGACACATGTTTAGAATCTCTCTGACTCGTGGGCAACTTATATAGTGTTCCCATTGGCTTTGTGTTTCAGAAGATTTCAGTTGGAGAATTTGGCACAGGAGAAGTTAGTTCTGCCATTTGTTCCATTACAGGAAAGGATCAAAGCCATTCTTGCTGGAAATTGTGAAAGAAGTAGAATTTCAGAGCTGAAAGAGATTTGAGTTTATCTAGAGAGGTGATTTCCAAACTGTTGGTCCTTAAGTCCCTGTACCTTATCATTTAAAAAGGATCTCTCTCTTTCTCTCTCTACCTCTATCTAGATAGTAATTATCATTCAAACGTGTCCAGGTTCCACTATGATTAACCATGTTAGAATTTATTTAAAATCCGGACCTAAAACAAGGTAACTATTTCTTGATCACTATGCAATAAATATTTACTACTAATCCTTAAGGAAGAATCTGAGTTTCCTTCCTTCCCTTTTTTCCTTCCTTCCTTCTTTCCTTCCTTCCTTCTTTCCTTCCTCTCTCTCTTTTGTGCCTCCTGATCTCAGCCTCCTAGGTAGCTAGGATTACAGGCATGAGACACCAGCACTCAGACAGCAGTGAATTTTTTTTTTGTTAATGTTAGCCCATTTTTGGATAACTGAAAAGATTGAAAAATATTTCTAGGGTGCCAAAATGTTGATTTATATAGCAAGTGAAAGAAATAGCAAGGGGGCGACGTGATTTGTCTTAACGTTTGTCAGGATTTGGTGGATATTTCTCTTATCATGCAAGGTTAATGAGAAAAAAAGCTAGTCAGGGCTGGGAAGGTGGCTCAGTGGTAGAGCGCTTGCCTTGCATGCATGAGGCCCTGGGTTCGATTCCTCAGCACCACATAAGCAAAAAGAAAAAAGCCGGAAGTGGCGCTGTGGCTCAAGTGGTAGAGCACTAGCCTTGAGCTGAAGAGCTGAGGGACAGTGCCCAGGCCCAGAGTTCAGGCCCCACGACCGGACCAAAAAAAAAAAGCTAGTCAGTGTGTGACATAGTCCTCACATGGTAAATGGAGACAAATGAAGAGTGTGCTGATCAATTACATCTCTGCCATCACTAATTCTTACTACTGTCACAGCTCCTGTACGTACCACCTGGCCCCTGTGCACTTTCTCTTATCATTTTGGGCCCCTCCCCATTTGTTTGCTGTGGTCTGGTCAGACCTGACTTTTTAAAAGTATTTTTGGGGGAGACCCTACTTTGTCTCTCAAGAGAGTAGATGTTCTGGTGGCTCATACTTATAATCCTAGCTATGTAGGAGTCTGAGATCTGCGAATTGTGGTTGGAAGTCAACCTAGGCAAGAAAAGTCTATGAGACGCTTATCTGCAATTAACCAGCAAAAAGCCAAAAGTGGAGCTCATGTGGGAGAGCACCAGCACTGAGTGAGGAAGATAAAGATCAGTGCCCATGCCCTTAGTTCAAGCCCCAGTACTGGCACACACATGCATACGCACTTATGCATGCATGCACACACAGACACAAAGAGAGAGACACACAGACAAGAGACAGAGACAGAGACAGAGAAGAAGCATCTGTTCTCTTCATTGGCTTGAATT
Organism: Dipodomys ordii; assembly: GCF_000151885.1. NCBI lineage: Eukaryota > Metazoa > Chordata > Mammalia > Rodentia > Heteromyidae > Dipodomys > Dipodomys ordii. The sequence continues at coordinate 7,756,586 of NW_012267258.1, read as the reverse complement.
GATGGCACCTGTGTTTTCACATCTCAAGACAAGAGACATTGTGTCAGAGCAAGGCTTCTCCAAGTCAAATAGGTCAAATCCTTTTGTTGTAATATTGCTACTTTGTTTAGTGCTTTCTCAGTGTGTAACTGTTTTGTGTGTGTGTGTGTGTGTGTGTGTGTGTGTGTGTGTGTGTATGCCTGTCTTAGTACCTGACTTCAGGGCCTGAGTGCTGTCCCTAAGCTCTTTTGCTCAAGGCTAAGGTTCTACCACTGGAACCACATCTCCACTTCTGTCTTTTTACTGGTTAATTGGAGATAAGAGTCTCACATGACTTTTCCTGCCTGGGCTGGCTTTGAACCTTTATCCTTAGATCTCAGTCTCCCTTATAGCATGAGCCACTGGTGCCCAGCTATAATGATACTTTATATTCACCATCTTTTCTTTCTACCTCATCCTGTTGCTGCAGCTAGTCTTAGAACTCTTCAAGGGCAAAAACTGAATTGCATTTATCTTTCTATCACCCATGCATGTATCTATTTTTATCTGGAATGTGAAGAGAAGGCCCACCTGCAAGGCTATGACATAACCAGAAAACTATGTCCTATATACAAACCCTCTTCTAAAAATAGCCCAGCACATGCGCTGGTCTAATCTGACTCAGATGCTTCATGTAGTAGAATGTCATGAATATGCCTGTCCTTAGATACTAGAGAAAACCTCTGAGGTTAGCTAGTCTTTTAAAAGATGTATTTCTGCGACTACAGAGATAAGGTGGCTTAACCAGAAGCAAAGACTCCATAAGCCTTATGCCTGTGTTCTTCACAATTACTCCTTTCATTGCTTACCCTTAGTGAAAACGAAGGGATTGAAGGACTTGTGGCCTGGGCAGACCACCCAAGAACCAGGCAGCATTTACTGAAATGTGCAAGCATGAACTCTTAGGGTTACACACTCTGGGTCTAAAACTTAGCTTTATTCTTTAACAAGCAATGTGACCTTACGGAGTGGTTGTCTCTCTCTGAGCTTTCTTTTCCTTCCTCTTTTTCCCTTTTTCTCTCTTTCTGTCCCTCTTTCTTCTCTCTCTTTCTTATTCTTTCTCCCTCTCTCTCTTCCTTCTTCCCTTCCTTTTTCTTTTTCTTATTCTCTCTCCTTCCCTCTTTCTATTTTTCTTTCTTCTTTCTCTTTCTTTCTTTCTCTTCTTTCTCCCCTCCCTCTTTCTATTTTTTCTTTCTTTTTTCTCTTCTTCCTTTGTTCCTTCCTTCCTTCCTTGTTTTCTCTTTCTTCCCTTCCTCTTTCTCTTTTCTCTCTCTCCTTTCTTCCTTCCTTCCCTCCTTCCCTTCTCTTTCTTTCTCTATTTCTTTTTTGTTTTCTCTCTCTTTCAACCAACTTTTTGGTGGTTAATTGGAGATAAGAGTCTCAAGGACTTTTCTGCCCAGGTTGGCTTGGAACCTTGATTCTCAGATCTCAGCCTCCTGAGTCACTAGGATTACAGGTGTGAGCCACTGGCGTCCGGTTATCTGAAGGTATTTCTATTGTAGATTTCAAGTGTGATATTTCCTTCACATCTTTTATCACTTACATGCTCATTTCCTCAGAAAACTGCCTTCTAATTATTGCTTTTGTTCAGTGGTGAGGATTCAGATGAGATAATACAGTAAAAGAATACTTTAGGTTATAGAGTGCAGCAGAAATGTAAAATATAGCCACACAAACATTTCCTAACCAAAGAAATACTTTCTTTGTTCTGTCTAATCCAGTCTCCAGACTTGAGCAGATTATTTCTAGAAAACACAGGTCGCATCTTTTTTTCTCCAGCTTACAGTTGTTCTGGTCTCAATACTTACAGTGGTAATTGTCTTCTGCATTAATTCCTGAGTGTTTTGCTAAATGGGCTAAGAAACCATGTAGTTTAGAAAAGCAACAAATCTTTTTCTTACTCTTTTTCTTTCCTTTCCAGTTCTGCTCTCAGAGTAGACTTTGTAGAACTACTAACGTGTGAAAGCTCTGGTGACATTCAGATCCCTTAGTAAAGTTTCTAGGATTTTAAAATATTATCCAGAATGTAACTAGATACCTGGATCCCAGTTGCTCACACCTGTAATTCTAGCTGGCTACTTTGGAAGCTGAGAACTGAGGATTGTGGTTTGAAGCAAGGCTGGGCAACTGACTCTGTGAGACTCTTATCTCCAATTAGCTAGCAAAAAGCCATATGTGGAGCTTGATTTAAGGGGTAGTGTGCCAGTTTTGAGTAAAAAGCTCAGGGACAGTACCCAGGCCCCAAGTTCAAATCCCAGTACTGGAATATAAAATTTAAAAAAGTAGCTATAGCAGCAAGCCTGGAATATACCAAAAGGGGAAAAAATAAGCCTTTACTTTTTCTGCTATACTAGGACCATAGGTTACTTAACCATTATCACATTGTTGGCTAAACCTTAAACCAATTATGTCATTATTCTTTAATTTGGGGTCGTTGAAATGATTTCCAATTCTTGTTACTATAAATACTGTCACAGAATACATCCTTTAGCATACCTGTTAAGGTTGTTTTCTTCAAATTGACCCATCAAATTACAAAATCTGGGTCCCAGACTACGATCATTTTTATAGATCATGGTGCTTATTATAAAACCACCTTCAAAAATGAATCTGATGCTATAACACAGATAGACATCCAAACCCTGACCATTCCTTTTTGATTTCTGACTAAATATCTCATTATTGTTTTCAAATCTAGGCTTTTACATTTTTAGTTATACAGAAATATGTGGGGGGTTTTGGTCCAAGTATTTTTCTTGGTGGGAAGTTAATTAGTTAATTAATTAATTAACTAATTCTGTTAATGGGATTTTAACTAAGGACCTCAAGCTCTCTTTTTATTTCTGCTTAAGGTTAGTGCTCTACCATTTGAGTCATACCTCCACTTCTGGCTTTTTGATGGTTCGTTAGAGAAGAGTCTCATAGATTTTTCTTCCTGGACTGGCTTTAAATCTCCACCCTCAAACTCAGCCATTTGAGTTGTTAGGATTACAGGTGTGAGCCACTAGTGCCTGGCTCCTGGTATGAAATTTATTGAGACATAAAACTCAAAACTCTACTTTTTTTTTTTTTTTTGATTGGTCGTGGGGGCTGAACTCTGGGCCTGGGCGCTGGCCCTCAGCTCTTCAGCTCAAGGCTAGCGCTCTACCACTTGAGCCACAGAGCCACTTCCAGCTTTTTCTGCTTATGTGGTGCTGAGGAATCAAACCCAGGGCCTCATGCATGCGAGGCAAGCACTCTACACTGAGCTACCTTCCCAGCCCTCAAAATTCTACTTTTAAACTTTGTTTCAAGACTTAAATTGGGTTCAAAATTCAAAATAAACTTATTCAAAATAAATTCCAAAGAAATGGAATTTGCTTTCAAACTCCTGATGGTCAAGTGTCCAGTCATGATGAGCTCTAGTGTAACTATTTCATGTACTTATTATTATTTCTACCCTATTTTAGTTTCTATAACCCATTGCTATATGAAAAGGTATAGCAAATCACATGACATCTCATGTTGGCCAAGAAAATAACTATCTCTGGATGTCTGGCATGTGTTGACTGAGTATATGGAGAAATTTGGAAATATTTCACAGTTTCTTGTTTCAAAGGTTTGGAAAAACCAGTTGGGTTACTGGTGGCTCATGTCTATGAGCCTTTCAGGAGGCTGAGATCTGAGAATCCTGGTTCCAGGTATGGGTGGGAAAGTCTGTGAGATTATTATCTCCAGTGAACCATCCAATAGCCAGAAGGGAAGCTATAGCTCAAGTGGTAGAATGCTAGTTTTGAGTGAAAAAGCTCAGGGATAGCATCCAGTCTCTAAGTTTAAGCCAAGGACTGGGATAAAACAAAACAAAGCAAAATTTAGGCAAAACCTCTGATTTGCTTGCCTGTGCTTGCATTAATGCCTTTAGTTCTTTGATTGAAGGGTGTGCATCAGGGGCTAGGGCACAGGCCTCCATTAAATACACATCAAGACTTTCTACTTTTTCTTTCTTTCTTCTTTGTTCACTAAAAATGATTTATAGTGTGGTAAACAGAAATTCCACATCGCCTTGCAGCGTTTGCAGCTATGTAATGCCAACTTTAGTAAGTACACTGTAAATTTTGTTCTCAAGCCATTGTTTCATCTTTCACCAAGGTACATAAATGGATTGATCTCAGAAACGAGACAGTTTCATGGCTGGCTGGTCCAATTGATCCACCTGCCTTAATGCACGACTGTGCAACAGGGTGGAAAAATAGACTTAATTGAGGTGCCATTTTGACCAGGGGCTGGAGTCAAATGAAATGTGTGTGAAGACCACATGACTCTCTTTCATCGATTCTGTCCTGTGTGAGCTCATTTGAAGTAAAAGGAGGACTCTGTTGGGTCTCCTGAACATGACAAATTGAGGTGTTTTTTTTCTTTTGGTGGTATCGACATTGGAACATTTGATAGGTTTTGAGGTGAAGTTCAAATAGTTTAATTTTTATTATTTTCTATGTTGTATGTGTGTGTGTGTGTGTGTGCCAGTACTGGTGCTTGAACCCTGGGCCTGGATGCTGTCCCTGAGCCTCTTTTGTTCAAGGTTAGTGCCCTATGCTCTACCACTTGAGCTACACTTACGGATTTTCCTTCTTGGGGGTGGTTTTGAACCTCCATCTTCAATCTCAGCCTCTTGAGTAGCTAAGTTTGTATGTGTGAGTCCCTAGCACTCAGATCTGGTTTTTTTTTTTTTTTATTTTTGGGGCTGGTTCTCTTGGAGTTTGAATTAATGGTCTAGGCACTGTCGCTGAGCATGTTTGCTCAAGGCTAGAGTTCTATTGCTTGAGCCACAGCTCCATTTCTGACTTGTTGCTGGTTATTGAGAGATAAGAGTTTCATGGACTTTCCTGCCCAGCCTAGCTTTGAACTGTGGTCTTCAGACTTCAGTCTCCTGAATAGCTAGGATTACAGATATGAGCCACTGGCACCTGGCTCTATATTCATTTTGCATAACAAGATTGTATATGCTTTCCTCAAGGGTGAGAAACACCATTTTGTCAGCAAATGATAACTTGTGATGGAAAAATGCAACCTTCCTCAATCTTAGCTTCTTCTCAGCTTCTCAGAACCTTTCTTTACCCACCCAAGGGGCTTCCTACCATCTCACATCTAGTACTAATCTTGGGAAAATATAAAAGTCTCCCCCATACCCCTGCAGTGAAAGAGGCTTGGGAGCCATCTTCTAATGTAAGTATTGGTTCCTAACCAGTTGTTTTATGTCATTTTTCAGAGTCAAATAAATGAGCTGTGCTAAGAACCAAACAGTTTCAGGGGTAACCATTAAAAAAAATTCTCTCCACCTGTCTTAATGGGGTCCATTGTATAACTGAGTTAAAATATCACCACCACCCACTTTGCTCTCCTGCTCTGGAGCAGGAGGAGGGAGAGGGTGGTGTTTGGAGTTTGGCCAGATCTTTCCTGTTCAATGACAATGAACATGTGGCAGCTTCCTGGATCAAGCCACATCTTGGGAAGGACTGGCCAGACTGGGGACAGGGTGTGGAGGTACTGAGGCCCCAAATTACCTGTTATAATCTGTGCTCCTATCTTTGTCTTAGTCTTTTTGTTTTTCTGGAGTTGGTTTATTCTTTTTTTTTATTTTATTTGTGAACATACTGTACAGAGGGGTTACAATTACATGGGCAGGATAATGCGTACATTTCTTACCAAGCATTGCAG
>NW_012267258.1:7731932-7749969 GCF_000151885.1 Dipodomys ordii | reverse complement strand
GTGTGTGTGTGTGTGTGTGTGTGTGTATGCATGCATGTGTGCATGTGAGGCTTGAACTCAGATCCTTCTATGCTCCCATTTAGCTTTTTCACTCAAGATGGTGTGCTCTACCACTTGAACCACATCTCCATCATCAACTTTTTGCTTATTAATCGGAGATGAGAATCTCAGATTTGTCTTCCCCGGGTTGGCTGATTTGATCCTCAAATCTCAGCCTCCTGAGTAGTTTGGATTACAAGTGTCAAGCACCCACCCACAGCCCCATCCACCAATCTCTTTATCCCTTTGTCCCCTATGCAGAGGGAGGCCTAGCCTTGTACCTAGCCATATTGCCTTCCTGAGAGTCAGTTCTCTCAGACCTGAACATCTTTACCCACTACCTTTGTTTTCATATTCATCTGACTTTTTTTTTTCATTTAAAAGTTGATTAAGCCCCGAAGCTTCCTTTGCTCAGTCTCTTTCAGATAAGTGTGTGCCTGGAACTGCCGCAGAGTTTTGTCATTCTCTTTCCCCAAATCCATACCTCTGCCAGGAGCATCTGCTGTGCCCATGGTGGCTATTTTGCTGGTCTATTCTCTTTTCTCTTTACCTGTGTTAGGTGATCAGACTGGCTCTCTTTTGAAGGCCCTTTTTACAGTTGCATCAGCTATTAGCTTTCTGGGTCTTGACATATCTTTCTGTAAGCTATTGCTTTGGTGAATGACTACAGCAAGACTGGTACAATCAATGATGAGAAAACACAAACATGCAACACAAAGCCAAACACACACATGGATGATGTGCTCAATTTTTGCTCGTAAGAACAAAATTTCCTAGTGACAAAAAAAAATGGAAATATAAGGTTTCATTTTGGCTGATTCATTGCTTAATAGGATATATTCATTTCAACATTGGTAAATAAGATAATGCACAAGGTATTCATTTATCACCCATGTAGTCAGTGTATTTTATTTGAGTGTCTTTTGTGAGTAAGTTTTGCATAAAATAATGGGGGATATAAAGATGAATAAGTTTCCACCCACAGAGATCTAACAGTCTAAGGAAAGAGGTGCATACAAAAACAAGCTCATCTGAAAGTGGTATAATATGTCTACTAACAGGGTATACTCACAGGATTAAGAGAGCATGAATACATGAATAATTGAATAACTAATATTCTTTCATGAATGCCAATAGTTCAACTACTACTTACTGGAAGTGATACTTTGAAGATGCAACTTCATTTTTTTTCTCACATCCTATCAACTGTAGAGATTGTGTTCTTTTTCTTTTTCTTTTTTTTTTTTTGGGTCCGGTCATGGGGCCTGAACTCTGGGCCTGGGCGCTGTCCCTCAGCTCTTCAGCTCAAGGCTAGCGCTCTACCACTTGAGCCACAGCACCACTTCCAGCTTTTTTCTTTTTGCTTATGTGGTGTTGAGGAATCGAACCCAGGGCCTGAGGCATGCAAGGCATGCGCTCTACCACTGAGCCACCTTCCCAGCCCTGTGTTCTTTTTCTTAAGATCAGGCAGATTTTGTTTTTTTTTTCCCCAAATAATCTAAATTATAATGGATGCTATTTGCTAGAAGAGGTGTCCTGAATTCCAGGCACTACTACAAGGAGGTCCACATTAGCCTATATAAAGAGATAATATAGAGGAGCCAGATGCTGGGGACTCATGTTTACGAGCCTAGCTACTCAAGAGGCTGAGATTTGAGGATCCTGGTTTGAAGCCAGACTAGATAAGGAAAGTCTGTGGAGGTGTGGCTTAAGTGGTAGAGCTCTAGCCCTGAGTGAAAAAACTAAAGAACAGTGCTCAGGCCCTGAGTTCAAGCCCCAGTACACACACACACACACACACACACACACACACACACACACAATACCTTGGGCTTCTTGTCTTCTTGTCTTCCTTTTTTGTGAATGGGAGTCTCTCCTTTCCCATCCCATCATTGTGTGGTACCTGTAAAGGATGGATACCCACAACTCTATTCCATAAATCTTCAGATTGAGAGCAATTGAAGTCAGGAGCCATGTTTCATGATATGATACCCATGCGATGCTACCACAATCAGCTCTGATTTAGATGATAACCCCTGTATTTATTAAGCGTGATACAATGACGGGATAAACTGTAAGAGCCTTGGGTAGGAAGTGGATATAGTTTGTATGTGACAGAGTAATTAATGGGCATTTTAGGATAAACCAGGGAACTAGCTGGTACACTGAGGCACAGACCTTGCTAAGATGTAAGTTTGTGGGGGTATCCAGTGGGGTGAGCAAGTCACCGAGCCCAATCTGCTTTAGAATCTGTTGAGCATTGCACTAATTGGCTCCCAAAGAGCAAAGGGCAGTAATAACTTCAGAGAGAGAGAGAGACAGACAGACGACAGACACATAGACACACAGACAGACATACAGACAGACACACAGACAGAGACAAAGGCAGTCAGGGAGTCATACAGGAAGAGAGGCACAGGGAGAGATAGACATAGAAATAGAGACAGAGACAGACATACACAGAGACAGAGAGAGAGACAAAAGACAGAAAGATATGGAGAGAGATTCAGTGAAACAATGTTCAGTCAGTGATTTCAGTGAGGGCTTATGAGTGTTGTTTTAGAAGGCAATGTTTGGGAAAATTTCTTATTCACAAAGTCAATTCCTGGAACATGAACATTTGTTCTGGTCAAATGCTCTGAAAACTCTGTCTCTCTCTCTGTCTCTCTGTCTCTGTCTTTGTGTCTCTGTCTCTGTGTCTGTATCTCTGTGTCTCTGTGTTTCTCTCTGTTTTGTCTCTGTCTCTCTTTTTCTCTGCCTCTTTGTCTTTATCTCTGTCTCTGTTTCTGTCTCTGTCTCTCAAAGGCTTGGAGATCATGCATTACTGTATTAGGATTTTGAACCAGGAAGTCTCCTCCTTTCTTGCTGGCGCTAAACCATTCCTGGGATGCTGCAGAATTAGCCAAGGTGAAACTGTGTGACTTGCAGGCATGCTTGGAGAGACGGTGCCAAGCTGCCTACAGGAGCCAGATTCCACACTCTGGGAAGAGATAGCGCCATCCATCCTCGCCCCTTATGCTTTATCTCCCAAGCATTCTTCTGGTATTAGCAGCTTTTCTTATCCTACTAGTGTTTGCTTCTTTCTCACTGCTCCAGGGACTGTTCTTCCCCATGGACATGTGGTTCAAGGTCATCTCTAATTTCCCACATTTGTTACTACTGGGCAACTGATGTCTTTCTACTCAGATTATACATACCAGCGTGTCATCTGTATTGGATAACTTTACATGCATGGCTTTTTTGTTAGCAAAAAGCAATCATACAAATGGATTTTATTGTGATATTAATATGTATACACACACAAAATGCAGTTTGGTCAAATTCATTCCTTGTGTTAGTCCTTCCTTCCTTCCCTTCCTTCCTCCCTCCCTCCGTTCCTTCCTTCCTTCCTTCCTTCTGCTCTCTCTCTCTCTCTCTCTCTCTTTCTCTGCCAGTCCTGGGCTTAAACTCAGGGTCTGGGCATCTTCCCTGAGCTTCTTTTGCTCAAAGCTAGCACTCTACTACTTGAGCTACAACATCACTTCCAACTTTGTCTGTTTATATGGTAATAAGGAATTGAACCCAGGGCTTCATGCATGCTAGGCCAGCACTCTACCACTAAGTTATATTCCCACTCCCTGTTAGTCTTTCTCCCTTTTCTCCTTTCTTTTAAAAGTTTTTGGTGTTTCCTTATGATCTATCTATCTACCTCTCTATCTATCCATCTATCTACCTATTTATCTATCTATATCTTGTCACAGTCTTCCACATACAGATATTGAATTTTCCAAACACCATTTGTTGAAGAGACCACTTTTTTTTCTCTAATATATGTTTTTGGCTGTTTCGTCAAAAATCAGATGGGTTTATTTTGGAATCTTCTATTTTTTTATTCTATAGGTCTTTATGTCTGTTTTTGTGTCAGTAACCTGCTGTTTTTGCTGCTATGACTTTGCAGGATAACTTAAAGAATGGTATTGTATCTCCAGAACACACACACACACACACACACATACTCTCTCTCTCTCTCTCTGTGCTTGTTCTGGGGTTTGAACTCAGGGCCTTACACTCATGCTTGACATTTTTGCTCAAGGTAGCACTTGAGCTACATCTATACTTCTGGCTTTTTGTTAGTTAATTGGAGGTAAGAGTCGCATAGAATTTTCTTCTTTGGCTGACTTTGAACTTCCATCCTCAGATCTCAGCCTCCTGAATAGTTAATATTATAAGCATGAGCCACCAGCACCTAGCCAGCAATGCTTTTAAAAACTTGCTGGTTATCATGCTTTTGTATGAATTTTTGGATTTAATATTTTATTTCTGTGAAGAATAGCATTGCAAATTGCATTGTGAATTGCTTTTGGTAGTAAAGCCATTTGTGCTAGATCAATTCTGTCAATCCATGAATAAAGGAGATAGATATTCCCATATGCTAGTGTCTTCTTTAATTTCTTTCTTCAGTGGCTTTAAGGTTTCCTTGTAGACATTTTTCAACTTCTTAGTTAAGTTTATTTCTGAGCTATTGTAGATTGTTTTCCTGATTTATTCATTAAAAAATTTTTTTTTGTTATTGTTGGTCATGGGGCTTGAACTCTGGGCTTGGGCGCTTTCCCTGCATTCTTCAGCTCAAGGCAAGTGCTCTACTGCTTGAGCCACAGCACCACTTCTGGTTTTCTAGTGGTTTATAGGAGATAAGAGTCTCATGGAGTTTCCTGTCTGGGTTGGCTTTGAACTGTGATCCACAGATCTCAGCCTCCTGAGTAGCTAGGATTATAGGCATGAGCCACTAGCGCCTGGCTTGTTTTTGATCTATAGGAATGTGGCTAATTTTTGCATGATAACTTTATATTCTGCTACATTAACAAAGGTATTCATAAAAATCTAAGAGGTCTTTTTCTTTCTTGGCAGAACCTTTAGGATCTTTCAGGTAGACGACCACATCATGTGCAAACAGGGATAATTTGACTTCATTGTTTCTTTTTTAAAATTCCTTTTATTTATTTTTCTTGCCTTATTGCTCTGGTGATGAATTCAAAGTTGGGGTAGTGGCAGACTTGATCTGCAGTTTCTTGCTACAGGACTAGGTGTGTATGTGGCTCAGCAATAATAAACTTTCCAATTCAAAACCAAGCCACAAATGTATTATTTTACTTATTTAATTTTTTGGTGGTACTAGGGATTGAACTTAGGGTCTTGCAAGTACTCTACTTGAGTGATACCTCCAGCCCCAACCAGATATTTAAATAAAGTAGATGACAATAGAAAACATCACCTACACCCCCAACAATGTTATATATGAAAGAAACTAAAGTTTATTGGTTACAGTAGGAGCTTAAATCATATTCATGGGAATTAAAAATTAATGAGATTTTTAAAGCTAAGTGCTAGTGGCTTACACCTGTAACCTTAGCTACTCAGGACACTGAGATCTGAGGATCAGGGTTCAAAGCCAATCGAGGCAGGAAAGTCTGTGAGATTCTTATCTCCAATTAACCATCCCAAACGCAGAAATGAAGTCCTGGCTCAAGTGGTGGAGTGATGAAGCCTTGAACAACAAATGCTCAGAGATGGTACCCAAGATCTGAGTTCAAGTCCCAGGTCTGGCAAAAAAGAAAAGAAAAGAAAAGAAAGGAAGGAAGGAAGGAAGGAAGGAAGGAAGGAAGGAAGGAAGGAAGAAAGAAAGAAAGAAAGAAAGAAAAAAGAGAAAACAAAAGAAAAAAAACCCAAGAAAATAAAATTAAAAAAATCCAAAGTATAAAAAGTATGACAGTACTTATATCTTCTTTGTTCAGGAGGAGACAGTGTACCATTTGCGTTCAGTGCAACAGGTGTTCTCTGCTCTAAGCGATCTATCTTGAGGCCTCTTGATTTGCCCACTCCCAGTTTTCCAGTGGTGGTGATTGGCTGTGAGTTCCCTCTGGATGAAGCTGTGGAATGGTACTTGATGGTCAGTTAAGGATGTGGGACAGGGGAAGCTGCTGGGGATGGGGCACTGCGCAGGTTCTGTTGAGTAGCAGTAATTGCAGGGGTTGTGGTGGGCACTACCTGAGCAACATGGGGTGGAGATTGGCCTGGGATTGCAGCCAGTGGATCATGCATGTTTTACTGAGTCTGCCGTATCTTGTGGTCCATCTCTGACAGTCTTTCTTGCCCTATGTGGGTAACTCAGTGTGCTGGGCTGCTTCTACTCTTTCACAGTGAGGCTTCATCTCTCCCTTTACCATGAGGCTGGAGCTATGTTGACAAATTTGGCATGAATCTGGGTCTCACCCTAGGGCTAGTAGATCTAGGGATGAAATGGGTCAGGGTAGATTCTATGGGATCTGTCTAGTTCCACTGTTTACTCTGTGTTTGGGGCCCTTAGGTAAAGCACTCGGATTCCTCTTGGCTTTGGGTTATCTGTAAGCAAGGTTTGTCTTTCCCCTAGCTGCCTGGTCCCGTACTCTATCTACAATGCACTGATTTGTGCTTTACTGTTTCTCATTGTGCAAATAGATGCACAGTGCATCCAGGGTTGGAGTGGGTCAGGTACTTTTCTGTAGAATGTGACTTTCCTGCATCTGACACCCAGGGCAAGAGAGAGCAGGGAATGGAAAAAGATGGATGAGGAGAAAGGTGTAATTGGGATATGACTCAAATAAAAGAAGGCTCTGGGTTCCATTAGAGTGAATTTTTCCCTTTGCTCCTTTTTGTGGGTGGTGGTGTCAGTCCTGGAGCTTGAACTCAGGACTTGAGAACTGTCCCTGAACTTATTTTGCTCAAGGCTAGCACTTTACCATGTGAGCCACAGCTCCACTTCTGGCTTCTTGGTGCATAAGTGAAGATGTGTCTCATCTTGCATGGGCTGGCTTTGAACCCGGATCTTCAGATCTCAGTCTCCTGAGTAGCTAGGATTATAGGTGTGTAATGCAGTGACTATTTCTTATCTGTCATCGATCTCCTCTCTATGTTTGACTTTTCTTGTTTCTCTTTCAACAGCTAGATCAGGCCCTCAGCTTTGAGAAAAGGAGAAAAGCAGGGGTCTACTCACCCAGAAAGCTCAGGCCACCATTATCACTTAGCTTGGCAATGTCTCTGAGCTGCTTGGTCTACAGTTCAATGAGTCTATGAAAGAACTTACAGTCTAGGGTAATTGCCTGTTTGTAAAACTATACAGTAAATCAGTAATTAGAGCACTAGTTTATAAACATGAGGAATGCAGGGAGCCTGTTCTTAGGGTAAGCTGTTCTAACTGGGATGATGTAGAGTATTTTTTCAGGACATTGTAGCATTTCATTTCAGACAGGGATATTTTTAAATTTGTTCATTACCTTGATTTGCCATTCATTCATTTATTCATTCATATATCCTCCTTGTTTGGTGTCAGTCCTGGAACTTAAACTCAGGGCTTGGGCACAGTTCTTAAGCTCAAGGCTGGTGCTCTACCACTTCTAGCTTTTTGGCAGTTAATTGGAGATAAGAGCTTTGCAGACTGGACTTCCTTGCATGGGCTATCTTTAAACCGAAATCCTCAGATCTCAGCCTCCTGAGTAGCTAGGATTACATTTATAGCCATCAGCATTGGCTCATTCATATATTATAGATTTTCATTCCAGACAAAGATATTTCTTAATTTGCTCATCAGCTTAATCTGTCATTCATTCATTCATCATTCTTTTTCTCATCACATATTTATCAATCATCTATTTACAATGTACAGTACCATAACCATGCTAGGCAGCAGGACTATCATCTGAATAAGAAGGGCCTTAAAAGAGCTCACAGTAGCCATGGAAACAAATGCCGGTAATGCTCTCAGTGCTGTGCCAGCAGACTGCCCACGTGGGGAGGAGCAGAGGGGAGAGCTCATTCCTCCAGGGGGCAGGGAGGGCGTCAGAGAGGGAATGCTAGTACAGAGCATCCATTCCTCTAGGGTGACAGAGGAGAAAGGGCAGACAAAGCCGAGGGGGCTTGAAAGAACCTATGGCCTTTGGGAGGATGTGCAGGATGATGGGGTGGGGTGCGTTACTGGGAGAGATGGCCCAAAGCCGTGGGCAGGCGTTTCTGGAGGACCACAGGCTGGCAGCACAAGGAGCTGTACTTAGGGAATCACAAAGGATCCGAGCAGAGACATGGGCTAGGGAAGAAGCTGTAGAGGCAGAGAAATGCCGGACAAGAAGGGTCTTGAATTTTGAATTTTTTGTTAATGCTAGTAGTCATTGGAAGCTATGAATGGATGTTAAAAAAAAAAGATTGTTTTAAGTCTTTCATTTAGCTTGGTGCTGGTAGCTCATCTTTGATTATTCTGGCTGTTCAGGAGGCTGAGATCTGAGGATTGTGGTGCAAGTCAGCCTGGGCAGGGAAAGTTTGAGAGACCTTTCTCTCCAACTAGCAAAAAGCTTGAACGGAGGCATGGCTTAAACAAATCACCAGCCTCGAGTGAAAAAGCCACAGAAGAATGGAAGGCCCTGAGTTCAAGCCCTAGTACTGGTACACACACCACACACACACACACACACAAACACACACACACACAAACACACACACACAGAGTAAAAACTATAGGTGAAGGTGGGAAAGAACAGTTTTGTTAAATGGCAACTTCTTTGTGCAACGAGGTAAAGATAATTAAAACAAAACAAAAAGCAAGTAAAGAGCAGATTACAAAAACCAGCATGCTGAAAGAGGTTGGCCTTAGATCTGCTTATTCACAATTTTTTTTCTAACTTTCATATCAATGTATAACAGAAAAAGTTAGTCTTGAAGAGAACTCATGCAGTTTTATTTCTCTCCCTTTGGAAAAAAAAGTCACCCTTGTAAATCATTAATGGCTCATTTTAAAAAGGAGATTGTAATCCTGGGAGTTACTTTTTTCCTATTCAGCAGAGAAATAAAAAGTAGCATATTGAATTATGTGCAATGAATTGGCCTTTGTCCTCTAGTACCTATCTGGGACAGATTTATAAATACCCAAATGATATAAATGACCATCAGTCAGCCCCTTTAACATTAGAGAGCTTTTAATGGCAAAGCAAGGATTTGGAAGAAAAAAATAGTTGCAGTCTAGAAATCTAAAAGTTATTCTTCTACTCTTTCATGGAGATTTATGTCTCTAACTAGGAATTGAAGATTTTTAGTTTATTACCTATTCTTCACAAATCTCAGAACACTTGAGGAAGTAAAAATTGACTCGTAGTTGGGTGCCAGTTGCTCACGCCTGTAATCCTAGGTACTCAGGGGGCTGAGATCTGAGGCTTTCACTTCCAAACCAGACTGGGCAGGGAAGTCCATGAGAATTTTATCTCCAATTAATCACCAAAAAGCCAGAAGTGGAGGTCTGGATCAAATGGTAAAGTACCAGCTTTGAATGAAAATACTAAAAGACAGCACATAGGTCTTGAGTTCAAGTCCCAGTGTCACACACAAAAATTAGTTTTATAATACATTATTTACATTTATTACTCCCTGAACACATGTGAGAGGAAACAGAAAGATATTAAAATTACTTGATCACTTTTATTATGCAGTATCATTGAGGCAGAACTAAATTAATTTCCATGAAAGGTTTAATTAGTTTTAAAATGACACAAGATGTTTTCCTCCAGCATTGAATCTGATGTTTCTTAGAGTAATACTGGGAAGCAGTGTTGGGAAGAACAGATCAAAAATTGTTTACTCTCTGGATTAGGCACATGACACTTCAGTTAATATTCCGTAGCTGAAGAAAAAGATCTGTCCCAAGAACTCAATGCAGCAATTCATTTAACCAATGTTCCAAGATTATTTGGTTCTCATAGAGAAATTGCCCATATGACAATCGGGAGTTATTTCAATTGTCTATGGCATCTATAAATTATTATTTAAAGAAAAATGATCAAAGTGGTAGAGCACTAGCCTTGAGCAAAAGAGCTCAGGGACAGTGCCCAGGCTGAGTTTAAGTCCCAGGATGAAAAAAAAAAAAATCAAGCTGGGATCCCCAGTACCTATGTTACAGCCACCCCCAGCCCCTCACCAAAAGAAAGAAACAAAATTCCTAGGGTTTGGACTCATGGCTTAATGCTTGTTAGGAAGGTACTTTTCTTTTTTTCTTTTTTGAATCCGTTCATGGGGCCTGAACTCTGGGTCTGGGCACTGTCCCTCAGCTCTTCAGCTCAAGGCTAGCGCTCTGCCACTTGAGCCACAGTGCCACTTCCGGCTTTTTTTCTTTTTGCTTATGTGGTGCTGAGGAATCGAACCCAGGGCCTCATGCATGCAAGGCAAGCGCTCTACCACTGAGCCACCTTCCTAGCCCGGAAGGTACTTTTCTATCTAACTATGACTCTAGCCCTTTTTGCTCTGGTTATTTTTGTGAGAGGGCCTTGATTTTTGCCCAGGCAGGCCCAGAATACAATCCTCCTCTTTGTCCTTCCTGCTGTAATTAGATGGCAAGTGTGCTACAGTTAGCTTTTGACTGAGATGAGGACTCTTGGCCCAGCCTGGCTTTGAACTGTGATCCTCTTGATCTCTGCCTACAACATAGTTAAGATTCTGGGCATGAATTACCTGCCCAGTGGCATTCAGAGTTTTCTATTATGGTCTTTCTTTAAGCCTACCCCTACTAGTTATTCTATTTCCTGAGAAAGTAAGTTTTGAATACTTTGCTCATTCTTTTTTATTTTTTTTTCAGCACTGGGTTTTGAACTTTGTTCCTGATGCTCACTCAATAGATGCTCTAACCACCACCTCCAGCTGCACTTTCTATGTGTGTGTATGTGTTGGTTATGGGGCTTGAACTTAGGGCCTGGGCATTGTCCCTGAGCACTTTTGCTCAAGGTTAGTTTTCTACCACTTTGAACCACTGCTCCACTTCCAGTGTTTGAGTGGTTAATTGGAGATAAGTGTCCCATGGGGACTTTTCTACCCAGGATGGCTTTGAACCATAAGCCTCAGATCTCAGCCTCCTGAGTAATTAGGATTATAGGCACCTGGCCTCTTTCCACTTTTTCCTCTTATTCTTGTTTTTGCTCATACTGTGGTATTCCTGTTTGTTTCCATTTTCCTAAGGAATAGGAAGCAAGCTTTTTCATCCTCTCTGTTCCCCCTCCTAACTTCAGTGTGCAATTCCCCAAGACTTTGTTTCTCTCTGGCATTCAATCTTTCAGAGCCAGTGAGTGAAAGGCAAACAAACAAACCCCAAACAACAGCAACAAAACCCCCAACCCACCAACAAACCAAAACCCCTAGCTCATTTAAGAAGAGAGTACAGGAAATACTCTTTCTGCTTCGCAACTCTAAGCCTGGAGGTGTTAGTTGTGTTGTCATCTACTGATGCGTTCAATCAGATGGCAAGCAGTCTAGTTCTTTCCCCTCTACCCTTCCTCTTTCTTCCCCTCCCCTCTCTTCCCTTCCTGTCTGTCTCCTTCTTTCTCCTCTTTCCCCTTATCTTTCTAGGCCTTTGCCCAAAGCATTTGTTCAACCCAGACTGTCTCCCTTCATTCCTAGTAGAATTTCCCCCTCTTTCCATGCAAGTTTCTTGAGTCCCAGGCAGCCCTTGTGGCTCCTAAGTACCTTGTTGGCACTTCTTCTAGAATCCTCAACACTGTCAGCTCCTGTTTTCCCGGATCAGCCTGGGCAAGGCCAGTATCTCATTCTCCTTCCTGACTTGGGCTGTGGTTTCTCAGGAAATGCCTGCTGAATTCCTCAAGTCTGCTTGAAGTGGCTCAAAGTTGTATAATTGGAGTCCAGACATTTGAGTTTTCCCCTCGGATATAAGCCAGGTCTGTTCATAGTACATTCTAGAAAAGATCTTGTGACCTTAGAAGGTTCTTTACATTTCTGAGCTTCGGTTTTCCCATTTGTCAAAGGACAAGCTTTGAATAGGTCTTGTCTCACAGCTATAAACACCGGTGAATTCTCTCCTTGCCTGGCAGGCTTTCTACATTCTCTGCTGCATAGCTTGTCTGGACCATTTATAAGATGCCTTCCGGTTCTGTAAGAAAGGTAGGCTGGTGGATATTTCCGTGGATTTCCTTCTGGAAATGTGCAGATCGGAATGATTACAGGTTAGCACTTCAGAGCCATAGCCAGAAAAAAGTTATGACAATTCTATGAATAAAAATGGCTAGCATTTTTATTAAACCAGTTATGGTTCCAAGCTCAGGGCTGGGAATACATTTCATTTACTCTTTTAATTCCCCACGGGGTTGCCTCCATTGTATAGATGAAAAAAAGAAATCCTAAGGTCTAGAGATACTAAATAATGGGCTACCTTGTTGACCTGCTATGAAGTGGGGAGTAAAGGTCAAATCCAGACTCTTCACCCTAGTGTGCCCCTCTCCTCCTCTCCCCTCCCTTCTTTGCTTTTCTTTTTGCTGGTCCTGGGGCTTGAACTCGACCTGAGAGCTGTTCTTGATTGTTTATTATTATTTTTTTCCCCTCAAGTCTAGTGCTCTACCACTTGAACCATAGTTTCACTTCTGTCTTTTTGGTGGTTCATTGGAAGTAAGAGTCCCAAGGACTTTCTTGCCCTGACTGGCTTTGAAATGTGGTTCTCAGGTTTCAGTCTCCTGAGTAGCTAGGATTATACACATAGGTGTGAGCCACCAGTGCTGGGCAGAACTGAGGTTTCTAACAATACCTGGCTGCCTTGCTCTTAGATTTGCTGGAGAGCTGGTCATCTGGTTATTAAAAATTATTGACTTTCTCTATCTTTGCTATTTCTTTCTATGTTCTATATTATACTAGGTTATGGGGGCCCATAAAGTGATACCATACACTCAAAATATGACAGTTTTTATGAGATAGAGTGTAGAGATATGATTTAGCCATTTAATTTTTGAAAATCACAGGATACCATGCCAGATTCATGCAAGGTGGCATTATCTAAATCTTCGTCATGGATGAGGGTGGGTTTTGTCACCAACACAGACTTTATTTGCTAAAGGAAACATCCGAAGTGAAAAGGATTTGATGTTTCAAGAACATCAAAGATCCAGAAATGTAACAACTCTTCTAGAAATGCGCCCAGAATTCTCTGGTAAGGAAAATACTATTGTGTCATTGCATTGATGGGTAATGATAACTCATTTCCATTAGGACAATGTTTCATTCTACAGAGTAATTAAGCAATTATGTGTGTGTATATACATACATATATATATATAAAACATGCACACACGTATATAACATATATGTAAAATCATATATGCATGTTTTGATGGTGTGTGTGTGTGTGTGTGTGTGCTTGTACTGGGGCCTGAACTCAGGGCACTGGCACTGTCCTTGACCTTTTTTGGCTTAAGGTTAGCACTCTATACATTTGAGTCATGCCTCCACTTCCAGATTTTTGCTGGTTAATTGGAGAGTCTTCTGGACTTCCTGCCCAGGCTGACTTTGGACTGCTATCCTCAGATCTTCAGTCTCCTGAAAAGCTAGGATTACAGGCTTCAGCCACTGGCACCTAGCAAACAATGTATATTTATCGACCCAGATTCTACATGTGAACAGCTCCCAGGTCTTCCCTGTCACCCTTAATTCCATATGACTGCACATTTCCTAGTTGCACTTGTCTTCTGTAAGCCTAAATAGCTCTTGACTCTTGCTGAGCATGACTGATAGGCTGCATTTTTCCCTTAGGCTCTTCTACCAACCAATTTCTTGGTCTGTCTTGGCAAAACTTCTCTGTCCTGTATGCTTTGTCTTCAGGTCAGTTCTATTCATCCCTTTGAGCTTGATGTGACCAACATCTCTTCCCTTACTTTGCCTTCTCCCTAATCCATCTTTTAGATTCAGCAGCTTGGAATCACATCCTTTCCTGTAGAATTATCGTTTTCTCTCCCTCTCAACTCTCATTTTTCCCTTTCAGGTTCTTTTCCCCCCCTAATACCCTGACTTGAGTTTGGGGGTGGAAAGTTGTTCTTGAGCTATTTTCACTCAAGGCTGGCACTCTACCACTTAAAGCACAAGTTTCACTTCTGGTTTTTTGGCACTTAACCGAAGATAAGAGTTTCATAGACTTTTCTGCCCAGACAGACTTTGAACTTTGATCTTCAGATCTCAGACTACTGAATAGCTAGGATTCTAGGTGTGAGCCACCATCTACTTATATTTATTTATTTATTGGTACTGAGGCTTTGAAGTCTGCCCTTGTATTTGTTAGGCAAGTACGCTTAACATTAAGCTATGCCTATAGTTCTCTTTCCCTTTTAGATGCTTCTATTTTTTTTAATTTAATTTTTCCCCCCACTTCAAAGGCTGCACAGCATGTCTGTGTTAGTGCTCAGTGCTTCTTGATCAAAGTCAGCCCTTCTCCCATTCTTCTTCATCCCCTCTGGCCCCACCTTCTTCCAGACTCATTTTACTCTCCCCTGTGTTGAAACACATTTTGTATTAAATCAATTCTGTAAGGTAATTTTGGTAGCATTAGAGATTGTACTCGCCAGGCAGGTGCTCTGCTATGAGAGCCATGCCTCCAACCCCATTTTTGATGGTGCCAGTTCTGGGACTTGAACTCAGGGCCTGGGCACTGACCCTGAGCTTCTTTTGTTCAAGGCTAGTGCTCTACCACTTGAGCCACAGCTCCATTTTTGGCGTTTTTGGCGATTAAATGGAGACAAGTGTCTCATGGACTTTCCTGCCCAGGTGGGCTTCAAACCACGACCCTCAGATCTCAGCCTCTTGAGTCACTAGGATTACAGGCATGAACCACTGGCGACTGACATCTAACCCCATTTTTGCCTTGTATATTTTTAAGGTGTGGTCTTCCATTATGCTCTGGCTGGCCTGGGTGCTTTGTGCGTTCATAAGGGCATCCACCACCATGCCCACCCATTGAGTGAGAGTCTCACTCAATAAGGGCAAGTTCCCTTTTATGCCCAGGCGGGCCTCAAACCACACTCTTCCAAATCTCTGTCTATTGAGAAGGTAGGATTATAGGATTGAACCACCGATCCTAGCTAGTTTGTTTCTTTTCTTTTCTTTTGATGCTGATACCGAGGCTTCAATTCAGAGTCTAGGTACTAACACTTAGCTTTTTCATTCAAGGCTGGCACGGTGTCACTTAAGCTAGGGCTCTACTTTTGGCTTTTTACTGGTTAATTGGAGCCAAGAGTCTCATAGACTTTCCTATTCAGGCTTGGTTTGAACCTTCAACATCAGATTTCAGCTCCCTGAGTAGCTAGGATTGTAGACATGAATCACTGGTGTCCTACCTGCATAGTTTTATAGATTTTTTAAAAAAAATTGTTATTGTAAAGGTAATGTTCAGAGAGGTTACAGTTACATAAGTTAGTAATGAGTACATTTCTTTTTTCTTTTTTTGTTGGTTGTGGGACTTGAATTCTGGGCCTGGGCACTGTTCCTCAACTCTTCAGCTCAAGGCTAGTGCTCTACAACTTGAGCCACAGCACCACTTCTGGTTTTCTGGTGGTTTATTGGAGATAAGAATCTCATGGACTTTCTTGCCCAGGCTGGCTTTGAACTGAGATTGCCAATTCTCAGTCTTCTGAGTAGCTAGGATTATAGGCATGAGTCACTGGCGCCCGGCTACATTTCTTTCTTCTCTTTTTAATAAGTTTTTTTATTGTGAAAAATATAGTACAGAGGGATTACAATTACACGAGCAAGGTAACGAGTATATTTCTTATCAAGCATTGTTGCTTCCTCCTTTGTTTTTCCCCTACCATCCCTCCCTGCCAGCTACATTTCTTTTTGAACAGTATCACTTCTTCCTTTGTTTTCTTTTATTTTTTCCCTTCCTGCCCCCTTCCCTCAAATTGTAGAGTTCATTTTTAATGTAGTGTCAGTGAGTATCACTGCTGTCTTTGTTCACCCTTTGTCCCACCATTTCTGTTCTCCTTCTTACCCTCCCCCAAAACAGATACACTTATATACAAGACAAAAGGTACAGAAAACAAAAACAGCAACAAAGGAGAAGAAAAATGAAAACAAAACGCAAAATAACAAAAGAACCTCTTGTTTCTACTTTCAGGAGTTCATTTCAGGAGTTCATCATTTTATATGATCGTACGCACTTAGCTTTGGTTTCACTGTGTGAATGTCTAGAATTCTGTATAATTTATCATATTCAAATGTATTTTTGATATTGTATCATTTGTAAGGAAATGGTATGACTTGGAAAAAAATTATATTAAGTGAAGCAAGCCAGACACAAAGAAACATAGATTGTATGGTTTACCTCATTTGTTGTAACTAGAATGTGCTCGTAAATCTACAAGTAAACATACTGGATGGTAAATGTTTGTAGATCTTAATTGGTTTCATTTGTGATTCTAGAACCATGCAGGAGTTTGGATCAAAAGATGGTTCAGAATTCTCCATGCTATTCCATATGTCAGTTATATGTGTAGTTAGCGCAAAGGAAATAGCATAGAAAGAAAAGAGAAGTGAGGTAAAGAAACAATCTGATTGGCTGAAGTTCATGTCTGTCTTACTTGTATATGATTTAAACAATTATCAGGGGCTGGGCAGGTGGCTCAGTGGTAGAGCGCTTGCCTTGCATGCCTGAAGCCCTGGGTTCGATTCCTCAGCACCACATAAGCAAAAAGAAAAAAGCCGGAAGTGCTGTGGCTCAAGTGGTAGAGTGCTAGCCTTGAGCTGAAGAGCTGAGGGACAGTGCCCAGGCCCAGAGTTCAGGGCCCATGACTGGACCCAAAAACAAAATAAAACAAAACAATTATCAGCTCATGATTGGATGTGGTTGAGCTACTTGTTACAAAAGTAGATTACAGTCTGTTTACAGTTAGTTTACAGTCATGTGGAGAAATACTTAAGTCAAAATGAAAATTAAAAGTAGTTTTAGGCCAACCTTAGTATGTGTTTTCTTTGAGCTCCTGTAAGATTTCTGTAGCTAGTTCTCAATATTAAATTCCTAATACTGAACACCTTGAATGAGTTGTTTTAGTTTGAAGTTCACTAAGATGTGTATTTATTTTAGAAATTTGACAAAAGGTAGATTTTTATAAAAATGTGATGAAAACTATGAAGCCATTAGTAAATAACCATGGTTAATTTCTTGTTTATTTCCCTCCCTCCCTCCCTCCCTCCCTTCCTTCCTTCCTTCCTTTGCCATACATAGCTCCCCTTTCAGCTTTTTATTTGCTGTGTTAATTGGAGATAAGTCTCATGTACTCACTCATCCCCCCCCTCCGCCCCCCCCCCTCTGCAAGGTGTCTTTGAATCACAATCCTCAGATCTCAGTCTCCTGAGTAGCTAGGATTACAGGCATTGGCCACCTGTCTGATGATCTATTGAAGACTTTAAGCTTATGGCTCCCTGACTTTACCTTATCATTATTTCTTTTCATCATTCATGAGCCACCAGTGCCCAGATCAGGAATATATTTCTGATTGTTTCCTTAGGAAAGATGCGCAATCTAACTTGTGTGAGAATGGGGTTTGTGTGTGTGTGTGTGTGTGTTGTTGTTGTTTTCCCATTGTTGAATGCTGTGTACCCAGGGCAGGATCTGACCCAGCATGGACCTTTTTCTGGACGATTGCTGAATGAAGTGAAGGGTCATGCATGCAGTCGAGAGCCCCCATCCATGTCCACACACCAAAGCTGAATCATCAACAGCAAGCACTCAGCCTGGAGCTGGCTGGCTGCCCACTGCCTTGCACTCAGCGGAGCCTCCAGGCTAGGACAGCTGCTGGGTTCATTCAGCTGGTGGAATTTGCCTTGCTGCAGCCGAGAGCCAACTGGATGCAGAGTGCAGGCCAGAGCCGCGTGGATTGCTCTGCAGTCCACGCCTGCTCCCGCAGGACACGGCTGGCCCCTAAACTGAGGCGGTTTGACTCGCCCTGCCAGAGCTCCGGCCCCACCCCAGCTGCGGGCTCCATTCTTTCTGCTCTCAGATCTTTCCGATGCAGTTTTCAAGACTTTGTCAACTCTGGACCGTTGAAAATGTTTTTAAGTTTTCTTTCTGGTACCGGGATCGAATCTGAGGTCTTCTCTTCTTTCCTCTTCTCTTTCTTTCTTTCTCCCTCCCTCCCTCCCTTCCTCCCTCCCTCCCTCCCTCCCTCCCTCCCTCCCTCCCTCCCTCCCT
>NW_012267258.1:7728044-7731882 GCF_000151885.1 Dipodomys ordii | reverse complement strand
TCCCTCCCTCCCTCCTTTCCTTCCTTCCTTCCTTCCTTCCTTCCTTCCTTCTTCCCTTTTTCCTTCCCTCTTCCTTTCTCTCACATTTTTCTTTCCTTCTCTTGCTTCCTCCCTCCTTTGTATCCCTCTATCCATTCTATTCCTCCCCCCTGTTATTCCTCCTTCCCTCCTTCCCTTCTTTTCTTCTTTTTTGTCTGTGGCACTTGGAATATAACCCTAGACCTTATGCGTGTTCTACCAAATGCTCCACCGCTAAGCCGGATCCCTCCGAGGAGATGTTTTCTTAGTTTGGAGTTTTCAAGCAAACTCCCAATGACAGTATCTTGAGAGTGAGAGGCTTTAAAAGAAAGGCTTGACCATCCAGTAGAAGTGAAGGAATATTCTATCCTTTCTGGCAACTTCCTTTACTAAGTTACCAGTTGGCAAGTTGAAATAAGTTCTCCTCCCCCTCCTAATGCAGCACCCACCGGCAAACTCGAAACTTTGATTGCAGTTTATCTTTCGGTCGCATAAGGCTAAATAAATGACTCGTGGCTCAAGCTCACTAACAACAACATGGCAATAAAATCAAAACCACAAAGACAAGATGGAATGTGGAGACCAGCAGATTTCATGTTAAGGATTAAACTAGAGCTGAAGTCTGCAGTCCTAAATACCCAGTTACTCTCAACAAGTTTCAAATGACTTCAAATATTAGCTGACTTCAACAAGCCTTGACTGATCACATATTATGTGCTCATGAGCTCATGGTCCCTCTTCTGAGTTTCACCTCAAGAAGGGAGGAGGGGAGAGGGGGGAGGCTCAAATTCACATCGCTGTGGATAATGGAGAGCTTGGTTAGGAGCCCACCTAGGATTGCCTGGGTTCTAATCCTGGCTCCTCCTTTTCTTGCTGGGTGATCAAAGGGGAAGTCATCAACACTTTTTTTTTTTTTTTGATTGCAGTTTTGTAGTTTAAGAAGGTTGTTGTTGGGCGCCGGTGGCTCAAGCCTGTAATCCTAGCTACTCAAGAGGCTGAGATCTGAGCATCGAGGTTCAAAGCCAGCCCGGGCAAGAAAGTCCCTGAGACTCTTATCTCCAACAAACCACTAGAAAACCACAAGTGGCGCTGTGGCTCAAGTGGTAGAGCGCTTGCCTTGAGCTGAAGAGCTGAGGGACAGCGCCCAGGCCCAGAGCTCAAGCTTCATTACTGACAAAAAAAAAAAAAAAGTTGTCGTGCCTTACACACTTTATGGGGAGAATTGAGAGTTAGCATATCTAATGCATTTGGAACCCTATCTGGGACATGGTCCATTCTTATGCTCTAGAGCTTTCCTCCAGGCTGAGTCCTCTTGGCAGAAAGAGTAAAGGAGAATGTCTGGAGTGAAGGGTTGTTGTTTAGCTATTTATGTGTTCCCTATGTCTCTAAAGACCTTTTAGCTTTCATCTACCTACCTACCTATCTATCTATCTATCTATCTATCTATCTATCTATCTATCTGTCTGTCTGTCTGTCTGTCTGTCTGTCTGTCTGTCTGTCTGTCTGTCTGTCTCTCTATCAATCTATCTATCTATTGCCATTTCTGAGATTTCTGAGGCTTGAACTCAGGGCTTAGGCACTGTCTCTGAGCTTTCTTAGTTCAAGGCTGTGTTCTACCACTTGAGCCCCAGCTCCACTTCCAGCTTTTTTTGGTGATTAATTGGAGGTTAGAGTCTACAAACTTTCCTTCTCAGGCTGGCTTTGAACTGTGATTTTCTGACCTCAGACTCTTGAGTAGCTAAGATTATGGGTGTGAGCCTCCATAGTCCAGCTAGCATTTATAATCACACACATATCTCTATCACTATCTCTATCTCTATCTGTCTCTATATTTGGCTTTTTAAAATCTTGCTGTTCGGGCCTTTGGCCCGTGTTCAGCTTGTCCTGCTACTAGGGGTGAATACATGCAGAAAGAATTAGAAGATGTGGTCTTCTTCTGGTAAACTTGGTCCCTGAGGGCCCAACACATTCTGAGGGTCACAGCTGAAGACTTTCTGGGCAGGAAAGTGAGTGAGACTCTTCAACTAACTAGCTGTGCTCAGCAGAGCTTTATGAGAAGGGACACATTTGAGAGAAAAGAGAGGCACCCTCAGACTGGCTAGGGCTCCCTGGAGACAGGAAAACACATGTTCCTTAGAGGATTACAAATTAACCCCCCCCCACCCCCCTGCAGTTTACTGGTAGATTGCAGCAACACACAGCTTATTCTGTCTCTCTTTGCCTCTTGATTTGCTGATGAGCAATACTTTGCTTTAGTGGTATTGGATACTACTTGGGCCACTGTTGAGGCAGGAATACAATCATTATGATATCATTTCGTTTAGTGAACGATAAGAGAAGTAATAAACAATCTTATGTCGCTTTTTCTAATTTGTATGCCTGTAAGAAATATATATACCATACATATATTTCTTCTATATTTAATATATGCTATATATTATATATAATATATATGCTATATAATTTATATAGTATAGTGATATATAGTGACATTTTATTATTATATGTCATATATTATATAGTATGTATTATATAATATATAATGCATATTAGATTTATAATATAGTAAAATACTATATATCACATACATTTTATAATATAATATTTATCATGTATATTATGTAATAACCTATCACATACATTATAAATAATATAAGTTATATTACTATATCATTATTATAGGCAAAGAAAATATAGTGTATATATTATATATAATAAATATACAATAGATATTATATACACATGTAATATATAACTTACATATATATACAATAATATATCATATGCTATATTATATAAAATATATAATCATATGTACATAAATACACACATATATGATAAAGGTCATTATGTGTTTTTTACAGTTAAATAGCCACTTGAGCAATTTCTAGAACAGTGGTAGTTCCTAAAGTAGATAGCCCGTTTGTCTTCAATAATACCCATGATTATCAGCTTGGTGATTGATAAATATTAATTTCTGTCAGTGCCATAGTCCTCTGAGTTGGCTGTCCTTTGTCCAAAGTCCTGAAGAATTCCAAAAGACCTTATTGCTAAATCGTGATCATTGGATACAGGAATGATAACAATTTCCTTGCTGTTACTGGTATTGCGTAATTTATAAACTTTCTTATAGGTCGTTTGAAAGGCATCTTATCTGTGGTAAATCATCATTTTCACACTGTAAGTTTTAAGAGGAAAAAAAAACAAAAACGAAAACCCCCCAAAGTTTTCAGAGGAAATAACTTTATAATGCCCCTCCCTCCAAATCACTAGGAATTGGAGGGGAAAAAATACTTTTATCTCTTTCAATGAGGTATTGGGAAGAAGTGGTTTTATTTTCTCCTTTCTCTCTGGGGTGTCCTAGGTATGCAGTGGTGGGGTGGAAATTGTTCTATGTGGTGACATTCCTGACTGAATTAGTTCCAATCTATTTTTATGCATTTCTACTCTGTGCTTACTGCGTTAGGAGGTAGCTACATCCTATGCTGCTTGGCTTGTAGTTTGCAGGTGTGGCTGCCTTTCCTCTCCATGAAGACTCCAAGGGCCTTGGACGCCGGACACTTTCTGGGATGGGAGTTTGCAGTGAGGGAGGAGGTGTTCTCAATCGCAGCAGAAAGAGCCTTTATGGAATGATTGCACAATAGTCCCTAGAGTGGTTCCGGTGACATTTTCCTAATGAGCCAGTGCTGACTCCAGGAGCATGTTCTCTAGTAGGTGTCAGAAATCAGCTCTGTAACAATCTATTCTAGAACTGATGCGAAACTTCAGATTTAGGATAGTATATGCCCGCCTGCCTGCCTGCCTGCCTGCCTGCCTGCCT
>NW_012267258.1:7716934-7727649 GCF_000151885.1 Dipodomys ordii | reverse complement strand
TTAATTG
The DNA here is from genome assembly GCF_000151885.1 of Dipodomys ordii. NCBI lineage: Eukaryota > Metazoa > Chordata > Mammalia > Rodentia > Heteromyidae > Dipodomys > Dipodomys ordii. Next base: position 7,727,642 of record NW_012267258.1, on the reverse strand, counting down.
GAGATAAGAGTCTCCTGTCTGAGTTAACTTTGAACTGAAATACTCAGATCTCTGCCTCCTGAGTAGCTAGGATTACAGGCATGAGCCACCAGTTGTCTGATGATCTATTGAAGACTTTTAGCTCATGGCTCCCTGACTTTACCTCATCATTATTTCTTTGTTAATTATTGGAAGTTTCCATATGCACATAAAAGATGCTTGACTGTCATTTCTTAATTATCTCCTCCATCCTTTCTAAACAGTCGCCTCTCATAATGATTCATACCCTAATAGACTTGATGCTTACCATTATTATTATTATTATTATTATTAATTTTTTTTTGCACCAGTACTGTGGCTTGAACGTAGGACCACTTTACACTCTTGTTTAACTAAGCTTTCTCCTCTCAAGGCTGAAACTCTATCACTTGAGCCACACTTCCACTTTCGGCTTTTTTGCTGGTTAATTGGAGATAAGAGTCTTATGGATTTTTCCTGGCTGGGCTGGCTTTGAACCCTGACCCTCAGATCTCAGCCTCCTGAGTAGCTAGGATTACAGGCATGAGCTACGGCTACCACCATGTAGAAAACATGGCCAAAATCCTAATTTTAAGCAGTCAGCTCTGTCTCCCTAATTTCATTTTCCTGTAGCACTTCCTGTAACAGTGTGACCCCAATCATTCTGTAGCCCTAGCAGAACCTTCAATGTACCCCAATAATTCTGTAGCCCTAGCAGAACTCTTAGTCTACTCCTGCAGGTGAATGGATTAGGAAAAGGCATCTGTAAAGGTGGTGGAGCCCCTAGCCCGGCAGCATGGCTTGCTGGGGCCCCAGATCTCAGTGCCGACTTCCCTGGGAGCTGGACCTTTTTGGACAGGTAAGCACCAGCTTACCTCATCTGTTTCATCACACCTAAACCGGTCTTCACTCATCTCCTCATGATTTCACTTCCATTTTTTAATCCAGCTTACGTGACTCGATTCATCATCATTATCGTTCGTTTGAACACCTCTTCACTCCCTCGCGCCTTTCTCTCTCTCTGTCTCGATTCGTTGTTCTCTCCTGGCGAAATTCCAGTTCCGGTTAAGTCCTACTCATTTCTTCTCTGTGCCTATCTGCAATTATACATGGCGAAGACAGCACGAATGGTGCTGTCTAGTCTTATTTCAATTCATAGTCATCAGCTTGAGTGGACACCTATTTTGCCCAGCAACTGTGGTGTATGTTTTCTTTTCCCTTTCCTTTTCCTGTCCTTTCCTTTCCTTCCTTCCTTCGTCCTTCCTTCCCTCCCTCCCTCCCTCCCTCTCTCCCTTCCTTCCCCCTCTTTTCTCTCCTTCTCCTCTTCTTTTTCTTAGTAGGGTTTGAACTCTGAGTTCAAACTCTAGAGGGGTGTGTGTGTGTGTGTGTGTGTGTGTGTGTGTGTGTGTGATTAATTGGAGACTGGAGTCTCGGGAACTTTCCTGCCCAGGCTGGTTTGTACGAGGATCCTCAGATCTTAGCCTCCTTGAATAACTTGGATTATAGGCCTAAGGCACTGGAGCCCCTGGCCCCAATCCTTTTTTGCTCTACTTATTTTTTTCCAGGCAAGGTCTTATGTTTCTATCCCGTGGCCAGTCTGACGGCCATTCTCCTGTTTACGCCTCTGCTGTAACCGGGGTGAACCACGATGCCTGACTTAGTTCTTTTTTTTTTGGGGGGGGTCCGGTCGTGGGGCTTGAACTCTGGGCCAGGGCGCTGTCCCTCAGCTCTTCAGCTCAAGGCTAGTGCTCTACCACTTGAGCCACAGTGCCACTTCCGGATTTTTTCTTTTCTCCTTATGTGGTGCTGAGGAATCGAACCCAGGGCCTCAGGCATGCAAGGCAAGCGCTCTACCACTGAGCCACCTTCCCAGCCCCTGACTTAGTTCTTGAAATGGGATCTCACTAACTTTTTTGCCCCCCTAGCTTCGAACCATGATCCTTTTAATTTCACCCTCCTGAGTAGCTGGGATTACAGGCATGGTCCATGTTGCCCAACATTCCCTTTTCTTCTTTAGTTACTGCTCTTTCTATTTTCTTTTATTTTAATTTTTAATGCTCTTTCTATTTTCTGTCATTGGAAAAATCCTTGAGTATGTTTGAGACCTCCCTGACTGTGGCCAGTCTGTCCCAGAAACCCCAGTCTGCTCTTCCACCAGTATCGCCTAATCTGGCGATCACATCACATTGACAGCTTTTTCTCACCTTAGCTTGTTGGATTATTAGAGCCATTTAGCAAAGTGGGTTGGTCCTTGGGAGGGTTTTTAATTTTGCTTAGTGTCTAGGTACCATGTTTCTGTTTTCCTTTTACATTTTTTACAGATCGGCTTTTCTTCTCCTGGCTCTTTCTGCATCTCTACTTTCTATTCATTAGGCCGCCCTGATTGACGTCAGTTCTTTGGTTTCTTTTTTTCTTTCTTTTTAAACTTTTCTCTATCTTGTTTTTTGTATATATTTTTTATTGTAAAGATACTGTACAGAGGGGTTACAGTTACATGAGAAAGGTAATGAGTCCATTTCCTATCAAGTATTGTTACTTCCTCCTTTGTTTTTCTTCCGTTTCTTTTCTATTTCTCCCTGTCTGATCATATCCAGTCTCATGTCTTCAAGCAGTTATTTGTCCGTTAATAATTCCTAGATTTATATCTTCAATGTAGGCCTTCCAAAGAATGTCAGATTTTTATTCCTTCTCCTCTCATTCCCTGGTACTGGAGATTGAACTCAGATCTCATACTTGCCAGGGGAGAGCTTCCAATTTGAACCAAACCCTCAGTAATTTGGCTTTTTCTTTTTTTTTTTTTGGTTGTGGGGCCTGAACTAACTCTGGGCCTGGGCGCTGTCCTTCACCTCTTCAGCTCAAGGCTAGTGTTCTACCACTTAAGCCACAGCGCCACTTCCAGCTTTTTCTGCTTATGTGGTGCTGAGGAATCAAACCCAGGGCTTCATGCATGCAAGGCAAGCACTCTACCACTGAGCCACCTTCCCAGCCCTGGTAATTTGGCTTTTAGTTTTCTCATAGGGTTTTGTGATAACTTTGCCTGATCTAGCCTAGAATTGGGATCCTCCTACCTCTCCCCCTCTCAATTAGCTGGGATTACAGGCTTGAAGTACCACACTTGGATGGATTTGTATTGGCTAATTCCCTGTTGAAAATCTCCACTGAGATATAAAATGAGCATTTCAAATTGAGCAAGCTCAATTTTAACACTTGGTATGTATCTTTGCTTACCAAATCTCTCTCTCTCTCTCTCTCTCTCCCTCTCTCTGAATGTGTGTGTGCATGCACATGCTGGTCCTTGGGCTTGAACTCAGGGCTTAGGTGCTGTCTCTGAATTTTTTTTTTTGCTCAAGGCTAATGCTCTACCACTTGAGCTACAGCTCCACTTCCCTTCCATCTCTTATTGAAGATAAGTGTCTTGTGGGCTTTCCTTCCTGAACTGGCTTTGAACCTCAATTCTCGGATCTCAGCCTCCTGAGTAGCTAAGATTTCAGGAGTGAGCCACTGGCACCCAACCAGGCCTGCTATTTGTATGGCCTTCCTGATCTATATTGTGACAATTCCCTCTTAGCAGTTGGTTAGTTCTCCAACCTTGAGGATATTGATGGATCATGTTCTTATGTCATCAAGAATGTCTGTGGGTGATGCCTTTACTTCCCAGTGACCTCAGAAGCTCCAGCATGGGCTCTCATTGTTTATGTTGTTATAGCCTCTGAAATGGTCTCTGCGGTTTTACCCCATGCTCCATCCAGTCTGTTTTGCACACAGCAGCCCAGTTCTGAATAGCCCAGTCAGGTCACTTTCCTGCTCCTAACCTTGCCTTGCATTCACAGATTACGCAGATAAAAACCCTCTTCCCTCCCAAAGCCTCCGAAGATCTGGCTCCTTGTTTTCCCCAGTCTGAGTTACTCCCTGGCCTCCTCTTCTATCACCTTCCCTCTCCCTTGTTAGTTACATTGCTTCTCCACACTCACCAGAACATCAGGACCCTGTACGTGTCATCCTATGCCTCACCTTGTTCTTCCACCAGACATTTACCTGGCTCATGCTCTTACTTCCTCCAAGTGTCAGTGAAGCCTGCTCAGGATAGCTTGTCATCACCATGATCATCATCTCCATCATCATCATCATCATCATCATCATCATCATCATTATCATCATCACCATCATCATCATCACCATCATCATCATCATCATCATCATCATCATCATCATGTGTGTGTGTGTGTGTGTGTGTGTGCTAGTTCTGGGGTTTGAACTCAGGGCCTGGACACTGTCCCTGAGCTTCCCTCTACCCTGCTCAAGATTATTAGCACTCTAGGGGCTGGGAAGGTAGTTCAGTGGTACAGTGCTTGCCTTGCATGCATGAGGCCCTGGGTTCCAGTCCTCAGCACCACACAAGCAGAAAAAGCCAGAAGTGGCGCCATGGTTCAAGTGGTAGAGCACTAGTCTTGAGCCGAAGAGTTCAAGGACAGCGCCCAGGCCTAGAGTTCAGGAACCACGATGGACAGAAAAAAAAAGATTAGCACTCTGTCACTTGGGCCACAGCTCCACTTCCAGCTTTTTGGTGCTTAATTTGAGATGAAAGTCTCATGGATTTTCCTGCCTTGGCTAGCTTCAAACTTTGATCCTCAGCTCTCAGCCTCCTGAATAGTTAGTGAAGTAAGGAGACTGGGTTCATGCTTCCCCTGGATAATTAACCCATGATTTCCCCTGATGGTTTGCTTTTCTATTAAGTTTTAGTGTCCTCATTTGGTTTGTTCATGTATAATACTTTTGTTGGCTTTGGTTCTATACAGACTGTGTGGTTTTGGTCCACATAAGCTTTGTGCTAGCTGCATTTGCAGCTGCTGGTCTTTGAGACAAGAGTCTACCAGCATTCCCCCAGCTCTCCAATAAAGACTCAGACATTGGCCTTTTAAGTGGTGGCTTCTCTGTTTCTCATGACTATTATCTTGTTTGATATCTGACTTAGTTCGCAAGAATGTAAGCTCTATCAGAGCGGGGCTTTTAAAACAATTTGTTTTGTGTTGTTTTACTCACTGCTGGGTCTCCAAGTGCTTAGAAAAATTCTGGACTCGAGTAGCTTTTTGTTGAATAGACATTTAATTGAAGATAAGGAAGAATTAGTCAGCATTGCCTCTTTCTTTTTTTGGGGGGGGGTTCTGGTCGTGGGCCTGAACTCTGGGCCTGGGCACTGTCCCTTAGCTCTTCAGCTCAAGGCTAACGCTCTACCACTTGAGCCACAGCGCCACTTCCGGCTTTTTTTTCCTCCTTATGTGGTGCTGAGGAATCGAACCCAGGGTCTCGTGCATGCAAGGCAAGTGCTCTACCAACTGAGCTACCTTCCCAGCCCAGCATTCCCTTTTTCTGCCTAGTGTTATGAGCTTTAAGTTCTACCCATGCAACTTTGGTTAGGTTATTTCATCTGTTTCTGTCTTTGCAAAAGAAGACTATGTGAGTTCTTAGTGTTGGTTTGTGGATGAAGGGAGATAATATATTTGTAGATTAGACATGCAGGGATAAATAATGTGGCATATATACGCAAGTCTTCATCTCAACATTATCACTATCTTCTGTTTGCGTATGATTTCCCTACTATTGCATCCTTTTAGTTTTTTTTTAATTAAGAACTTATTATTTTAATGTCAGTCATGGGGCTTGAACTCTGGGCCTGGACACTGTCCCTCAGCTCTTCAGCTCAACGCGAGCACTCTACCATTTGAGCCACAGCGCCACTTCCAGTTTGCTGGTGATTTATTGGAGATAAGAGTCTCATGGACTTTCTTGCCTGGGAAAGATCTCAGCCTCCTGAGTAGCTAGGCGTGAGCCACCAGCGCCTGGCAAAAACTTAATTTTTTATTTTATGCCAGTCCTGGGTCTTGAACTCAGGGCCTAGGCTCTATCTCTGAGCTTCTTTTTTGCTCAAGGCAGATACTCTACCATTTGAGCGGCAGCTCCACTTCTGGCTTTTGTGAGGGTAGCTTTACTAGAGCTAAGAGTCTCAGACACTTTCCTACCTGAGCTGGCTTCAAACCGTGATCCTCAGATCTCAGCCTCTTGAGTAGCTAGGATTTCAGGCTGATCCACCGTGCCTGGATCTCCTAGGTTCTTCAACAGTACAATATACATTCGCTTATAGGGATCTGCACCTTGCTGTTGGTTCAATTTGTGCTTTTGTGTTTTGTTGTTTGGGACAGGGCTCACTCTGTAGCGGGGGCTGGCTTCTAACTTGTGATCTTCCTGCCTCTACCTCCTGAGTGATTTGATTACAGATGTGCACCATCACAACTAGCCCAGCTACATGATTTGAGGCAATGCATTTACACTTAATTTACTTCACTGACACTTCCTGTGCAGAGTCAGGGTGCAGATTGAATATATTTTGCCCTTGCAAATTGGTCAGTAAGTCATCACCCTTCCTTATGACAGGACAAGGATATAGGACACACGGTTGCAAGATGAACAGACCCAGGTGGCGGAGACAGCAGGTGTGTGTGGTTCATGCTCAAGTCTTTCTAAACTGGTTAGCCTGGGCAATCACAGCCTCCAATCCAGTTCTTACTTTACCTCATCAAGATCCTCCTCTTCTTCCTCCTCTTCCTCCCCCTCCTCCTTTTTTTCTTTTAGCAGAGATTGTAATTTTTAGTTTCCTTTTATAGTTTCTGTCTTTCTGTAGTCTCTTTCCATTGATTTTTTTTTCTGTTCTTTTTTAAACTTCCTGTCTGGAATGTGGAAGAACACAGGAACATACATTCCTCCTTTCTTTGTTTTTCTTCAACTTGAAAACACTGTTGGGCTAGGCACCAGTGGCTCACGCCTATAATCCTAGCTACTCAGGAGGCTGAGATCTGAGGACGGCGGTTCAAAGTCAGCAAGGGCAGGGAAGTCTGGGAGACTCATTAATTTCCAATTAACCATCAGAAAACTGGAAGTGGAGCTGTGGCTCACAGTGGTAGATCACTAGCCTTGAGCATAAAGAGGGCCTCGGTCCTGGATTCAAGCCCCACAACTGACAAAAAAAGAAGAAAAAAAAGGAGTCTGTCGGCTCTGCTATAGTTGTGATTACCTCATCTCCAGCCAGGGCTTCCTCATTGTTTAGGGGCTGGGGTGTTACATCCAGAGCAGCAAATCTACTTTCTGCACTCTTTGTGAGCTTCCGGCAAGGAAATCAGTATTATTTTTGGATGACTGGGTCAACGGCATGAAGTTGTCTAAACGGACCTGTGTTAACCTAGTGTTCTTTTGAGACAACCTCAGCCAGCACTTATGCAATTCCAAGGCTACCCCCCACCGGCCTGCGTGTTCAATGTCACCCACCACTCCTTCTTTAGCATGGCTGCCGAAGACATCCCCTCTTCTCGTTTCAGAAGGAACTCCGGGAATCCCTTAGAGGACAGAAATGAGTGTTAGAATCCTACTCTAAACACATGAGCTCATCATTTTAGCATCCTGCAGAAGAGCCAGTGGAATTCTGCCAACATTTCACACTGACCAGGAAAACTTTCAACATTGTCTATTTCCTTTCTCCAGCATGGAGTTAATGACATGGTGGAAAAGACCACCCTCGACCTAGTCATGGTCTGAATTCTAAGGAAGTGAACATGATAAAGTAAAACAATTAGGCAGAGAGAAACAAAGTGAATATGATTTTCATGTTGTTATTTTATTTTCGTTTCCAGTACTGGAGTTGGATCTCAGGGCCTCGCACTTGCTTGGCTGGTACTCTACCACTTGAGCCACATCTCCAGCCAGGTTTTATTTTGCCGATTATTTTGAAGATAGTCTTGCTAATGGTTCTGCTCAAATTGCCTCAAACTCAGTCTTCCAAATCTTGGCTTCCTGACTAGCTACAATCATAGGTGCTAGTCAGTGGTGTCTGCCTTCAAAGATTTTTTTTTTTTCTGCTAAGCAAAAGTGTTGAGATCAAATGGTAACATAATTCTGGGAGCTCATAAAGGACTTTCCAATTGTGGACTGTGACATACTTTGTTATCTATTTTGTAGCATAGCATGGTACAATTTTGGAAGGAAGTGAATGCGGTTGCTAATTAGTTTGAATTTATCCAGTGTATGAAAGAAAAAACTTTTTCCTGGGTATTTTGATTGCCTAGAGTTAGTGTCCTACCTCCTGTCGGAATGAAATTGAACTGACAGTAGTTTTTCTTCGAATGTAGGAAGAACTTGTTAACTTCTCCCCCTGGAATCCGTCATCTTCTCTTTGTGTAATTCTTAAGTGTCCAGCCTCATTGTGTTTTCCACATTCATTTCACTCTTGAATATAAATGAAAAAAAAATAGAAATGGAAGAGTGTGTGTGTGTGTGTGTGTGTGTGTGTGTGTGTGCATCTGTGTTTGTGTCTGTGTGTGTGTATTAGGGCTTGAACTAAAGTCCTAGTAGGCTCTGTCCTTAAGCTTGTTGGCTCAAGGCTAGAGCTCTACCACTTGAGCCCCAGCTCCACTTTCAGCTTTTTGGTGGTTAATTGGCCATCAGAGTCTCATGGACTGTTCTGTCCTGGCTAGTTTAGAACCTTAATCCTCAGGTCTCAGCTTCCTGTGTAGCTAAGATTATAGGCATGAGCCACTGGCACCCGGCAAAAAAATGGAATTTTTAAAGCTAGTTTATTCTATCACTTACTGTTCTTTTTAAAAAAAATGTAACATTTATTTTGTGACAGTACTGGGGCTTGAACTCAGGACTCACACTCTCAACTTGGCTTTATCAAGGCTGGTGCTCTAACACTTGAGCCACACGGCCACTCCTGGCTTTGTACTGGTTAATTGGAGATAAGAGTCTCTTGGATTTGTCTGCCCAGGCTGGCTTTAAACCATGATCCTCGGATCTATGGTTCCTGGGTAGTTAGGATTACAGGCATGAACCACTGGCACCGAGCTATTTTTAAATCATTAAATGGTTACACAAAAGAATTATAATTTAACATGTCTATTTATGTGTACAGTGTCTCTCGATCAGACTCATCCCTTCTATCATTCTTCTTCTACCCCCTTACTCCTCCATCACCAATCACAAGTTTCCCACTTCTTTGTTCATATATGTGCATCCACTGTTGTGACTGTATTTGTCTATGGCCATCTATTCTTTAAAGAGGGATTCTCAAAGCAAATTTCTCAGCCTCCTATTCCAGCAGCATCTGAGCCAGTAATGACACTTGCAGATTCTTAAGGCCATGCCCATCCAACGAATCTGGCATTGGGTTTGGTGAGAAGCAACACATGCATTTTAACAATGTCCTCAGGTGATTGCTCTGCATTCAACATTGAGAATCTCAGTGCTGTAAGGCTTGGGGCAGATCGTGATGATGGGTCTGGACAGCCTCCCACTGATACCTGGCAGACGCCTTCAGAACAGGTTTTCAAGAAGCTGGGGACACTGGTATTTGCTTCAATGCTAAAGATCGGTTTACTTTGCTGGGTGTGAGCAGGACAGGAAGAAAGACTCTTGACTTGTGAGTCCTACCGGCCAGTCAAATGACCTAAGGAACTTAAAAAGGGTTTTTTCTTTTCCTTTCTTTCTTTTTTAAAAAATCATTTTATTGTAAAGATGTTGTACAGAGGGGTGACAGTTACATGACTAAGGTAATGAGTATATTTCTTTTTGTTTTTTTTTTGTATATTTCTTTTTGATCATCTTCCTTCCTTCCTTCCTTTCTTTCTTCCTTCCTTCCTTCCTTCCTTCCTTTCTTTCTTTCTTTCTTTCTTTCTTTCTTTCTTTCTTTCGTTCTTTCTTTCTTTCTCTCTCTCTCTTTCTTTCTTTCTTTTCTCTCTCTCTCCCTCTCTTTTTCTCTCTCTTTCTTTTCTTTCTTTCTGTTTGTGCCACTCCTAGAGCCTGAACTCAGGGCCTGCATGCTAGCCTTGAGCGTTTGTGCTCAAGGCTAGCACTCTACCACTTGAGCCATGGCTCCCCATCCAGCTTTTTGGTTGTTCATTAGAGATAGGTCTTATGGACTGTTGTGGCTTTCAACTGACATCCTCAAATCTCAGCCTCCTAAATAGCTAGGGTGATAAGCATGAACCATAAGTGCTCTATTATTTTAGAAAATAATATTTTGATGAACATTTTTTTCTTTCCCTTTTTATTTCTCAGGTAGGTAGTGAATATTTCCTATTAGCTAGACATTATGGAATTCTAAACAAGACAGATAAAGACCTATTTCCCACTCATGGAGTTTACATTTTATATGGAGAAAAAGAAAATAAACGAGGAAAGCTAAACCCTCAAGTTAATGAGACTGTCGCTTTTGTAACTAAGTACATAAACACATACTGTTATGAAGATACTGCCTTCAAAGCAGAACCCTGGGCAGCCTGCTTCACCGGCTGCCATCTGAACTGAGAATTGATGGATAGACTTTTCGTTGTGACAACACCAGGGCAGATGGATGAGTCCTTTGAGACACATATGCCAGCGGTGGAATGCTGCTACCCGACATCTACACACATCTTGTTATTGAGCATTTCCTCTGTGCCAGACTGCTGAGCCTGCTCTCTCTCTCTCTCTCTCTCTCTCTCTCTCTCCCTCCCTCTCTTCTTTCCTTCCTTCCTTCCTCCCTCCCTCCCTTCCTTCTTTCCTCCCTCTTTCCTTTTTCTTTCTTCCCTCCCTCTTTCCTTTCTCTTTCTTTCTTTCTTTCTTTCTTTCTTTCTTTCTTTCTTTCTTTCTTTCTTTCTTTCTTTCTTTCTTTCTTTCTTTCTTTCTT
>NW_012267258.1:7715749-7716884 GCF_000151885.1 Dipodomys ordii | reverse complement strand
TCTTTCTTTCTTTCTTTCTTTCTTTCTTTCTTTCTTTCTTTCTTTCTTTCTTTCTTTCTTTCTTTCTTTCTTTCTTTCTTTCTTTCTTTCTCTGTGTGGAGCCAAGCCTACATGCTTTGGAAGGAAATTTCTCTTTGGTGTCACTGGCTACTGTGTTAAAAGAATCATGATATGTGAAGGGGACAGGCTTGACCTGAAGATGATACTAACAAGCGATGACTTCACAGTGTTGAGCACTTCCTTCCCCAATCACTTTGTGTGGATCCTGGGGCTTCAACTCTGGACTTAAGACACTGTCCCTTAGCTATTTTGCTCAAGGATGGTGCTTTACCATGAGCCACAGCTCTACTTCCAGCTTTTGGGTGGTTAATTGGAGATAGGAGTCTCTTAAACTTTCCTTCCCAAGCTGGCTTTGGACCATAATGCTTAGATCTCAACCTCCTGAGTAGCTAGGCTTATTATGGTCTGAGATACCGGTGCTTAACGTGAGCAACCCCTTTCTGCAAAGCATTGGGGAAAGGGTATTGTATTTATGGTTTGAAAAGATCCTGACATACAGATGTGGAAATTGAGTTTGGAGAAGTGCAGGATGTTGGCCAAAGCCACTCAACTGGTAAGCGGTAGCTGTCCTTCACTCCTCCTGCCCTGCCTCTAAATCGCTGACACTAATTGTCTGCTTCCCTGCTGAAAAGAGCTAGTGGCACTGCAGCACACTCAGACCCAAAGTTCCAAACAATAAGATCCGTTCTGATGGTTAGTTGTAGCTCTCTGTCTTCTAGCCTCCTTCCTGAGTCAGATCACCTTGTCTTCTTGACTTTGGGGACACTTGATTTAGAATGGCTCCTCCTTCTCTCTTCTGATGGATGACAGTTGATAATTATTGGCAACTATCTGGCCAGGCCAAGGCACAGTGGATTTGTCACTTTTTCCTATTCTCTTCCTCCCTCCCTCCTTCCTTCCCTCCCTCCCTCCCTTCCTCCTTCCTTCCTTCCTTCCTTCCTTCCTTCCTTCCTTCCTTCCTTCCTTGCTTCCTTTCTTTCCTTTCTTTCTTTCTTTTCTCTCTCTCTCCCTCTCTTTTTCTCTCTCTTTCTTTTCTTTCTTTCTGTTTGTGCCACTCCTAGAGCCTGAACTCAGG
>NW_012267258.1:7709324-7714254 GCF_000151885.1 Dipodomys ordii | reverse complement strand
TATATATATATATATATATATATATATATATCTCATATATGTGGTCAAGATCATGGAGTCATTTAGCAATCATACGACAGAATGAGTGGAAGTCCTTTAGTTTTCGAGTCCTGTTTACTTTGTCATCTGTCCTTGCATTTTGGCTTTAGCATCCACATATCAGGGAGACCATGTGCCATTTATCTCTCTGATCTTGGCTTACCTCACTCAAAATGATTTGCTCTAGTTCCATCCATTTCCCTGCAAATACCATTATTTTGTCCTTTCTAATGGCTGCATAATATTCTATTGTCTATACAATTGTATAAACACAATTTTTGGATCCATTCAGCTGTAGTGGGGCATCTGGGTTGTTTCCATATCTTGGCTATTGTGAACAGTGCTGCAATGAACATGGAGGTGCACGTGTCCTTGTATCCTGGTTCCTGTTGCTCAGGGTAGATGCCTAGGAGTGGTATTGCTGGGTCATAGGGGAGGTCTGTATTTAGCTTTCTGAGGTACCTCCAAACTGCTTTCCAAAGTGGTTGTATTAGTGTACATTCCCACCAGCAGTGCAATAGGGTTCCTCTTTCTCCACATCCCCTCCAGCACTTGTTGTTGGTCATATTTAGGATGTGGGCCATTCTGACTGGGGTAAGGTGGTAATCTCAGTATTGCTTTTATTTGCAATTCCTTTACAGGAATTTTCTCATGTGTTTCTTTGCCATTTTTATCTCTTCTTCTGAGAAGTCTCTCTTTAGATCCCTTGCCCATTTAATGATTGGTTTGTTAAATTTGGAAGGGGTTAGTTTCTTGAGTTCCCTGTATTTAATGATCTATCCTTATTTATCAACCATAACTTTAATCTTTTATCATGAACTCAGAGTTACTATATAACACTTGGGTCAAAACAAAAGTTCCTACTGAGTTCTTAACTACTCTTCTAAATTGTCTTCTCCATAAGTTTTCAAGTTATAAGCATGCACATAATCTTGACTTATTATCCAAGGCTTTGCTTAAATATTTAGACAACAGATACCAAAAAAACCCAATGGACTTTAGGCATTGCTTTTTTTCTTTCCCTTTAAACTTTTCCTGGAAAAGCTCAGAGAGACATATAGTGCATGTTTTCTTGCATATGTAGAAACTAGATCTAAATAGAATGGGACATGATAACTTATGTAGGACTCTAGGCAAACTCTGACAAACAGACTAAAGGAGGGTACTCTTAAGGGAGGAACTCAAAGGTGTAACTCCTCTGAACATTTAATATACTATTTATTGAAACAAAATCCAGGAAATGGAAACATAGACTTTTGTTGTTGGTGGTGTGGTTTTCATTTTAGTTTATTTTTGTCTTTTCATGGGGCAAAAGTAGGGGTCCCAGAAAGGAAGGGAGGAAGGGTGAATAAATGCAATCATGGTATTCGGTATACGCTATATGGAAAATAAACGGTGCCATTTATGGGCAGGGATGAGAGGCAGAAAGTGTGAGAACGTGAAGGAAGGGGTGACATTGTCCAAAAGAGGAAATGTGCTACTTATTTGACTGATGAAATGATAACTCCTCTGTATGACACCTTAATAATAATACAAAAAATAATAATAACTGGGTGCCGGGGGCTCACAACTGCAGAAAAATTCTCAGAGAAACCCATATGAATTAGCCATGTCCTTCTTTTCAACCTTCATAGCTTGATTCAAACTCCCAACCTTTGTGCCTTAACACAGTCTTCTGCAGAAGAGGTGACCCAGGGGAAAGCTGTCTGTGAAAGGTAAGCAATGTTTCTTTATTTCCCAGAATTCATGCAGAGCTGATTTGTTGCTTTGGTCTTAGGTCAGCTGACTGCCAGCGAACATGCTGGGTCTGACTGTCGCCCATAAGTCCTGCAAAGAGGAGGGAAGGGGGAAAGCATTCAGTTCACTGGGTGCATCTTTACAGACTCTGTAGCCAAGAGGTGAAGTGTCAAAATACCTTCCTAAAATAGCTGCTGCTGCCAAGGATAAATGCATACAAAGGCAAGCGACAGCATCTGGGGTTCTAGACAGTTGTTGTGAGCATCTGCTTGGGTCTTGGAAGAAGAGGCTCAATCCTGAAGGCTGTGAGAGCTCAGTGACACCCCTGTGAGGGGAAAAATGAGTTAATTATAGTTAGCAGGGATTTTTCTGTATTCGCACCGCAGCAAACCTGTTGGCCTGGTCTTTAGCTCTTATCTTACTTAGTGGGGAAGATAGTTGTGCATTGAAGCTTGCTAGAAGGAATTTTATTGTTATAATTTTTTTGTGTGTGTGTCCCAATCCTAGGGCTTGACCTCAGGGCTTAGGCACTGTCCCTGAGCTTTTGTGCTCAAGGCTAGCACTTTACCACTTGAACCACAACTCTACTTCCAGCTTTTTTGATAGGTAAGTAGAAATAAGTATCTCATGGGATATCCTCTGTCCGGGCTGGCTTTGAACCAGGATCCTCAGCTCTCAGCCTTCTGAGTATCTAGGATTACAGGCGTGAACCCCCTGGCACCCAGTTATTATTATTTTTATTACTGTTATTATTTAGGTGTCATACAGAGGAGTTACCACTTTGTAAGTCAGGTAATGAGTACATTTCCTCTTTTGGACAATGTCACTCCTTCCTTTGTTTTTTCTCAGCTTCCTCCTCTCATCCCTGCCCATAAGTTGCATTAGGAACCCAATCAAATATCTTCACAATAAAATTCAAAGCCTACAAGATAGGAGGTGGGCACTGGTGGCTCATGCCTGTAATCTTAGCTATTCAAGAGGTTGAGATCTGAGGATCGAAGTTCAAAGCCAGCCCACACTCACAAAAAAAATCGATGAGATGCTTATCTCCAATAAAGTACTCAGAAAAAGCTGGAAGTGATTCTGTTGGTCAAGTGGTAGAGTGCTAGCCTTGAGCACAGAGAGGCTCAGGGACAGAGCCAAGGCCCTGAGTTTAAGGCCCAGGACTGGCAAAAAAAAACAAACCAAAACAGCAACAAAAAAACCCCAAACAAAACCAATGCGCGCGCGCGCGCGCACACACACACACACACACACACACACACACACACACATACAAAGCCATAGTTAATTTTCTAGGTAAAGGCAAGATAGAATTCTATCAGAAAAGACAGATCTGACCCAATGCGGGGTTATAGTAGGCAAGTTTCCTTAAATTTCTTAATGGAATGGACCACAAGATTTTCTTCCTCAACTATATTTTGGTTTCCTAGAAATACACATTCTCTGTTTTCTCAAGCCTTAACTCCATAACACTTAAGCAGTGCTAGTGAAACAACTTTTGCCAACAACACCAAGTACCTTCTGAGAAAAAAGGGGATTATTCTTAATGTTGTTGATAGTAATATTTTCTTTCTTTTTTGGTGCTAATCCCAAGGCTTGAACTCAGGGCTTTAAGCACTTTTACTGAGCATTTTTGCTCAAGTCTAGTGTTTTACCACTTGAGCCACAGCTCCAATTCTGTTTTTCTTTCTTTCTTTTTTTTTTTTTGGTTTCTTTTTCTCTGTTGTTTTTTGGTGGTTAGTTAGAGATGAATTGTATGGACTTTCTTGCCCAGGACTGTCTTTTTTTTTTTTTAGTTGTTTTTTAGTCAGCAAAAATTATTTTATAAGTTTTGTTATTGTGAAAATACTGTACAGAGGGGTTACAGTTACACAAGCAAGGTAATGAGTACATTTCTTATCAAGCATTGTTGCCTCCTCCTTTGTTTTTCCCCTACCATCCCTTCCCTCCCACTTCCACAACTACACTCCCTCCTTCCCCCCCCCCCCCAGGACTGTCTTTGACCTGTGATTCTGAGAGCTCAGCCTCCTGAGTAGCTAGGATTACAGGCCACTGGCGCCCAGCTTTATAGGAAACATCTAAGAAGTGTTTTTTCTTTTCTTTTCCTTCCTTCCTTCCTTCCTTCCTTCTTTTCTTTTCTTTTTTTTTTAACAGAGCACAGCTATTCGGCGTTCTGATATAAAACCACGTTAAATTTGTTTTCAGGCATCTTGGTGGAAGTCTTAACTTGTTTGCTATTATGTTTTTCTTTGGTTTTCTTCCCCTCCCCCATCCCTACCAACTTTTGACATTAGACGTGAAATAGATAAATGTACACAGGTGAAAACGGAGCCAGGTAACTGGAGGGGATGGGTGGGCTTGGAACGGATGGAGAAGGGGAAAAATGATGGAAGGAATAACATCAATCAAATGCATTGTATTCAAAAACTGACATGTTGATTGAAAACCCTTTGTACAGCTACTTAAAGATAATAGAAGGCACTGAAAATGGAAGTGGTATAGATCCATAAATTTCTCTACTATCATCCTGTGTTCAGGAAAATGTCATCATAACACGTGCCCGGAATAAGGAAAGCTGTATAAATGATTGAGAATAGCATCATGTGATCAATCACTTTGGCAAAACCAAAACCAAAAGAAACCCTGCCAAAACAACAATGACAACATAAACCCCAAACCCAGCTAACCAACCAACTAAACTCAGAAACAAGGATTTATTCAGCTAGTGTGTGCTCTTCCGTAGCTTTCACATCTCATTACTGATATTTGTTGTGGCTCTTCATTGGTGTCAGCAGGATGCAGGGAGAAAACAAGCTTTCCATAGCCTTAGAAAAGTTGGGCAAGATCTCCCGAACAATCACTGATGATCTCTACATATTGACAGCCCAAAGATTTGAAGAGAGAGAAACTGTTCCAAGAGTTAGAAAAATAGTGATTGGGAATCAGGACATTTCCTGAAGATAAATGACCAGCTGGAAGGAATTAATTCATAGCATTAAGTTCAACCAAATGCCATTAACCCACCCATTGCCTGGGCTTGCTCTAGATTGGTGACTGTCTATGCTTTCTATCTGGGAGAAACAGAGAAAGCAGAATGATAGTTTCTGGAGAATATGTTGTATAATTGTGTGTGTGTGTGTGTGTGTGTGTG
>NW_012267258.1:7674893-7708798 GCF_000151885.1 Dipodomys ordii | reverse complement strand
AAGATCTTCTCCCAATCCGTGGGCTTTCTATTGATCTTGCTAGCTATGTCCTTTGCCATGCAGAAGCTCTGCAACTTTATGTAATCCCATTTGTCCAACCTTTCTTTAATTTGTTGTGTTTCTTGGTCTCTATTAAGAAAATTTAGGCCTGTGCCAAGGAACTCTAGAGTTTCTCCTATTCCTTCCTGTAATGTTTTCAGGGTGTCTGCTTTGACCTCAAGGTCTTTGATCCATCTGGAGTTGATTCTGGTGCAGGGTGATATATAAGCATCTAGCTTTAGTTTTCTACAACTGATTAACCAATTTTGCCAGCACCATTTACTGAAGAGGCTGTCATATGTCTGTGACAAGCAGAAAAGGTCAAATGAGATTATATTAAGTGAAATGAACCCCAAGATAGGGACACAGTGGTTTTTTCTTTCTTGCTATTGTTTCTAAAGTATTTATAAGGTACCATGTGATTTTTTTTGTTGCTTTGTATGTCCCTTCCCCATGGTATAACCCCTGTTTTCACTGTATTTGATGTTGGTATAATTTGAGGAGGGGAAGGGAAAAAACATTATTTAAATAGGGATACAGGTGGACCCATTGCAACAATGAGATGTACAAGATGTTATGTTGAAAAACGCTCCTTACAATTTAGGCGGGGGGGGGGTGTAGTTGTGGAGGTGGGAGGGAAGGGATGGTAGGGGGAAAACAAAAGGAGAGGTAACAATGCTTGATAAGAAATGTACTCATTATCTTGCTCATGTAACTGTAACCCCTCTGTACAATATTTTCACAATAAAAAACTTATTTAAAAAAAAGTCTCACAGACTTGCCTGCTTGGTCTGTCTTTGAATCAAAATCCTCTGATTTCAGCCTTCTGAATAGCTAGGATTACAGGTGTGAGCCACTAGCTCTCAGCCTGAATGCTTTTATTGGCAACTAAGGCTGGCTAAGCAGATCCAACAGGCATCAAGGTGGAGCCTGGCATGGAGCTCTGGTCTATTGACTGTGCCCATGGTCTCTCCAAAGTCTGTGCTATGTGTCTAGGGCTGTTCAGCAATTCTATAGTCTTGGAAGCTCCAATATAGAAACCTATCTCAAGACAACTTTTTGAGACATATAATTTGAGAAGAAATGATTGATTTAAATTAAGGGAATAGAGAGTAAGAAGTCACTACCTGGGAGACTTCATAACATGAATGTTATTCCTTTAAAGATATTTGTCATTTTACTTCAAAGTCAGGAAGTATTACCATATCCCAAGTCCTCCCTCTACTTTTACTGTGTGTGTGTGTGTGTGTGTGTGTGTGTGTGTGTGTGCGTGTGCTAGTGCTGGGGCTTGAACTCAGGCCCTTCCATTCTCCCAGGCTGGTGTTCTTCCATTAAAACCACACCTCTACTTCCAGATTTTTGCTGGCTAATTGGAGATAAAAGTCTCTTGGCTTTGTCTGCCTAGGCTGGCTTTGATCTTTGTATCTCAGCCTCCTTAGAAGCTAGAATTGTAGATGAGTTGGGCTGGGCAACCAGCCTAATTTTTTAAAATCATTAATAATATCCTTTGTTTGTTATTTTTGTGAAGGAATAGCAATTCATACTAAGTAGATAAGCCAGCCAGTAATGTAGAGACTATTCAATTTCTAGATGGGATAATATAACTTTAATTACAATATTTGAAGATAAATTGCTTTGTTAGTCGACTGCAATATACAGCATCATTTACATTTTTAGAGCCTAAGCAAAACATTTTAAATGAGCAAAAAATGAACCTCAGCATTTTTACCTTTAGATATTCACATCCTAGTTTTCTGATCCAATGTGGGGGCGGGGGTCTCAGGAAAAAGTGTATCTGGAGACAAAAAGAAATACCTGGAATACAGTACCATCACTCAAAAACATTCCACTTTGCATTTATAATACATTTTAGAATGCAGAATGAATATTCTATGCAGAACCCATTTTTGACTTGAAGATGGTTTTATATTTAAAAGTGTATTCAAATGTGTTTGCAAAAAGAATACATTCAGTTATCTATTGTTTTCATGTCCAAACCACTGTCAGAAGGGAGTATTAGGTGATCTTCCAAGAGTAATTTTTCCATTTGTAGCAAAAATTATGTGAGCCTATTTATGTTAATGTGTTATGCACAGCTGACCTTGGATGCTACACGTGGCTGTGGAATCAGATGATAAAAATTTCTATGGAAATGAGAGCCTGGCACATTTACCCAGAATTCCCTTATATTACCACCATGTTTACAGAAAATAGGTGAATGTGTTAATGGCACAGATAGAGATAAATTGATAAAGTCATATTTGTGTGTTTCACATTGTCTCTGTGGGATCCATGCTGGGCTAAATTCTTTGGAGACTGAGTTCTTCCTAGTCATCAAATTCTGTGTGTGGGAAGGCTTGTCACCTTCTGATTTGGCACAAGGATAATTGAGTTGAGAAATATCTGCCATTGTGTGAAAAATTGGACTCTGGATACTTTCCATAAAACGCCAGTGGACAATTGGTGGTTCATGCCTGTGATCCTAGCTACTCAAGAGGGTGAAGTCTGAGGATCACGGCTCAAAGCCAGTCCAGTCAGCAAAGTCTGTGAGACTCTAATTTTCATTTAATCATGTAAAAGCCAGAAAAAGAGCTGTGGTTCAAGTGGTAGAGTGGTTGAGTTGAGCGATAAAGCTACAGGGACAATGCCCCTGAATTTAAGCCCCAGAAGAGGCACAAAACAAAGAAATACACACACACACACACACACACACACACACACACACACACATATATATATATGTCATTGGAAGCCTGACTATTGTCACTGACTGAAAGGAGTTCTTGGTTAGCTTATTGTATTCTTTATTATATGAACTACAAAGTATCCATAAGCAAACTTGGTTTAGATTCAAAGTAGAATAGGATTGGTAGTTGCATTTGAGCTCATTCAGTGCTAGTTCAATGATTTCCCATATCCAGCTGGTATTGAATACATATAGTTAAACATTTCTGTAGATTAGTTAGGGCCCTCAGCCCCTTGGAGAACATCTTGCAGTGAAAGGCATTGGTTACTTGGCTAAGGGAAACCAAACTTCAGAAAATGTAAGACTGTTTAGTAAAAGAATCTCAGCCTGCATTGAATGCAATGTCTGGTCTCCATCTTTCCTTTCCACATAATCATCGCAGGAAGATTGGGTGGCCTTGGATTCAAGAGGCAGACTTAACTGAGAACTATACAGGAGGTCTGCAGCCCCCCCCCCCCATGATACAACAGGGCTTTTCTTATTGGTTGGTTGTCTGATACCTCATTTGCATAGGGTCAACCAATCAGAGTGCAGCCCAGGGTATAAAAACTGGTAAACTCTGTGGCTTGGAGATAGAATGGTCATGGCAGTTTAGGAGACGCTTGCATATGGAATAATCACCCTTCTTGGTCCTTGGGGAATGTGACAGTGACCACCCTTGGATGGGCTCTGCCCATGAGAATAGCTCTTATCTGATACAGTATGGTTCTGAGTCTGAGTGGGATTTCTTTCTTTTCTTTTTCTTTTGTTGGTTGTGGGGCCTGAACTCTGGGCCTGGGTGCTGTTCCTCAGCTCAAGGCTAGCACTCTACCATAGCTTCACCTCCAGCTTTTCAGTGGTTAATTGGAGATAAGAGTCTCACTGGCTTTCCACCTGAGCTGGCTTCAAACTGCAATCCTCAAATCTCAGCCGCCTGAGTAGCTATGATTATGGATGTGAGCCACCAGTGCTCAGCTCCTTTTTTTTTTTTGAACAGTCTATGAGCCCCCCCAGAGATACATAATCCCTTCTGACTAATGAGCAATGATCCAGTGATTTTTCAATAGTTCCCACCTCACCACTGTTTCCCCTCATCATAGCACCCAAGATCAAGCTACAAACCCAAGGATCCTCGGAGAGACAAGTCAACCACATCCAAACCACAGCATAACTAAAAAGATGTGAAGTACCTGTCTGTGAAGCTACATCTAGTTTTCCAAAAACCCTGCTAGACTCTGGTGCTTTAATGGAAGCTTTGTAGGTTCTGGTGGCATTGTGCTTAACTTCCTGCTATATAATACATACTGTCTCTGAATCCACAGCACTGAAGGCTGGTGCTGTGCATATGGATTTGCAGACATAGTGTGGGCAGCTAACAGATATTAATCATTAGCAGCTGCTTTATCACCATGGTTATGCAAGCTGGTGAATGGCTCTGCAGAGCAGTTAGCAGTCATCCTACAAAAGTCATCTTGGGACCACTTTGGAAAATGGTCACAACTCTCTCTCTCTCTGTCTCTGTCTCTCTCCGTGTGTCTCTGTCTCTCTCTGTGTCTCTGTCTCTCTCTCTCTCAAAAAGCAATTCCAAGTGGGGGGGAGAGAAAGAGAGGGAGGGAGGAAGAGACAGAATGAGAGAGAGAATGCTTGCATCATAGTCAAAAGGCCAGGATATTTTAAAATAGTTTTGACATTTGTGTAGACTGAAGAACTGAGTAACTCACTCTCTATGAAGCCCCGATCTAGTCAGATTATAAAAATATATATTTAGCTTTTTGGCTTAAAGGAGACAGTCAAGTGTTTGCTTGATGGGTAATGGCTGGTGCAGCTATTGTTTTCCTATTATATGCAATCACAATCATTCACTTTCTAGATTTTATAATGCCGGAATAGAGGCAATGGTTTATTGATTTTTCTGAAGACAGTAAAGATTTTTTTTTGATGAAAATGAATCGATCACGTGAGCATTACTTCTAAAAATCAGTTGTCATTAAGCTTAAAATTTGCAACTTCCAAGCTGGGTGTGGTGGCTCAAGCCTGTAGTTGCAGCTACCTGTGAGGTGAGGGATCCTAGTGCGAGGTCAGCCCAGGGACAACCATTTGCAAGATGCTATCTCACTCAATAGCTGGGCATGCCTGTTATCCCAGCTACAAAGGAAGCATGATAGCTAGATGCAGTGCTGCCTGCTTGTCATCCTCAATGATACAGATGCTCATGTAGGAGGATCACAGTCCAGGTTAGCCCAAGACATAAAGCAAGACCCTACTTTGAAAGTAAGGCAAAAAGGAGGGTGGAGGGGTGGCTCAAGTGGTAGAATACCCGTTTGATCCCTAGTACTCCTTCCTTCAAATTATGACCTCAACATTCCTATGCAACACAGCATCAGTATTTTGAGCTAGGAAGAATTCATAGAGATCCTCAACTTCAACTTCAGTCTTTCTGACAAATAGATGAAGAAAGGCACCGAGAACTCAGTGATTGGCTGAAGACCACACAGTCATATAGAATTCAAGGCTTCAGCTTCAGGGGCTGGATTCATAACAAGAATAGGTTCAACACTGTCGTTTCTATTCTTTTTTTTGTCGGTTATGGGGCTTGAACTCTGGGCTTGGGCGCTGTCCCTGTGCTCTTCAGCTCAAGGCGAGTGCTCTACCACTTGAGCCACAGCGCCACTTCTGATTTTCCAGTGGTTTATTGGAGATAAAATTCTCACAGATTTTTCTTCCCTGGGCTGGCTTTGAGCTGCGATTTGCAGATCTCGGCCTCCTGAGTAGCTAGAATTACAAGCGTGAGCCATGGGCACCCAGCTTGTGGTTTCTGTTCTATGTTAATAAATGAAAGTCCATGGCATGGAGCTATAAGTTTGTTGAAGCAGGAGTTTAAAGGCATGTAGGTGGATAGATTGATGAGTCACTTCCCTGGGCCATTGGCCCACCTCAACAGTGGTCATGTTTTCTGTTCTGATCCAGTTGTCATGTTTTCATTCTGAGTCACTTAAATAGTTTGGTTATAGTTTATGGACTGGCTTATGTAGCAGGCTTTCAAGAAAATGTGTGTGTGTGTGTGTGTGTTTAATTGGAGATAGGAGTCTCACAGACCTTCCTGCCTATACTGGCTTCAAACTTCAATTTTCAAATCTCAGCCTCCTGAGTAGCTAGGATCACAGACATCAACATCAATGCCTGGCTAATGTATTTTCTTAAATAAAGGAGTATATCACAAGAATACTTTTGATAGAGAAAATTATATGCTGCAGAGGCATTTGTAAACCTGGGCATTTGAAATTTCCCACGATGTTGACCTTTGTATACAGGTGAAGGGGTCAGCTGTGGTTTGTATCCATAGAAAAGATCTTGCAAGAAAGAGGTTGGGATCCTGCTGGTTTCTCCAAAGGGAATTGAAACCAGGCTCATAATTTTGTGAGGTTAAAAGGTAAGACTGAAAAAGAGACTTAAAGTGATTAAACCAAATTCCTCCAGTTCTAAAACTCGTCCCGTGATTAACTTAGGAACGTTTTGAAGACAGGATCAAACTTCTCCCGTCTTGGGTGCTTTGTTCACTAAGCGATGACTCAAGGGTCAGCCACTGAATCGTACAATGTGTGGCCAGGACTTCGGAGCTCAGGGCAGTGCCATGCTCTTGAACTCTATAGAGCTCTTGGTTTATCCCATCTGTAAAACTGACGGTGACACCTGCCACTAGAAAGGTTTTGGCCAGTTCCTGGGGAGACCTTTGGAAAGGCTGACTGGGGCCTTAGCGAGCAGTCATCTCCAGCAGCGTCTCCTAGTGCAGGTGTTATAGTTGTTCTGCTAATAGCTTGGAGAGTAGAGTGGGGGTGGGGTCTCTTTGGTATTCTGCTCAATAAATGTTAACAGAATGAATATGATTACATAATAGAAAGGTGGGATTCCTACAATTTTATGATGGAAGTGTGGCTCTTAACCCCAGGGCATTCGAAACCTCTGGACTTTGGTCATGCTCTTACTTCCTGCATTTAATTTGCATCCCACGATAAAGTTTGAAGAATGTTTATAGAGGATTTTGGCACATGATTTGATGGTGCCAGAATGTTGCTGAGTTGACATTTCTGAGCAGGAATTATTCTTGAAGAACTTGGTACTGTTTTGTACTTTTCTTTCTTTCTTTTTTTTCTGGGCCTGGGACTTGAACTCAGTCAGGGCTTGGGCACTGTCCCTGAGTTTGTGGGTTTCTTTCTTTCTTTTTTTGTTGTTAGATTATTTGGACTTTGCCAGAAAACCACGCAGATATCCAGGTACAGAGAATAAAGAAAGGTGTATTGCCTGGAAAGGGGCCGGCAAGATTCCTTCTCACAAGGGAGAAGTGAGAAGTAGTACTGGCTATTGTCTGAGGTGACCTATATAACCTTGGAGGTTTAGGAGGGACTAGAAGGATCTAGGAGGCAGAGATCCTGGTGTGGACGTGAGGTCCAGAAGCTTCATCATGGCAGACTAGGATTTATGGCTGCTGTTCAAATAGTAGATAAGGGTCCTGCAGCTGCCCAGACCTGAAGGTCACTCTAAGGGGATCTTTCTGCCTTATATGGTGGTAGCTGCCCCAGAGAAGTGGGCTGGAGGCTGATTATTTACTGCCTTTACTAAATGGGCCTAGTGCTGCCTAGGAAGGGAGCATGCTAAGCTGTGGAGAGGGGAAGGAGTGTATTAAGCTATGGAAAGGGAGCTCATTTTGCTAACAGTTGTTTGGTTGTTGCTCAAGGCCAGTTCCCTCTACCACTTGAGCTATAGCACCACTTCTGGCTTTTTGAGGGTTCACTGGAGATGAGTCTCCTCCTCAGGCTGGCTTCTAACCAGGATCCTCAGATCTTGGCCTCTTGAATAATTTATTACACTCAGCTGTATTTTTTTTAAAGGAAGAGAGGAAACTAGTCCCTTCTTCCCAGTCAAATGGCCTCACTATGGAATAATGTAGCTGCTAAATAAGATAAGTCACAGTTAAGTCTCACAAACACTGGTTTTATTGCCCTCTTGAAAGTGTCCCATGCACAGTTCAGCATTTCTGTGACTGGTGATTATGTTTTTCTGACCTGATTTTGCTGATTTCTATCTGATTATGATTTTTATTTCCCTTGAGGGGAAGCTTCTTTCTCCTTAGTAGCTCTAAGTAGGAGTCTCCTTTGCTCCACATGCTAAACTTTGGATTGGTTTTATCCAGTGGTGGGTTAAACTCCAATGGTGATATAGAGACTGTTCGGCAAAGCTACTGGACTGCGAGAGGCCCTCACACTGGGCAGGGGTGATGGGCTTTTCTGTTTGTCTCTGCTGTTTCCCATGTTTTAAGTGACTGGGTCCTCTAGCTGTTGGCAAAACACCTTGCTCTTCTCTCTGCCTCACAAGGATCATACCCTTCCTTCCTGCTCAGCAATACCCTTAGCAATAACTCAGTGGGGAAAAAGGAAAGATTGTGGATGTGTGTTTGCATGTACATGGTGTATAACAAAGAGGGACATTCACTAAATTTAGCCCTGGCTTCCATTTTAACTTCATTAGAAATGGCTCAGGATTGGGGTTTCATGTAGGAATAAGGACACCAACTCGAAAGGAATTTGGCAAGGCAAAGTTTACTTCTGCAGAAGGGCGGACCATCAGCCAATAATCTGGCCAGCAAGCACACTGAGCAAACAGGCTGCTCTCTTTTAATCCCTAACACAGCAGATCCTGCCCCTCTGCTCCTATTGGCTGAGCTCAGGTTCACAATCTGCTCCCAACTGGCTAGTTTGAAGAGGGTAGGATGTGCTTATATAATATGACCACTAAAATACTCAGAGATAAGATTCATTATTCACACCCTCTGCTACTTTCTTGAACAATCTGAGGTGTGTCTTAATTCTTCTTCCATTTTGGGGCAACCTTGCATTTCAAAAATCCTTCCTTATCCCAAAGCATTTTTCTTTTTCCTTTCTTTACTTGCTGATGCCATGTTAGCAGAATAATCAACAAAAGCTAAGCTACCAGGCCAAAGCAGAAATTAAAAAAAAATTTTTTTTTAATTGTAAAGATACTGTACAGAGGGGTTACAGTTACATGAATAAGGTAATGAGTCCATTTCCTATCGAGCATTGTTACCTCTTCCTTTGTTTTTCCCCTACTATCCCTTCCCTCCCCACCTCCCCAACATCTCCATCTCGCCTACCCTAAGTTGTAAAGTTCATTTTCAACATAGTGTCTTGTCTATCTCATTGTTACAATGGGTCAACCTGTGTTCTTATTTAAGTATTTTGTTATTTTCCTTCCCCTCCCCAAATTACAAAAATGTATATACAAGATGCAGGGCACTGGAATCAAATACAGTGAAAACAGGGGTTATACGGTGGGGGAAGAACAAACAAAAGAAAAAAAATCACATAGTGCATTATAAATACATTAAAAACAATAGCACCACAATAGGGACACCACTTGTGTCCCTATCATGTAACATTGTTTTATATGGTCATAAGTACATAGCTTCTGCCCTTTTCTGCTTGTCCTAGACATATACTAGTTATTGCAGATAAGGGAAACCATGGGACCTATGTTTCTTTGGGTTTGGCTTACTTCACTTAATATAATTTTTTCCAAGTCTTTCCATTCCCTAACAAATGGGATGATGTCATTCTTTCTGATGGAGGAACAGAATTCCATTGTGTGTGTGTGTGAGCACGCGCCCGTGCATGTATATATAGCTATATATCTATATATCACATTTTCTTGATCCATTCATCTATTGAGAGGCATAAGATATAGAACCAACCCAGTAGGAACTTTTTTAAAAAATATGTTTTTTATTGTAAAAATACTGTACAGAGGGTTACAGTTACATGAGCAAGGTCATGAGTACATTTCCTATCAAGCATTGTTACCTCCTCCTTTGTTTTTCTCCTACTCTCCCTTCCCTCCCATCTCCACAACTACACTCACCCCCCCACCTCCCCCCACTTAAATTGTAAAGTTCGTTTTTCAACATAGTGTCTTGTACATCTCATTGTTACATTGGGTTAACCTGTATCCCTATTTAAGCATTTTGTTTTTTCCCTTCCCTTCCTCAAGCTAGACAAGTGTTTATACAAGATGCAGGGCACTGACATCAAATACTGTGAAAACAGGGGTTATACCATGAGGGAGGAATGTACAAAGGAACAAAAACAATCACATGCTACATTATAAATTCATTAGGAACAATAGCAAGAAAGAAATAAACCACTTGTGCCCCTATCTTGGGGTTCATTTAGCTTAACATCATCTTATCTGGTCATATGCACATAGCTTTTGGCCTTTTCTGCTTATCCTACACATGCAGTAGTTATTGCAAATAAGGGAAGCCATGGGACTATGTTTCTTTGGGCCTGGCTTACTTCACTTAATATAATTTTTTCTAATCCATTTTCTAACAAATGGGGCAATATCATTCTTTCTGATGGAGGCATAGAATTCTACTATATATATATATATACACACACACACACATGTGTATATATATGTTACATATATATACACACATATATATATATGTATATATATATGCCACATTTTCTTGATCCATTCATTTATTGAGGGGCATCTGGGTTGGTTCCATATCTTAGGTATGGTGAATAATGCTGTGATAAACATAGTCATGCTGGTAGCTTCAGTATGGTCTTGTTTGTGATCATTTGGGTAAATGCCCAAAAGTGGGATTGTTGGGTCATAGGGGAGCTCTATGTGGAGTCTTTTGAGGAACCTCCATACTGCTTTCCAAAGTGGTTGAACAAGTTTACACTCCCACCAACAATGCAGTGTAGGGTTCCCTTTTGGCCATATCCCCTCCAGCATCTGTTGTTATTAGATTTCTTGATTATAGCCGTTCTAACTGGGGTGAGATGGAATCTCAATGTTGTTTTGATTTGCATTTCTTTTATGGCTAGAGAGGTTGAGTATTTCTTCATGTGTCTATTGACCATTCTTATTTTCTCTTCAGAGAAGTTTCTCTTTAAATCTTTAGCCCACTTGTTTATCGGGCAGTTGTTTCTTTGAGGATTTGTTGTTGGGGGATTTAATTTTTTGAGTTCCAAATATATTTTAGATATGAGACCCTTGTTCGTTGTATGGCTAGTGAAGATCTTCTCTCAATCCCTGGGCTTTCTGTTGATCTTGCTAGCTATGTCCTTTGCCATGCAGAAGCTCTGCTGTTTCATGCAATCCTATTTGTCCAACCTTTCTTTGATTTGTTGTGTTTCTGGGTCTCTATTGAGAAAATTTTGGCCGTGCCTAGGAGAACTAGGGTTTCTCCTATTCTGTCCTGTAATGTTTTCAGGATGTCTGTTTTGACTTTGAGGTCTTTGATCCATTTGGAGTTGATTTTGGTGCAGGGTGATAGATAAGGATCTAGCTTTAGTTTTCTACAGGTGTTTAACCAGTTTTGCCAGCACCATTTACTGAAGAGGCTGTCTTTCTTCGATTCTATTTTTTTTAAATTTTAGTTCCCTTATCAAAGATTAGGTGGTTATAGGTCTATGGGTTAATTTCTGGGTTTTCAATTCTATTCCATTGGTCCTGAGGTCTGTTCTTGTGCCAGTACCAACCTGTTTTGATTACTATGGCTTTGTAGTAAAGTTTGAAATTTGGTATTGATATTCCTCCAGCACTGTTCTTTCTGTTAAGGATCAATTTTGCTATTCGGGATCTTTTATTGTTCCATATGAATTTTTGGATTGCTTCTATTTCATTGAAGAATGAGGTTGAAGTATTGATAGGTGTCACATTGAATTTGCAGATAGCCTTGGGAAGTATTGCAATTTCATGATGTTGATCCTTCCGATCCAGGAGCATGGGAGGTTTTTCCACTTCCTAAGTTCTCCAGCAGGAACTTTTAAACAAACCACTTTGATAGAAAAGATGATTTTTTTTACAACTTAATGTGTAAATTCAACTTACTGCCCCATGGTAACAAGGATCATCGTTTCTGTCCCTAGCTTCTTAGAGCTGTTCATGTCAAACTAAAAAAAGCAAAGATCCGAAGCAATTATGGTCACAGGACCTGGGAAAATCTATGGCTCTGAGATGACTTTAATGCAGCAAAACGTTTACTTGCTATGATGTTTTATTGTTGTCTTCTCCCCAATGCATAATTTATAATGGTTTTGCTAAAGCATTTTAAGCCATTTTGGTAAGTGATCTTTTGTTTATGTGACTTTTAATTACCCAGATCAGTTTTTCCTTTTCCTTGACTTCAGCTCATCTTAAAAAGAAATTCAGAGCCTGTGCCAGGATCGCTTAAGGGGCACCAGGTTTCTTGCTAAACAGCCAGAAAATCACTATGTATTTGTTCTGGGGAATTGTAAAAAAATAAAAATAAAAAAATTAAGAGGTGTAAGGGAGTGGTCTTTGTAATCACACACTCTTCTGGTTACAGGCTGTCTTCTAAGCCTAAACCCAAAGCTATATATGGCATTGGAATGAAATGCCCTCATGACAGAGATAATTATACTGAAGTCTGTCTTGAGGATGTGACACGCCAGGATGACATTTCATGAGGAAAGTCTTGTGATTCTGTAGCACCAAGCATTGGCCCGAGGCTGTTTACAAACCCCTCTATTAAAGACACAATTCTTTAGGGGAAATGTTTATATCTTTGGAACTCCTTACAAGTGTTCTCTTGAAGCAGATTTTCCTGTGGGCATAGCATCGAGTAAATACACATTTAAAATGAGTTTCTGATGGTCACTCATGAACTGGCGGACATGAAATCTTTGGGAGAGCACAGATCCAAAACAAGGCCGTTTTCATGGCTGATTCAATACTGTGACACTGGATCTGGATCCTGTGACACATTTCCCCAGGGAAGGAAGAGGTGGAAGTGCTGAGTTTTCATTCTCTACCTGTAGTGAATATGATTGAATACTGACCTAGTGTGTTATTGAATATTAACATAGCGTGTACTGACATAGTGTGTTATTGACTATTAACATAGTATGTACTGATGTAGTGTGCTATTAGATGCTGACACAGTGTGTACTGGTCTATTGTGCTGTTAAATGCTGACATAGTGTGTGCTGACATAGTGTGTTAGTAAATAGACATACTGTGTTAGTGAATATTGATATGGTAGGCTATTAAGTAGAAATATATTGTATGTATGTGTGCTGTGAAATAATATGAAATGTTAAAGGAGGAGTTAGAAGTTAGGAGCTAGAGCTATGGAATGAGTAGATAAGAACACACCCAGGGAGCCTGCAGAGTCATCGCCAAGACAACCAGCCCTCCTGGATAACCAGACTCAGCCAGAGGCAAGCCAGCTCCGCCCTCATTGACAACCAGACCTGACCAGAAGCCAAGCTGTCACTAAGATAGCCCTGGTAATCGGACATGACCAGAAATGAAAGGTCCAGTCTAAAACATATAAAAACCCAGGCCAGCAGAGACCCAGCGAGATGACCTCCCTGAGCAAGGTGACTCCACGCATCACTGATCCTCCACGGGAGTCTGCCCCGGCAGGCTGCTCCCTTCAGTGACTGGGAGCAACCCAGAGGACACCCTTGGACCTCTGGACCAAGGGATGTGACCCATGAGCTCCCTGGGTGTGGGGCATGCTTAGTAGGATTAAACCTAGGAGTTAGTTATTGGTATGGATGGTGTTTGAAGTGCTTAAATAAACTAAGTGAAACTATTAAGTCTAAGCGTGTTGCCATTGCTATGCAAACTCGTCACACTACCCATTTCTCCTATCAGTGGTGGATGGTGGAGGCTAGCTGTACAATGAATGCATTGTGGGGAAGAGGAAGCTGAGGTTTATCCTAGGTGGGGACCATTCTACAAGCCCTCACACATTTGGCATGTGATGTTAGCTGGTATTGATGTTTATGTTACTATGGAAAAAGACCATATATATATGTATATACATACATATATATACATATATATATATATATATATATATATATATGTTGAATTTTGAGTTCTGCCTGTGGTTGCTTTGGCAGTGTCAGATCATGTGATTTTTTTCCCCTTCTTTGCTGTTCCTGGGGCTTGATCTTAGGGCTGGGGTGCTGTCTCTGAGCTTCTTATGCTCAAGGCTAGCACTCTACCACTTTGGGCC
Organism: Dipodomys ordii; assembly: GCF_000151885.1. Lineage (NCBI taxonomy): Eukaryota > Metazoa > Chordata > Mammalia > Rodentia > Heteromyidae > Dipodomys > Dipodomys ordii. The sequence continues at coordinate 7,694,951 of NW_012267258.1, read as the reverse complement.
ACTTCTGGTTTTCTGGTGGTTAAGAATCTCATGGATTTTCCTGCCCAGGCTGGCTTTGAACTGTGGTCCTCAGACCTCAGCCTCCTGAGTAGCTAGGATTACAGGAGTGAGCCACAGGTGCCTGGCTAGATCACATGATTTTGAAGGCCTTATATGACTGGGGGCTGCATGTCACTCCCCCTGGGATTGTACCAGTCTTGGAAAAAAAAAGTTTAAAAAAATAATCTTGAAGTAGTTGTACAAAGATGTTTCAGTTCAACGTGTCAATTTATGAGGACAATGCACCTTGATCCATTCCTCTCTGCCCCCTCCCTCCTTGCCCCCCTTCTCCTCCGGCCTCTTCCCCACCACCTTCAAGCTCCATGTGCCTTGTTTAGGATGCACTTGAGTGTGGATGAATCGTGACCTCCACTTTCCACTCTGTCCTCTACAAGCTCAGCCTTACCTAGAACTCAATCTGATCTTAGAAAGGTTGAGACCTCACCTGCTGGTTTATGTTCCAGTGTGGGGAGCCTTTCACTCTTCCCTCGAATCTCTCTGATAATGATAAAGATGCTAACATTTATGAAGTGCTTGTACACGTATCAGACACTGGGATTTACATACATCATCACACTTAATCTCCGTAGATACTTTACTAAGTAAATATGACTGCTATTCCTATTTACAGGTGGGTACACTGAGGCTCAAAGAGGCGGAGTAGTTTTTCCCTGTTGACCATGTTGGCTATGCTGTGAAGGTGGCCATGTCTGAGTGTTTGCTCTTGAACGTTATGTATTTCTGTTAGGGGTGGAAGGGGGAGCGTAGCCCTTCCTAACACATAAGGCCCCACCCCACACTGTCAAGCATCAACTCTTTCTGGATCCTCTGCACGTTTGCTCTGGCAGCTGAGGCACCTGGACTCCATTGTGGGCCTCTCTGATGAGGCATTCAGATGCTGATTGCTGGATGGACTGGACCACACCTGCTGTCCATTCCCTAAGGCTTTGGACATGGTGCTCTGCTTCCTGGAATGGATATTCTCCACTCACACACTGTATGGCAATGACGCCCCCACCTCAGAGGGCCAGTTTCAAGTCTCTCTGAGGCTACTCTGCTCTATTGTTGCTTATTCAGCTGTGTTCTTGTATGACCATGCTCAGTTTGCAAGGGAACACCTGGGGTGTGGGAAGAGCTGGGGGGCTTGGCTTAAGGCCACATCCATCCAGATTGCACAGAGAAAACCCCACAGCATTAAGGGGGATCAGCAACTGGGCACTGGTGGCTCATGCTTGTAATCTTGCTACTTAGGAAGCTGAGATCTAAGGATCCTGGTTCAAAGCTAGCCTGGGTAGCAAGGCTCGTATCTCCAATTAGCTAGCATAAAATCTAAAGTAGAGCTCTGGCTCAAGTGGTAGAGTGCCAGCCTTGAGTACAAAAGCTACAGGACAGCACCCTTGAGTTCAAGCCCCTGTACTGGAACACACACACACACACACACACACACACACACACACACACACACATACACAGAGGATCAGCAATTCCTTTGTATTAGATGAAGTAATTAAAACTGATGATGTAACTTTTAACGCTCAGAACATGAACTTCATAAATTCTCCTGAGTAAACGCCATGGTTTCCCTATTGTAACTTTATATTGTAAACATTTTCATTAGTCTGGAAAACTTGCATTTTTTTGTAGTCTAGATGTGGTTAAGATTATCCTTTATTTCTTCCAGTTACAGTAAGTTTAGCCCACAAATACTCCAAACTGCTCTCCTGGCCCATTATTTGTGTTCCAATTGGATTGTACCAACTATACGCCTGTATTCACATTCTCAACTGCTTTTTCCCATCTGCACAGACTTGTGCAATGCTTGAGATTCAGCCCCAAATCAAACCTATATCAGTCCCATACCATTTGGGCCAATCTCCACATCCAATTCCTCTCAGTCTCCAAGCAAACATCAGCCCTTCCTGTATCTAAAGACTTGCTAACCATCATAGTTTCATCAACTTTAATTAACTAATTATGTGCGGGCTGGTACTGGTCCTTGAATTCAGGGTCTGGACAGCATCCCTTACCTTTTGTACTCCATATTGGTGCTTTCCCACTTGAGCCACACCTCTGCTCCTGGCCTTTTGGTGGTTCAGGGACTTTCTTGCCCTGGCTGGCTTCGAATCATGGTGCTCAGATCTCAGCCTCTTGGGTAGCTAGGATTACAGGAGTGGGCCACAGGAGCCTTGCTGTAACTGATTCAGATCTGCATCCTGACCTGCTCGTTAGTTTTTTAGTGGGTATCTTTGGATGGTTAGGTAAATGATGCCTTTGTGGCATCATCTGGCAGTGGGGAATGATAAACTTCTGACACAGTGTTTACAAGAGTGGTTCCTGAGCAAGGTGAGGCAGTTGTTTGGGTGAAAGTAGTAGGTTTATGGGCTGAGTCTAGCATAGGCAAAAGCTAACTTGGACCGATTCAAAAAACAAATGAAAATAAAAGGGCTGGGACTGTGGCTCAAGTGGTTGAATGTTTGTCTAGCAAGCATAAGGTCCTGAGTTCCAACTCCGGTACTGCTAGAATACAAAAATAAAGCGATTGGCTTCTAGAAAGTGGTCAGTAGGCAAGATAGTCTGGTTCAATGTTATCTCTACCACCAACAAGACTTTCAAGGTTTAGGTTAGTAAGATGCAGAACTCTACCATCTCCTTACATTGAGGAGCCATCGAGACTGTCTGTCATGTGATTGATGCCATCCAGGGATTCAGATTTGTTTTCTCTACCCGTGAACGAATTCAAAGGAAGGTGTTCAAAGCAGACAGAGCAAGCTCATTGGAAATGAAGAGGAAATTGCAAAAGCAAAGTAACAAGACTCTCATTAGGAGAGAGGGACCCCATAGTAACAATAAAAATATTTAATTAAAAAAAGGGAATAAACAACCAAAGAAATCTTCAATAACTTTCTGGTTCTTTATTCAAGAAGAAAGAGACTTCTAAATTCTCTTTCAAATGAAATGGCAAGAATCAAGGTCAAAAAGTCACCTGGGATTTCCAGCTTAGTGTATGTACTTCCTTCATCTTGTGGGTTTGAGCCAGACAATGAATGTGACCTCACCGTGGTGAAACAGATTCTTGTCTGACTTGATCACACGTTCATCAGACACAGCCAGGCCTCAGCAGCTTCTGACCTGTTCCGCTTTTTTTTTTTCTTTTTTGATTGCCTCTGCTTTGATGCTTGTGGATTTATTAGCCAACTAAGCACTCACCAGGAACATTAGCTCTGATGTGTGTGTGTGTGTGTGTGTGTGTGTGTGTGTGTGTGTGTGTTGCAACCTGTGCCAAAATCACAAGGTGCTCTTTCCATCACACAAAGCTTTTTGTTTAAACATTTCTCAAAGGAACCCGCCTGTCTGGTCTGATTCTGTGGGAGAACATATTTGTAACACAAAGCAATGTTGTGGCCTACCAGGAGTCTGATGACTCTCACCGTGAATTATTCACCCTTTCTTCATCTTTCAGGACCTGCCAGGTCACTGGCGTTCGCCACAGGGAGCCAGCTATGCTTCTCGGTCTTCCTAGACACTGTCCCCTTCCCCCCATTGCCCTTTCAGGCCTTAACAAGACATTACATTCTTCTACACTCCCCCTGGGCAGCCTGGACTGGGCCCTTCCGTTTCTTTTCTGTTTTCACTTGCAGAAGGGCCAATAGTAGGGAGAAAGCTGGGGCAGTTGAAATTGCAGCAGTTAAAGTCAAATTGATGGGGTAGTGATCCACCGAAGTTCATCGCCACACAATACAACCTGAGGGTGGAATGCTGCTTGAGACTTCTCTAATGACATGGTTATAAAATCATAAAAAAAAAAAAAAGGAGAGAACAGGCGGCCTCTTTTGGAGAGAGGCAATAAATAGAAGTCATGTGGGTAACCAGAACTATTGGTGAGGATGAGAATGGACACTGGATTTGAAGAGAGTTTGGTGTGGTGGGACAGGGGTGCCTTATTAGAATATCAGTACTGGGGTATTTCATATATCTGGATTTTCCCCAGCTCTCCCTGGCCTTTCTAACCTTGGCTGTGGGACTAGCAGAGGAAGAGTCTGGCTGGTCATAGCTGAGTTCAAACATGGTGTGCAGTCCATCCACAAGGCAGAATGAGAGATTATCTCCCACAATGACAGTTACAAAACACTGAAGAGCCAGCCAGGCACTGGTGGCTCACACCTGTCACCTTAGCTAGCTACTCAGGGAGGCTGAGATCGGAGGATCACAGTTGAAAGCCAGCCTAGGCAGAAAAATCTGTGAGACTTTTATTCTCCAGTTAACCACCCAAATCCCAGGGTGTTTAAATCATATTTTAAAAAAAGATAAAGGTCTCTTCTGAAGAGGGGCAATAAGTAGAATTGAGCATTGAGTGTCGGCCTTGAGTGGGAAAATCCAGGCAGAGAATGCAAGGTCCTGGGTTCAAGCCCCAATACCAGCACAAAAACAAACACTAAAAAAAACAGTTATAGTTAATGGTATACAGCTGATTTCCTGCTGTCTGTTCAGCTATAGACAGTAGAAGGAAAAATGACTCGATGTGGGAAAACAGGGCAATAGAGACAATTAAAATGCTGGGTGCCAGCGGCTCATATCTGGAATGCTAGTTACTTTGGAGGCTGAGATGTGGAGGATTGTGACTTGAAGCTAGTTGGAGAACAAAGTTTTTTGAGACTCCATATTCATAAAAAGCAAAAGGAAATATAAAAAACACAAACCAGGGCTGGAGGTGTGGCTTACGTGGTAGAGAATCAGCTTAGGAAGTAAGTTCATGGCTTGGGCCATGAGCTCCACATCCAGTGCAAACCACAACAAAACAAAGAGTAAGAGAAGGCTTTTAGACACTTTTATGTGGAAGGGAAGAGAGGTCAGTTAACTGTAGTGTTTTCTTCTCTCTTGGATGTCAGAGCCATTGGTGTCCTGGAGTTGATGTGTTCAGAATGGTTTGGTTGCAGGGAAATTGTGCCTTGGCAGCAATGGACATTCATTCATCCCATTGTCTCCTCCCTCTCTCCATGGCTGAAAGAGCTGATATTTTCCTCTGCTCTCACAGGATGTCCACATACTACTAGTATGTAACTAGTAACATCCTAGGCAGGATTGTTTTCCTTGTTTTTAAGCTGTTTAAAGCAAAGATCCTTTTATTTTTAATTTATTATTATTGTTGTTGTTGTCATTATTATTATTTTGTGTTAGTCCTGAGGTTTGAGTGCAGTGCCTAGGCACTGTCCCTGAACTTTTTTTGCTTCAGCTCCTCTTCCAGCTTTTTGGTGGTTAATTGGAGAAAAGAGACTCACAGATTTTCCTGCCTGGACTGTCTTTGAATAGTGATCTTCAAATCTCAGCCTCTGGAGTAGCTAGGATTACAGGCGTGAGCCACTGGCACCAGGCTCTAAGTTGTTTTTAGTAATGTATATTGTAATTGTTGACATTATGGGTTGAAACATAACTACTTCGTTTAAGACTGGAAACACCCAGGGGAATTAACGGTGCCTGTAAAATATGGACATTGACATAAACCTGTAAAGATAAACATGTATGAAAATACAGCAAGTACACAACAGAATGATAAATTTATAGGGCTGGTCCACAAGAGCCCAGAACATTGCATGCAACTGGGTAATTCTGACAAATAGCTTTGGCTTACCCTTAATTACTTCAACAATTTAAGACAGTGTTGGGCCAGTTCTTGACTGAATATAATTGGAGTGGTTTTCTTTGATTGTGTGGACCTGGGCGTATGATAGTTAAATTCCTATAATTAAAAGGCTTATACACAAGCTAAATATTGTAAAGCTGGATATGGTTCCTGGAGAATGCTAGCCCACGAATCGACCAGCAGCAACAGGCTTTCCAGTTGTGGTGTGGAGACTGCTTTAAAATAAATACCCACACCAGTGTCCTGTTTAGATGGGTCCCTTTGAACAAATTTGTGTACAAAGCTGATGAGCCCCATATTACCTTCAAGCTAATGATACCAGCTCCATGCAGCAAATAGCTGAGACACAGGTGGGTACTTTAGATACATAGAGGCTTCCAGGGAAGTCTGCTATAGAGCAGGGAGGTGGTAATGGTAGAAGCCCAGTCTTGGAGCCAATTTGGGGTTCACTTCCTAGTTGGGCTAACTCTTCCTCTGATTCTTGATCACTTTGAGGAAGCTGGCCAGGGTTTTCTCTCTGTGAAATGGAAGAGATCATGTGGCTCTCATGGAGGGTAGAGGGCACATGAGGTTGAAGTAGTTCTCTTCCCCAAGAGGAAGAGGAAATGTTTCGGAATGTCTTGGTATTTTTGAGGTGTCAGTAAGGGCAGCAACTCCAAAGAAACTCAGAAAGACTAAATTTTCTTCGGCAGAAAGGTGTAGAAGCCACGTAAACCAAGTAAGCGAACACGTTGGGCAGACTATGGGAGTCCCTAATGCATTATTGCTCTTTGTCCTGACTGGTGAGAACTTAGGTTCACAGTCTTGTGTGATTCACTAGTTTGACCCAAGCAATCCATCAAAACTGGGACACCTGGCTAAAGCAGAACTTGTCAGAAAAGCATTTCTTACTCATTTCAAGCTGTCATGGAAGCCAGACCGCTAGCCCCTAGAGAAACAATTCCTTTAACAAGATATGACTCAACTAAAAAAGCTTTCTTGTACGATGGTGCTACCCTTAAAATGGTGATGCTCATGGCAAGCAACACTTTGACAGAAAAGATTCTAGCTCCTACAGGACTCTCGTTTATTTACCAGCTCTTTACTGGGCACCATTGTGGGAGGTTTGTGTTGGGAAAGAGTTGTGTGGGCTAAAATCAGGGGTTTCCCTTTGGTGTCTAGACTGCAGAGACAGGGCCCCAGGAAAGCATCTGTGGCTGACTGAGGAGCCATTGGACACCTGTTGGAAATAGAAGATCTTTAATGTTTTCAGTGACAGTTTCGTTCTAATTTGGGGGAAGTTGCATGAGGAGAAATTTGATGCCTCGGGCCTCTGGCTGCAGAATTATCATGTATCTTTTGATCTCAAGAAATAAGGAGCTTTGGTTCAGACCTTCTCCATGCCTCTTGTCTAAGTCTGCACCAGGTAATTACACGGCATGAGGAAATCAGATGGGTTCTGGTCATTCCAAGTGTCCTGCCTGAGAGGCCGAGCAGATGTCAGCAGAGATCTTGGGCTCATGGAAAAGTACTTAGGTCCAGCTTTGTCTGCTTCTTCGGTTCTAATCAGAGAGGTCCTTGGTGGGTCGTTAAGACAAGAAATGAGGGATCTTTGGGAGCCCCTCAAGAATCAATGTCCCCAAAACTGCATCTGAGGAGCAGAAATGCTTAAGCAAGTACTGTCTGAGGAGTGAAGGTTAAATGATCCCCAGGGATAAATTGGCTTGTTCTTAAGCAACTTCCTTGGTTGTGAGCCAGAGGGCCAGATGCCCAGTGCCTGTGAATACACAGGATTTCAGGCCAATGACTACACTTGAGAACCTTCTGTCCTTTCGGCTCAACCTTGGAGGGGTTTTATTCTCTACAATATGTCCTATAAATGTCAGACCTGTGACTTTTCTGGGTCTTAGACACAAGAACCCAAGTTTATAGAAAAATGGACTTGACCTTGTCATAAGATGTTTTGAGATGAGGCCCCTCAAAAAGATAAAAAGTCTTACAACCCAAGCATTATCAGAGTTTTAAGTTTAATTAGTCATAGGAATGTTTTCTGCTCTTAACTTTTAAAAAGATGGTCTACATATGAAAAGAATTAGGGCAATCCTGTATCTTTGATCAACTCAAAAAATCTCTTTAGGGGAAGATAGTTAACACTCTAGTTTTTCTTTTTTTTTTTTTTAACCAGAATTATAAATATGCATCAGCTAAGTGTTTTCCAAATTAGACAATCTAAACTTTATATATTTTTCTCCCTTGCTATCCAAGTGACTGGGGTTGTTTTATGTTCACAAGTGGCTATCATTGACTAGGCACACTTGAGTGAGAGAGTTTTTATGTTTCATTATTTTTGACCCAACTTGTCATTAGTTTTAACTTTGACTGGATTGGAATAAGGAATTTGGTTGTGCAAACTTGCCTCTTGTTTATCTATAACCAGTCTTAATTATTGCTTCCTAAGTCAATTATCACCATGTTAAGTGGAAAGAATGGGATGATTCTCACTGAGGTTGTTGTAGGTTGTTGGCTCATGAGGTTAGATGCAGAAAAAGACTGCTCAGCTGGGCGCTGGTGGCTCACGCCTGTAATCCTAGCTACTCAGGAGGCTGAGATCTGAGGATCACGGTTCAAAGCCAGCCCGGGCAGGAGATCTTGAGACTCCTATCTCCAATAAACCACCAGAAAACCGGAAGTGGCGCTGTAGCTCAAGTGGTAGAGCGCTCGCTTTGAGCTGAAGAGCTGAGGGAAAGCACCCAGGCCCAGAGTTCAAGCCCCACGACTGACCCAAAAAAAAAAAAAAAAGACTGCTCAGAGTAGCCCTGGGTGCGGATAGGATGAGGTGGAGTTTGGTTTTGACCCTTTGGGTAGGAAACAGTACAAAGCTTTTTCCTCTCTCCCATGGAAACTCTTCAGGAAAGATGGACAGATGAGAAATTATAAAGGGTATAGAAGGTATGTTAGTGTCATTGAAAAGCCCATACTTTGTCTATCATAAGGCTTCTTGAGATTTCCACTTTGCACACATTTCTTCTAAGCCTGGTCCTGGTGGCTCATGTCTGTAATTCTAGCTATTCAGGAAGCTGAGATCTGAGGATTATGGTTCACAGGCAGCCCAGGCAGGAGTCATGAGACTCTCTTCTCCAATTAACCAGCAAAAAGCCCCAAACAGAGCTGTGGCTTAAGTGGTAGAGTGCTAGTTTTAAGCAAAAAGTTCAGGGACAGCACCCAAGCCCTGATTTCAAGCCTCAGGACCAGAAACCTGCCTCCCCTGCCTCTCTCCTCCCCCCCCCAAAAAAAATCCTTACAATAATGTCACTATTGGCATTAGTTTTGGAGTTATTTTGTCAACAACAATTTCTCCAATTGGTTAAGGATAAGTAAATGAATTAAACAGTTTAATAACAATTCAGGTGTAAAATCCAGAATTTTTCTTTGGGGGAGATAGAGACAGAGAGAAAGAGAGAGAGAGAGAGAGAGAGACAGACAGACAGAGAGACAGAGAGAGACAGAGTGAGAGAGAGATAGAGAGAGAGGGAGCGGGAAAGAGAGGGAGGGAGGGAGAGGGAAACTTCAGAGAATGTAGAGGACCAAGTTAAAAATTGAGGGGCGGTGGCAAATAACTTCACTTGTTGGAACTGGGTGGAATGTGTTCCTGGTTAGGTGGAAGTAACCTTTTCAGAGAACTTACTATGTGCTTTATTGAGCACCTACTATGTGTATTATTGAGTACCTACTATTAGTATTTTGTAGTAGTCACCCAACTTATACATTATTGTTATGTAATTTGGGTGTAATATTTTAATCTTTGCAGTGGGAACTTATCTCAGAGGGTAGATAGAGAGAAAGCCAGGATAGGAGTCTCTAACTACTTGAACACAATCTCTCTCTCTCTCTCTCTCTCTGGTGGTACTGGGGATTGGTACTGGCCTCACTCCTCCTAGGCAGGCACTCTACCAGTTGCCAGTCCCACCTCCAGCTCTCATATGGTCTCTGGAAAGATTGAGCGAGTTATGAAGCCTCCTTTGCATTACAAGTTCCTGTCGTCTTGGGGGTGTGAGTTTCAAGGTGAGAAAGGTAAGGCTTTGATTCTGTGACTCGGGCAAGTCACAGTTGCCACGAGCCTGGAGAAACACGTCCTCACCGAAGATATCACATCTCTTTTTCCTCTGATGCCAATCAGAGGCCTAGATGCATAGTTCTTGCAGCTATAATTATTGTGTAGTTCCTGACAGCTCTAGGCCATACTTTATACCTGCATTTCCTTTTCTAAGTCTGTACAGAGTGACTTAAGGATACTCTGAAAGACTGGAACTTAGGTTTGAGGTGAGAGGCAGAGATTGGCTCAATGTTTGCCAGGTCTCCTCTCTTCCCTTCCCTCCTCTTCCCTCCCCTTCCTTTCCCTTCTCTTCCCTTCCTTTCTCTTCTCTGCCCTACCCTTCCCTGCCCTTCTCTTTTCTTTCTTCTGTTGTTGTTGGTTGTGGGGCTTGAACTCAGGACCTGGCACTGTCTCTGAGCTTTTTTCTTAAAGCTAGTGCTTTACCACTTGAGCCACAGCTCCATATCCAGTTTTCTGGTAGTTAGTTGGAGATAAGAGTCTCTCAGACTTTCCTGCCTGGGTTAGCTTGGAACTGTGATCCTCAGATCTCAGCCTCCTAAGTAGCTAGGATTACAGGCATGAATCATCCAGGGCCCAGCTTAAGTCTGTTTACTTTTCCCGTCAGAACACAGAGCTAGACTACATTTCCCAGTCCACGCTGGAGCTCAGTGTAACTTGAATCTACTTTTTGATCAATAGAATGGAACTATAAATTTATGTGCATTACTTTCAAGCCTGGCCCATAAAACCCTCCTTTGGGATCCCTGACTCTCCTCTTTCTTCTCAGTCTGCTGGCTAGATTTTTACATCAAGGTGCACTTGGAAATTATGTGTTGAACATGGTAAAGTCTTTATTACTCTGAGGCAAACTCCTCAGCTCTTTTGCTTGATTAGATTTTATACACTGGGTTAAGCCCATTGGTTTGCAGTTTCTGGTTTACACTAGCTATCAAGAGCTAAGCGTTAATTTTTCAGGACATGTGTGTGTCTGTGTGTGTGTGTGTGTGTGTGTTCACTCATGCATGTGCACAAGTGCCAGTACTGGGGCTTGAACTCAGGACCAGGGCACTGTCCCTTAGGATTTTTGCTCAAAATCAGTACTCTACCTCTTGAGCCACAGCTCCACTTTCAGCTTTTTGGTAGTTAAAAGGGAGGGGAGAGTGTCTTGGACTTTTCTTCCCAGTCTGGCTTCAGATGTCAGCCTCCTGAGAAGCTGGAATTACAGGCAAGAGCCTCTGATGACTGACAGGAATATTTTTTAAGCCAGTAGACATCAAGTTAGCATGCTTTGAGCAGCAACTGGCTTTTCTTTCATGGAGTCATTACCAGCCTACATTGGTTAAGCCACTCAGACTTAATTGTATACAATTAAGACGATCACATATATGGTTATGTATGTATGTATGTATGTATGTATGTATGTATGTATCTATCTGTCATCTATCTGTCTAATCATACATTGTGACACAATACAATGTAAGATGTGAAATTGACTTGCATGGAAGGTAGAAAAGAGCTCATCAAGAAAAGCGCTATCAAAGAGTGGAAAATCAGAGACTTGTATGATGTCTAGAAATACTGGTGTGAGAATGTGAAAGGCAGATTCAGTGCCCCACAACCTTACTTTACTTCTCATCAGAAATCAAGAAGATAGGGGGTCTATTGGTTTTTACTGATCATAATGAAAACTTATTAGAAAATTTGAGACAAAACTCAAACATTGATTTGGATATGAACAGAAACCAAAAAGGAATGTAGTCCAGAGATGAAGAGACTTAGAAAATTAGAAAAGTCCAAGAGACTTAGAAAATTAGAAAAATTGACCGCTTTAGGATCCCAAATCATAGGAAATAAGCCAGGAAAAATGTTTGGTTGACAAAGGCTACATTCAAAATTCAATGTGTAAGGCAAGAGATTGTGGTTCACACCTGTAGTTCTAGCTACTCAGGAGAATAGGATCTGAAGATCATGGTTTAAAGCCAGCCAGGGCAGAGAAGTCTGAGAGAGCTTTATCTCCAATTAACCGGCAAAAAGCTGGAAGTAGACTGTGTGGCTCAAGTGGTGGAGGACCAGCCTTGAGCAAAAAAATGCTGAGACAGTGCCCAGGCCCTGAGGTCAAGTCTTAGTACCAGCTCTCTCTCTCTCTCTCTCTCTCTCTCTCTCTCTCTCTCTCTGTCTCCCTCTCTCAAAAGGTGATTACGGGGTCCAAAAACCACTTTATAAAGTAGCTTGGAAATGACACAATATCACTTCCTCTGAGTCCTATAGTTTCAAAGGTCTTCTCAGATTTAAAAAGGGAGAGGCTTGGCTTCTTGTTTTGAGGGGTGGCTGGGCTCTAGAAGGGTGTGTGGGGTTAGAGATACAACACTGTGACTCTTTTCTCATGGCTGAGGCCTGAGCAAATAAGCCCCGCTCATTTGGAAAGCCATCTTGTTAAACCATCTAGAGGAATTTGATATCTTCAAGCAATGGTGTGTGCATGTGTGTTTATTTTGGTGCTGGTCCTAGGGCTTCAACTCAGGATCTGGGCATTGTCCCTAGAGGTATTTTGTTCAAGCCTAGCATTCTATCACTTGTGTTCCACTGCTGTCTTTTTTGGTAATTTACTGGAGATAAGAGTCTCATGGATTTTTCTGCCCCTACTTGCTTTGTACCTTGATTCTCAGATCTCAGCCTCCCAAGTGGCTAGGTTTACAGGGGTGAGCCAGTAGTGCCTGGCTTCAAGTGATGTTTTGAAGCTTGTGCTTACATTTCCTACTAGCAAAGGCAGCCTAAAACTTGCTATTCAGTAGCAATATGGATTATCCTAATGAAATATAAAGGAAAAGGATTTCTGAAGGTAGTCCTGGAAGATTGTAGAGAGATTAACAGAATTGCTATTGGATAAAACACAAGTGAAGGCAGGTGTTGGTGGCTCATGCCTGTAATCATAGCTATTCAGGAGGCTGAGATCTGAGGATCATGGTTCAAAGCTAGCCCAGGCAGGAAAGTCTGTTAGACTTTTATGTCCAATAAACTACCAAAAAAAGTAAGAGGTGGATCTGTGGCTCAAGGGGAGGAGTGCTAACCTTGAACAAAAGTAGCTCAGGGACAGTGCCCAAGCCCCGAGTTCAAGCACTCAAGCACCGAGTTCAGGACCAGCACCAAACCAAAACCCCCCAAAAATAAAACCAAAAACAAAACACAGAATCATACAAGTAAAGATTTGTGGCCATTCATAAGCCCAGTCTTTATTGAAGGAGTTTATTGTGTAGTATCATTCAAATCACCGGGAAATAAAAATAAATAAAAGGTAAGGAAGTGTATGAATGAAAGTTGGAGGGGAATACAGAGGCTTCTCTATTACTAGAGACTCAACTATGGAGATACAAAGAGCGCTTACAGAATACTAGTAGAATGTCTCATTCTACTCAGGAGAATTGTGAAGGACAAAGAGGAAACTTGACCTGAATCTTCACTTATCAAAGAGGAGGAGTCAAGTTTGTAGCAGAGTCAAAGCTGCCGACCCAGCTTTCCTCACTCAGAATGCTGTGCAACTTTTTATATTGAATTGTCTTGTACATATTATAAGTGCGTGGGGAGTTCAGTTATTAAAATTTCTTATGGAGCTGTGTTCTCTAAATCCCAAAGCGATGTAGGTCAGGTCTTGATTAAATACCTTAACAAGGGCCTGGGAGATCACGCAAATACGTCAACTTTTGATTATGCAGAAATCTTATTGGGTCCAAAAGCTTTAGTTTCTCATCTGACTCGACGTAAGAGCAGCCAACAAGATTCCAGAGATTCCCTCCTCCCTATTTTATTACTGTCCCTTAGCAATATTCTGTGGCAACTAGTAATAAAATTAGCCAAAAGGTAGACAGAGAAAATAAAGGATATGGGTTATCTACTAGTTTATAAATTAAGAATGAATTGCCAGGTACCAGTGGCTATTTACGCCTGTAATCCTAGCTACTCAGGAGGCTGAGATCTGAAGATCACAGTTTGAAGCCAGCCCAGACAGGAGAGCCACACACACACACACACACACAGAGAGAGAGAGAGAGAGAGAGAGAGAGGAATTAAACAAAGACCTGTATTTCTCATATGTCTATGAACCTGAAGACATAGGAGACTGAATATTTACCATACATTTCCCCCCCCTCCAGTTCTTATTTCTTGGGATATTTCTTAGGATATTTTTTGAGGTATTTTTGCTCATCAAAGAGGTGTCTAGAAATTCTTTAAATGGACAACTTTTCACAACAACAGTTTACCTCCTTCTAATTTAAAAATGAAGTACATTTAAAAGAAAAAGAGATTGCTACCAAGTGCAATGAGTAATAGCTGGCCTTGGATAGAACATTTTTGGCATTTGTAATGGGATGATGAAATTTCTCACAGCTGGAAACCTTATCCTAAATCTATCTATCTATCTATCTATCTATCTATCTATCTATCTATCTATCTATCTATCTATCTATCTATCTATCATCTATCTATCTGTCTGTCTGTTTGTCTGTATTACAAACTTGTCTTAAGCAGTCTTCAGATGAACTGTGTTCTGATCTTAAACCATCTCACTTGTTATACTCAAAGCCAATGTAAAGGCATTATCTCTTCCCCCCTCTGTGTGTGTGTGTGTGTGTGTGTGTGTGTGTGTGTGTGTGTGTCTATATTTGTGCCAGTCCAGCTCTGCTTCTGGGTATTTGGTGGTTAATTAGAGATCAGAGTCTCAGGGACTTTCCTCCCAGGCTGGCTTCAAACTGTGATCTTCAGATCTCAGCCCCATGAGTAGCTAAGACAACAGATGTGAGCCACTGGCACCCAGAAAAGGTGTTTTCTTTTTAGGTGCTGGTGACTGTGGATAGAGCGCCAGTACTAGAATGACTCAGTCCTCTCCAGGTGGTAACTAATGCAACTTTCTAACCAGATGGCTGCTGTTGGTCAGGAATTTTTTTAAATGCTAATTTTAATAACAAGTTCTATTTTCAAATGCGTTTCACAGTTTATACTGAGTGAGAAATACTTAATTCTCACCATGTGAACTTCCAGATTGCTTTGTTGAATGCTGCAGATGTAGCTATCTTGAAGCCAAAATTCAGCTTTTTTTTTCCTTTTTCTTTTTGCTGGTCCTGGAGCTTGAACTCAGGGCCAGGCCACTATCCCCGAGCCTCTTGGTGTTCAAGGCTAGCACTCTACCACTTGAGCCACAGTGCCACGTCTGGTTTTTTTCTGAGTAGTTTATTGGAGATAAGAGTCTCATAACTTTCTTGCCCAGGCTGGCTTTGTACCATGATTCTCAGATCTCAGCCTCCTGAGTAGCTGGGATTACAGGCATGAGCCACTAGCACCTGGCTAAAATTCACCCTTTTTATGTTTTACTCTTAGAAGAACACATACGAGAAGGTGAGATCTGTTTCAGCATCCTGAGTAGCCTTCTTGTTGCTCCTAGGCCTACAAGTCAAGTGGCATGGAATATCTAACTCTGTGCCCCTTTGGCACTGAATGTCTGCGCTAGGGTTTCTGCCTGAAAGATTCGGCCCTGTCTGGCAGCTATTCACTCGTGAGGGCTTTTGGGTTCAGAATCAGGTGTAATATGTATTTATGTGGAGATCTAGTCGATTTGAACTCTGTATTAGGCATTTATAGAAACTTGTGGGAGGATGATAGCCCAGAAAAATCCTGAAACACTCAATAGATTAATGGATGAATTGATTGATTCAATGACATCTTGTTGATTTTAGGAGCTTTATGTCATCTGACCTTATTCTTTCCTCTTTTCCTGAGTAGTCACATAGATCTACTTTTATTAGGGGGGGGGAGGGAGCAATATCAGGGCATGAACTTAAGTCCTTGTGGTCTTGCTTGGCTTTCTTGCTCACTGCTGGTGTTCTACCACTTGAGCCAGGCCTCCAGCCTGGCATTTTGCTGATTAACTCTGAAGTGAGGGGATTGGGTCTGGCTGGCACCATCTTGCCTGGTGGATGGTAGGATCTGGTATTTTGTCTTCATGGTTGGGGAAGGTAAAACCTCCACCTTCCAGGTAATAGGGGTATGTCAATCCCTGGAGGCAGGGGTGGGCTTTTGGCTGATAGATTATTAAACTTGTCAGTCTAGTGCCCAGGAATGCTAGTTTCCTGTGACCTTGCCCCCTGACCTGACCCTATTTAGGCCTGGACCAGCTCAGGCACCATGACATCATGCCTTGTGTCTCTGAATTTATGTCCTGTCTCCTGTCTTCTGGCTCTTCCCTGGTCACTATGGCGTCGTGCTCCAGCTCTCCATTAGAGCTGAGTTGGTTTGTTGGTATTGTTTTTGTTCTTGGTTGCCTCGCTGGCCTTCATAGCTCAGTTTCCTAACAGTGTTAAGTGTGTTTGCTGGCTGCTGGTCTTTGAGACAGGAGTCTACCATGCAGTCGCTGGCCTTTTAATAAAGACTCCAAAATTTCAACCTCTCCAAATGTGGCTTCTTGTGAGTGGATTTGTATCTGATTAATGGTACAGCAGAAGAAGATCCACAAATATTTGTTGAATAAAGCTATCTCATAAAGTGCCTAGTGGAGTGCCCAATACACAGCAGGCACTAAATAAACAAAACAGCTCTTAGAAAACATTCTAAGATACAGAAAACAGTCTAAAATGTGAAGCTCTGTTGTCATTGTTTTTCTTTTTGACATTTTGACTGAACTGACTTGTCTTCACACTTCTATTGGTGTTTGCAATGACTCTGGAAGTCACCCCTTGGATCCTCAATTTTCTAAAAGATGGGTTAATGCAATCAAAGAAACTTCCTTTACCAAACTCAGGGGAAGCAATTTGGGAAGTATTTTAGAAGAAGTAATTCTTGCACTGAGTCACTGAACATTAAGATTGGGCCCTTAACTCTGTCCTGTTTCTCATCTCTTTGGTCTCTGCCTTTGGAAGGAGGTAGTAAGAAAGTTATGCTTATTTTTACTTTTGTTGGCCCTGGCCATTTTACATACATAATTTCACTGTCACTCTGTACACCAGTGGGATATTTTGATCTTGATTTTATGAATAAGAAAATAAAAATTTAGAGGGAATCAAATGAACCTAAGGTAGTGAGGTGGAGGAAATACCCCTTTACTCTCAGATTTATCATATATAGGTTTGAGTAAGGGTGTCAAAGTAAATGAATGAATGAATAAGTAAATAAATAAATTTCAAAAGAAAATTCAAACCAGGTGCGTGTGGCTCATGCCTGCAATCCTGGCAGTTTAGGAGGCTGAGACTGAAGGATCTCAGTTTGAAAGCCAGCCCAGGAAGAAAAGTGTGTGAGACTTTTATCTCCAATTAACCACCAAAAAGCCAGAAATGGAGCTATGGCTAAAGTGGTAGAGTTTCATCCTTGAGCAAAAAGCCCAGTAAAAGTGTGAGGCCCTGAGTTCAAGCCTAGTATTATCATGCATGTGTGAGTTCAAAGCCTAGTATTAGCACACACGTGCATATGTATGCACACCACCCACCAGAACATTCAAAACCAAAAATTGAAATCCCACATGTGCATTCTACAGCTCAGTTCATGAGGAGCATCTCCCCATCAATCCCAAGTCATGGCCAAGTCATGGCCAGTTGTATTTACATTGTTCTGAGATCTGCTGAGTGTTTCTTGGATCTTAATTGTGTGAAAATATGGTAAACCTTCTCCAAAGCAAATGGTACCCCCAAAAGCAAGGTAAAAGTGAATGTGCTGAATCGAAGTGATCAAGCGAAAATCTGAGATTTGTCAAAAGTCTACATATCTTTACAGGAAGCCAAGTGGCTTTCTGGGAAAGATTTACTCAGCCATCTACACTCTAGTATGAAACTGTGTGTATCTTGAGCATTGGTGTTTTTTTTTTCCCCAAGAGTCTACCATGATTGGAAGTTAATTGTGTGACAGAAAACAGTCTCCTAGTTAGTGTTCCGAGCATCTCTGTCATCTGGAAATCCTACATGTCCGTTCTAATTCTAGCAGAGTATTTTAATGGTGTGGAGGCAGAGGCACAGATCTTTCTAGTGATGTTTGTTTGGTCCTAGCAATTGAACCTTAGGCCTTGTGCATGCTGAGGACATGCTCTACCATGGAGCCACAGCCTGAGCCCCTCAGTGACAGGATTTGAAGTTAGAAGGCAGTATTCTTCTAGACACACTTGCCTCAATTTTCATAGGGTCTAAAGACTTACTGGGAAGAAACTTGAATATGGACAGACCATTTTGGGGCTGGTTCAAGACCCAGAGAGGAAGGCTGGCCAGGTGCATCTGGAGATTAGCTGTATGCTAGCTCATTCTAACTCAAGCATCATGGGAAAAAGAGTCACCTGTGAGGAGGAAGACCATCAAGCCATATGGCTGTAGATCCCAGTGAAGGCAAGCCCAGGAGAATGATCTCTTCTTCCTCACTTCTGATGTGGTACCGTAGGGATGAAGGTCTCAGAAGTAGTTATTGGCCCCACAGTTTTCTTCTCTGAAAGTGAAGAGCTGGAGACCGGAGTTGTATGGTCCTGGGTCACTTGATTGTGGTGAAAAACAAGAATTTTCCTGAAGATTCCGGAACACGTTCATGGCAAAAAGGGTTGGCTCACGCCTGTAATCCTAGCTACTCAGGAGGCTGAGATCTGAGGATCATGGTTTGAAGCCAGTCAGGGCAGGTAAGTCCATGAGATTCTTAGTTCTAAAAAAAAAAACTATCCAAAAGCTGGTAGTAGAGGTGTGGCCCAAGTGGTAGAGTACTAGCCTTGAACACAAAAAGCTCAGGGATTACACCCAGGGCCTGAGGTCAAGGCCCAGAACTAGCACCAAAACCAACAAACAACAAAACAGACTTCCTCAACATTTACCCAGCACTCTAATAGTTACTAATGCTAGAAAGGAATTTTCTCGAGTTCACTATTTAGCAGCACCTGAAGCACTGAGGTTTGATGTGGGGAACAGCAGGATGAAACTGGAGTTTCTCTGGCAGATTTCTATCAGGCATAGACACTTGGGGCTGAGAGAGGGGAACATTAACTCTGAGCATTTGGTGGAACTTCCTCGTTCTCTTAATTAACAGTCTCCACAAGGAATAGAATCTTCCCTTCCATTTCTGGCCAATTTGTGAATATGGGTGGAGAAGGAGGAATGCAGGTTTCCATGGTAGAGTAGATAAAAATAATTAGACTGGAGTCAGAAAGCAAGTTCATGAGAAATGAACCTCTTTAGTCAGTGCGTATTAAAATGGAAAAATCAATGCTGGGGGCCTCAAGGATGCCTTCATGAAGCTTAGAGGCATTAGCGTTGAAGAGAGACATGAGAACTGACTATATCTTGTATCATGAAATAACTACATGAATAAATTCTTGCCCCATGCCATAAGCATTGTGGAGAAGACAGCGATACTAGGAATCTCGCATGGGAATCTGGCTCAGTCACAGAGGTAGATCAGGCTTCGGGTATGACAACACTGGGAACTGGAACACTGGCTGGCAAAGACTTTTCTCTTTTTCTTTTTTCTAGTCCTGGGGATTGAACTCTGGGCACTGTTTCTGAACTTGTGTTGCTCAAGGTTAGTGGTCTACCACCTGAGCCACAGCTCCACTTTGGCTTTTTGATGGTTCATTGGAAGTAAGAGACTTAAGGACTTCTCTGCTTTTGAACTATGATCCTCAATGCTCAGCCTCCTGAATATCTAGGAATACAAGTGTGAGTCACTGGCAAAGCCATTTTAACTAATGGCACCAGGCAGTCCCAGGAGCTCTAGGCTGAGAGGAAGCAGGCACTGCCTTTCATCTTGTCTCTGCTGCCACATGAGTGTATTGAACTACTGGATAGTCACTTGACTCTTTTGAGACGGTCCCTCAGTTGCATATGTGTTAAGGTAAGTGTTCTGATCAAGAGTAAGAGAGTAGTTTCTTGGAGATAAGCATCTCATGGACTTTTCTGCCTGGGCTGGCTTCAAACCATGATCCAGAGATCCCATCCTCCTGAGTAGCTAGGATTACAGGCACCAGGCTCAGAAGCTCCTCTTGTTCTAATCTTTCAGCTCTAAGCAGGCCCCTAGATGCTTTGAGTCAGACCAAGCTTTGATTAGAAGCTTGGAACGTTCAGCCCTAGTCCTTGACTTTCAGGGAGCACAAAGCGGGTTGGATATTTAGTTCTGTTACTAATTGCCAGTGATTTAGTCAATCATGCCTACATCGTGAACTTCCATAAAACTCCTAAGCCATAGGGCTGCAGGAGCCTCTGGGAAGATCAGCACAGGAAGGTGCTTGGAGCTCAGAAGCTCCCCCCAAACCTGGCGCTTCCCACTTCTCCCATTTGGCTGTTCCAGAATGTTATTCCTCCCTCCC
>NW_012267258.1:7656765-7672343 GCF_000151885.1 Dipodomys ordii | reverse complement strand
CTTTTCTGCTTGACTCAGACATATACTAGATATTGCAAATAAGGGAAACCATGGGACCTGTGTTTCTTTGGGCTTGGCTTACTTCACAATATAATTTTTTCCAAGTGGTTTGTATATATTCTATATACTATCTATGCTATATAAAGGTATCTATGCTATATATGGTTACTATATATAGAATCTATATAGTGTGCATTATAATATATAGTATTTAGACATCTATATATAAATATACAGATACTATATGTATATATAGTGTCTATATAGTATCATAGATCTATATAGCTATTATAACATCAAAGCAGTTATAGTATAGATATAGGTTATATATAGTATATGTGTCTATATAGTATATATATCTATATACTATACTATAAAAACATATTTATATACTATAGTATATAGATACAGTATATATAGCATAGGTACACTAGATATACTAGTATATATATATATTATATGTAGAATATATAATATATAGTATGTATAGTACATATAATATATGGGATATGTAGTATATGCAAAAGATATACTATATATAGGATAGATACACTATATATAACATCTACATCTATATACAATTGTATCTAGACATATCTAGGCATATATCTATATGTTATAGTATACAGATGATCCAGTATCTATATAGATACTGCATAGATCTATACTATATGTAGTATATACTGTCTATGTAGTGCATATATGTACACACCCACACATCTCTCAGCAGGTACATGGTGAGACACGGCTGGAAGAGGCGGGAAGAACTGGATGACAGACAATGACCTCAGCTACAGTCACAAGCATGGAGATTTCCCCCTCTTTTTTTTTTTTTTTTGCAGGAAATGCATATGAGTCCGTTGTGGAGAAGAGAATGACTTTTTCTCTGGGAAGTTAGCAATGTAGGCCTAGATTTGAGAGAAGGAGTCAGGCTAGAGACTGACAGTTGGATTGGCTTTCTGAAAGATGGATGAGCTGATGCTGGTAGCTGAGGACAAAATCTTGGAAACTTCAATGCTGAGAAGGCAACTGAGGAAAGAATGAGGAGGGGTAGAGAGACATCCAGAAGAAAGCAAAATGGTAGTAC
Organism: Dipodomys ordii; assembly: GCF_000151885.1. Taxonomy (NCBI): domain Eukaryota; kingdom Metazoa; phylum Chordata; class Mammalia; order Rodentia; family Heteromyidae; genus Dipodomys; species Dipodomys ordii. Next base: position 7,671,256 of record NW_012267258.1, on the reverse strand, counting down.
AGGTGGGAGGAGGGAAGTCTGGACCCCAGTAGTATCTTTTTCTTATTTTCTCTTCTCATTTAGGACTCAGGACCTTGACCTGCTCACCTTACTTTTTTGGTTGGTGTTCTACCACCTGAGCCATGCCTCCAGTCCAACATTTTGCTGGACAGTTGAAAATGAAGTCTCATGGACTTTTTTTTTTAAACCTTGGCTGGCTTCGAACTTCAATTCTCCAGATCTCAGTGTCCTGAGAAGCTGAAATTACAGGCTCTGTGGTCACAGGCCTGCAGAATCTCTTGCAGGTGTGAGGTACTCGTTCAGCCTCCCACAGGGTAGAGTGTGAGCCTCAGTGGGAGTGGGAAGATGCTCATTCCCCAGACTGTTTATCTCTAAAGAATAACACGGTAGTAATACTTACTAAATGGGTTTGGCATTTGGCTGCTTGGAATTTTGGCCAGTGGCTAGTCTGGTGAGTATGAAGAACAGAAGCGGATAGATATACCAGCTCCTCATTTTCCTCCTTAGGAATTTCTCTCCATTAGGTTCAATTGCCAGGTTTTCTTCCATTATGACCATATTTATTTGAATTTAAATCCTTAATGATTTTAAGTAGTTGTACCAAAGGGGGTTCAATTCAACATGTCAGTTTGTGAGCACAATGCATCCTGATCAATGTTGCTCCTTCTGTCAGTCTCCACCTTTCCCAAACCCACCCACCCCTTCAGGTTACTGAGTCCCAAGTGCACATGTGTGCACTGAGTATTATAACTGTGTTCACCCACCCTTCCTCTCTCCATTTGTCTGTTGCCCACCCCTTGAAACATCTTCTAAAAGATGTTTCAGCTTACTGGTGTTTGTTTTGTTAGTTATTCTAAGGAGTTACACCTTTGGAATCCTCCCTTGGGCATACCATACTTCAGAATATGATCATTTTAAAAAAGATCTGTGACTTGATTCTTCTTTTGACAAATGATTTTCTTTCTAGAGCCTAGCTTCTAATGAGCTAAGGAGACAGCTCTGAAGAGTTAAGGATGGGTGTGGGAGTCAGCTGCCACAGCTCAAATTCAAGCTTTGCTGCTCATTAAATAGTTACTTAAACACTTTTGTGCCTCAGTTTCTCCCAAGAAGGGGGATAGTATTCTCAGGTTGTTGTGGGGGTTAAATACACACCATTGCTTGAATTTATTGTCTCCTTCCAAACTCGGTTTGAATTTTGTTGTTGTTGTTGTGCGGGTCCTGAGGTTTGAGCTCAGGGCCTGAGCACTGTTCCTGAGCCATTCTATTCAAGGCCAGCGCTCTACCACATGAGCCACAGCTACACTTTTGACTTTTTGGTGGTTCATTGAAGATAAAGGTCTCTTAGACTTTCCTGTCTGGGCTGGCTTCGAACCCTAATCTTTATAGATCTCAGCTTCCTGAGTAGCTAAGATCACAGGTGAGAGTCACTGGTGCTTGGCTCAAGTTGAATTTTAATCCCAGAGCAGCTGCACTGGAAGGTGAGGTCTGACCGGAGGTGTTTAGGTCCCGAGGGCTCTCCTCTCCTGAGGGGATTATAGTAGGAGTGGGTTACTTATTGTGGAGTGAACTCCTGATAAAGAATGGCTTTTGGCCTCTTTCCATCCTGTCTTGCTCTCTCCTTCTTTCTCACTGTGGCTTGTACCAGGGTATGAGGCGGCGTGGTAACCGTGGCCAGATGCCAATGCCACACTTTTGGACTCACCAACTCCAGAAATATTAAACGTTAATTTATTTAATTAATTTATTGCTTGAACTCAAGGCCTGGGTGCTGTTTCTGAGCTTTTATTTTTGCTCAAGGCTAATGCTCTACCACTTGAGTCACAGCTCTACTTCCAGGTTTTTGCTGGCTAATTGGAGAAACTCACAGACTTGCCTGCCTAGGTTGGCTTTGAACTGCAGTCCTCAGATCTCAGCCTCCTGAGTAGCTAGGATTATAGGCATGAGGCAAACACTTGGTTTACACTTCTACTTTAAGAATGTGAAATGACCACTCTGGTGATTATATAGTTTATGTTTTCTATTAGTTAATATTATATTCTTATTGGTGATTCTACACAGAAATGTGGAGACATTTGCTTATATTTATCACAGACAAATCTGATAGTCAAATAAAAATGTTACTTTCTAATTTCCTGCAAAACTGACTCTAGGCAGATTTAAAAAAGAATTTAAAAAGGTGACAAAGAAAATCAGACATGCCTAAAGTGATATTTATATTACAATGGTAGATAGCTATTTCTTCATATTATAGCTTTCTTCAAATTTAGGAATAAAGATGAAAACTTTGTAGAATTGAAAGTTTCTCAAGGCTTGAACAGTAACAGACATTTCCTTTCTAACTTTTACAAAACAATCCATGTCTTGTGCATTGGTACTAAGTACAATTGAGAAAGGAAGTCCATTTGCCTATCTTTTAAGTTTTATTTTCTGGTTTATTTGCATCAAAAATAGCCTATAAGTAGAAATGGAAAATGCTATTTTCTCAGTTCTATAACTTATTCTGTTAAGAAGATTAAATTAAAACAGATATATAAAAGCACAAACACACACATTTAATAAATGGACCCTTTGCAGCTGAGAGTATTTTAATTTTTTTAAAGTAAAAGGCTATTTCTTCAAAAATTCTCTAAGCTCAGAAGTGCTTTACTCTGCTGAGAGAAAACCTAGAGACTCATGTGGGAAGAGCAAAGATGGTAGTTTCCAGAAAATAACCTCAGGATTTGCACAGTGACACTCTGTTTATAGTACCTACAGCCTTTTGGTATCTAAGCGTGATAAAATGAGTCTTGCTTTTTCTTTTGTTCCAGTAGTGGGGTTTGAACTCAGGACCTAGGAACTGTCTCTTAGCCTTTTCAATCAAAGCTAGCATGCTACCAGTTGAACCACATCTTCACTTCTGGCTTTTTGGCAGTTAACTGGAGATCAAAGGCTCACACACTTTCTTGCTTGGGCTAGATCCTCTCATCTCAGCCTCCAGAGTAGCTAGGGATTACAGGCATGAACCACTGATGTCCATCAAGACACCAAGTTGTTATAAAGACTAAATAAGAAGGGCTGGGAGGGTGGCTCAGAGGTAGAATGCTTGCTTCATGTGCATGAGGCCCTGGGTTCGATTCCTCAGCACCACATAAACAGAAAAAGTCAGAAGTGGTGCTGTGGCTCAAGTGGTAGAGCGCTAGCCTTGAGCTGAAGAGCTGAGGGACAGTGCCCAGGCCCAGAGTTCAGGTGCCACAGCTGACCAAAAAAAAAAAAGACTAAATAAGAAAATGTATATAAAAAAATCTCGGGATAGTATATACAGTGCAGTAGAATCTCAGCATATTGTTTAAATGTCATAAACTGAGGATCAGAGCCCCAAACTGGATAATGAAGGGGAGAGGAGTTTTCTATCTATGGTTTAGGAAGGAGCAGGGAAAGGGTAGCTGAAGACTCCTGCTTGTCTCTACTCTGACATGGTAGAGTTTGTTCATTATGCCCCTACATTTTGGTCTAGACTTTTCTGTGTAGAGCTCTAGCTGTTTAAACCACATCTTTTCCTTCCCTTCCCCACCCTTCCCTTCCTTCATCCCTCCCCTCCTCTCCTTCCATTCTCTTCCTTCCTCCCTCCTTCCCTCCTACCTCCCCTCCGTCTCTTCCTTCCTTCCTTCCTTCCTTTCTTCCTTCCTTCCTTCCTTCCTTCCTTCCTTCCTTCCTTCCTTCCTTCCTTCCTTCCTTCCTTCCTGGTAATGGTCCTTGTGCTTGAAATAAGGGCTTGGGCACTGTCCCTGACCTTCTTTTGCTCAAGGCTAATACTCTGCTGTTTTATCACTTGAGCCACAACTTTAAATATGGCCTTTTTTGGGGGGGCATTTTATTGGAAATAAGAGTGTCATGATCCTCATAACCCAGCCTTCTGAGTAGCTAGGATTACAGGTGTGTGCTACCAGCACTTGGCTGCATCTTTGTTTCTTATAGGCAGATAGCCCTGATGAATGAGGCGAAAGATCCCTTCCTCAATGTTTTCATCTCTTTTGAGTTTTTCTCATGACCTGTGAACATCAGGAACTAAAAGTTGGAGGTTGTTAGCTAGGGGACCTGGATTTCAATCACATCCTTTGCCTGTGAAGTTATATGACCCCAGACTCTCTGATAGTTAACCTTTTGTTTACCCCTGACCCTAGCTTGACCATAATGGTTATTAGGAAATTCACCACCATCCAAAAGGAATGTTTGGAAGGTTAATGACATAATTGTGCCTAATCCTGGTGATGAGGAGAGAGTAAATGTCTACCTTTTGGGAACACATAATAAATCTTCCAGGTAAATTACATTTCCTCTTGTTGAACTAAACATATCCTAAAGGGGAACCATATGAAGAACTTTCAGTTTTAAAGTTGTCATTCCTTTTTTTGTAGTCTGAGAAAGTCCCAGAGCTTCTAAAGTAGGGCAAGTATATTCTCAGCACAAGTGGAACTTTTGACATTAAAAGGCTCTGAGTTCCCCATAAAGGAAGGTACCTTGCACCCTTGTCTAGTTAGGTTAAACATGCAAAATGTTCCTTGCTGTCTCCCATGGAGCCAGTCGCCATGCCTGTGTACTGAATGAAGGCAGTCAGATTGTTCAGCTGTGTGTGATATGAAATGTGAAATATGATATATAAATATATATGGCATGAGATATATAAGATTTAGTACTGTTTCCTGGAACCTCACAGACCACCTTTTTCTGATACGGTCTTAGGATACCAAGTTGAACCACAAATCTAGACCCTCATAAACGACTTCCCTCATTTGTAGGATGCTCCCTCCCCCGCTATTTTTTTTTTGTCAGTCTTGGAGCTTGAACTCAGGGCCTGGGCTCTCTCTCTAAGCTTTTTTGCTCAAGGCTAATGCTCTACCACTTGAGCCATAAATCCACTTCTGGTTTTGGGGTGACTAATTGCAGATAAGAGTCTCACAGACTTTCCTGCCCAGGATGCTTTTGAACTGGAACCTTCAGATCTCAGCCTCCTGAGTAGCTAGGATTATAGTTGTGAACCACCAGCTCCCCTTTTGACTCACGAAATCACAGCTCTCTAGGTCACAAATTTCATTTGACCCCCATAATAAGTGGGGTGGAATGCAAAAATGTAAGAACGGCCAGACCACGTGGGAGAATGTGAGGAAGTGGAGTAGGAGCAAAACTATGAACCAATGGAGAGCTAGAGAAATGAAATAGGCAAATCCCCCTACCTAACTCTCTATAAGAAACCAGTGAGAATCTGCCGAGCATTTATAGTCTTTCCTGCATGATGGAGGTATTTGTACATGCATGATCTACCACAGGTAACATTGGCATCTGCTTTCTGAAGGAAAGAATGGTGATGTTATTTGCCCAAGCTCCTATAGCTCATCCATGAAAACCAGAGTTCAAATCCCAGAGTTTGACTCCTGAATTCATACTTCCCTGCCCCCCACATAAACCAACATTCTTTTGCTAATGACAAAAACCTTTCTCATGGTTTCTTTCCTGTTCAGTTATCTTATCCTTTTGTGATTTTTTTTTTTTTGGGTCCGGTCGTGGGGCCTGAACTCTGGGCCTGGTCGCTGTCCCTCAGCTCTTCAGCTCAAGGCTAGCGCTCTACCACTTGAGCCACAACGCCACTTCCGGCTTTTTTCTTTTTGCTTATATGGTGCTGAGGAATCGAACCCAGGGCCTCAGGCATGCAAGGCAAGCACTCTACCACTGAGCCACCTTCCCAGCCCTTGTGATATTTTTTAAATCCCAAAAGATATTTGGAAAATTTTAATTGTGTTCAGGGCATGTGAGCATGTGATAAAGGGTGACAGCAAACCTCTTACAGACTTGATGGATAACATTACTGTGAATGCCATTGTACTTGTAGTTTGTAAAGTGCTTAGTATATGAATACAGCCCTATGATTACCTAGTAATAGTGTGTATTATTATAATAGCATATAATTATTTAGCTTGGGTAAAATTAGAATGGTGTATATTTAAGATGTCATCCAAGTTCTATTTTTTTTAAAAAAACTTACTGTAGAACATTGTTTATTTAATGAATTGCATCATCGTATCTGCTTCATGGACCGTTGATTTGCATCAAATCTTCACCTCCACGCAGGAACTTACTGTTTTCTAGTGCTGTTCATCAATTTGTGTTTGTCAGTAATTAATCAAACGGCGCATAGACTTCATGTAATTCTTAATAGCAGGGGTATCCATGGGAACAATTTGGCCCAACCAACTGCCTAGTGTGTTGGAGAGAGGCAAATTGCTTCGCGATGCGTCTGACCCCAGATGTGCCGTGTCCGGACTGCTGGGCAACCCACTCCTGAGATCAGATGCTGACAATCACATGCTGATAATTTCAGGAAAGCCTTTGCCACTGAAACAAGCTTATTAAGTAGCCCTGCCAGTTCAGTAAACAACTAGTTAGCCAGTCAATCATTCTTCAACTTTGTACTAAAGCTTTGGCTCTTTTGGGGGTGGGGCGAGCAGGGGGACTCTCCTTTGTGTCTATTATAATCTATAGGAATGTGTATCAGATGGATGTGGTGGTTTGTGTTTGTCATCTTAGCAACTAGGAAGGCTGAGATAAGAAAGGCAGGATTGGTGTCCCAGGCTAGCCCAGGCAAAGAAGTATGTAAGACTTCCTCTTCACAGAAAAAACTGAGTGTGGTGGTATTTGCCTGTCTTCTCAACCAGGGTAGGAAGTGTGAATCAGAGGGTTGCTGCCCAGATGGGACCAGGCAAAAAGGGAAAGGGATTTTATCTTAAAATAATCAGAGCCAGAAAGGACTGGGGACATGGCTCAAGTAGCAGAGTACCTCCCTAGCAAGTGAGAAGCCCTGAGTTCAAATCTCGATTCTGCCAATACATACATAGACATGGAGAAACATACAAATATCATTCTGCAACCTTGTTAGCAACAGTGACAACATAATGATAGATAATAATTTTATTTTAATTTTTTAATTTTTTATATTTAAATTTTATTGTAAAGCTGATGTACAGAGGGGTTACAGTTACATAAGTCAGGTGATAATCAATATAAAATAAGAAGACAAATTAATTCATCTAACTTTTGCAATTCTGAGAAATTAATGATTTCTCTCACCATATTTATTCCATGACTACGTTTGTTGGTTAATTATGATGACTCTTGTTCTCTTCAAATTTGTGGTATGGCATAGCAGTAAATATAACATAATACTCAAGCGAGTTTCATCAAAGAAATAAGTGATCTGCATCATGGACCTTATTGTCAGCAAGGATAATTCGGTTCAGCAAAGTTTTGTCATTTGTACATGGTGCGCGGACCTAGTGCTGGGCAGTGAGGACATTAGGATGAACCAAAAATTGAGTGCTATTCCTTACCCAAGCCCCGAGTTCAAGCCCCAATACTGGCACAAAAGAAGAGAAACAAAAGTTTTGGGATGGATGATGGTTAAATATAAACAGCTTTTAGTTAGGACAAAGTTTAATCTTTAATCGGACCACTGGAGAGAGAGAATGCATGTAAGTTTGAAAGTTTAGTCTGAGAGTCTACTGCCATGGTTCCTCACCTTTCAAAAGCCCTGGTTTGAGGCTGCTAATGCCAGCTTCTGCTCAGATGTGCAGAAGACAAGCAATGCTAGTGTCTAAAACCCTGGCACACTCCACAGGGACACCTCCAGGGCATCAACTGGATGAAGGTACTAGAACGAACTCAAGTTCCTGGGAACCATTCAAAACATGGAGATTTATTAGGGCTTGGACTTTATCCACCATTGTAGCTAGAAGCCCAGAATCAAATTAAATAATGGAGACCGGATCCAGCTTGCCCAAGGGTTTGGCAAACACACAAGTGTCTGCGCTTGCTGGTGCATCATGTGGATTCTGTGCCTAAAGCAGGGAAGCGCGGATGTTGTGATGTTGGTGTTGCGTGGAAATGCTGGCCCTCCATCCAAGTGGCTTGGTTCAGTGCCCTGGCTGGCGTGGGGGTAGGATTCCGACTGGGAGGGGGGATGGGGTGGTGGATCAGGTCCTCCATTCCTGTCTTTCTTGCTTTCCCATTCCTTAACCCCCTTTAAGGCAAAGTGCAAACTTTTTCTTTTCCTTTTTTTTTGTTTTTCTTTCTTTCTTTCTTTCTTTTTTGGTTGCAGGTTGCCCAAGGGACAGGGTGAGTCTTGTCTAGTGAGGAAGAAGTTGGCGCATCTAGCTTTTGTGTTGCAATCCTCCGGGACATGCTTACATCAGAGGATTTCGTGATGAGTCAAATTTGATCATTCTAAAAGAAAAACTCTCTCTACTGATGTCTTTGTCTCCTGGCTGTGGTTTCTGAAGTCAGATTAAATTACACTCAAAGCTCTTCTCTCTTTGCCACCCTGTCTTGGTCTTTTGCTATTGGGCTGACTAGTTAAAAGGATGATGGGTGGGTGAAAGATAAAACAGCAGGATGACTGGCTGGCCCGCGGAGATGCTCTCCAAGGGAGGTGTTATGCTGCTGCGTAAAGCAGGATGTATATTTCTGGGCTGCTGGCTGAATATTCTTCCTTTCTCCTGCTGCTCCGCTGTCTCTGAAAGTGCAGTTTAGCTTCGCCAAAGGGGTTATTTTAAGCTCTTGCAAACAATTTCTTAGCTTTATTTTTGCCTTTGGCTCCAGGAAACTGAGGCCCCATGCAGAGCTCTCTTGACACTAAAGTGCATCTGAACTGCTTTAGGGCTTGGGGTGAAGGGGGGTTCACGCTGTAGGGGAGGGTAGATAACAGGGTAGTAACCCTTCAGGGCCCGACCATTAAGATGTTTCTTTGGGAATCTTAAGGGCTAGAAGCACAATTTTGCATGGTGTGTGACAGCCCAAGGTTTGGGCTGAAAGGCTTAGGTTACTTTGTATTTCTATTATCTGTCTATCTTCATCTTCATCTTCCTTCCTTCCTTCCTTCCTTCCTTCCTTCCTTCCTCCCTTCCTCCCTTCCTTCCTTCCTTCTTTCCTTCCTCTCTCTTCTTTCTTTCTTTCTTTCTTTCTTTCTTTCTTTCTTTCTCTCTCCCTCCCTCCCTCCCTCCCTCCCTTCCTTCCTTCCTTCCTTCCTTCCTTCCTTCCTTCTTTCTTTCTTGCATATTGTCTATCTTCCTTAGTTTTGGATAGAAGTTTCAGTAGTGAGAGAAGTTTCAAAAGGTATTTTGAGCTTGCTGCTATGGTTTAGACAAAGCAGTATACAGGAAGGGATAGGATTGGCCTGTAATTCATGGGAACACTGACATTTTTCATAGAAAGTGAAGAATGCTCGTGGGCTGGCATGTCCTCCACTTCTGGAGTACAGGGGAAGCACGGAGTGCAGGGCACTACAAGATGGTGGTCATTCTTGCCACCTGCGAGTCCTGTGTGATGGATGGAGAATGGGGCAGGCTCTAAATGAGTACTGGATGAATTTGGGGGCACTGGGAGAGGTTATTTCCTCCCTTATTGGCTCTCCAGATTTCCTCTAATCTCAGGGCTGGGATGTTTTTCCTTGGCTTATGGCCTTGTTAATATCCCCCAGCTGTCTTATCAGGTTTTTACACCTTCGTGTGAATTAGTTTATTGGCTTCTTTCCTTACAACTAGGCTAAAGAATGAATGGATGATGGGAAAGAGGGCAAAAGGGGAAATGGGTTAAAAAAAAAAGTATGGGTTTAGGTGCAAGGCAGGTCAACTTCTGCTATGAACTTTATCCAGCAGTGGTCATGCCTTGGGGCTTGCCAGCGGCAGTATCGCCGGCATCCTTCAGTGTTCCCACAAAGCCTCCTTCCCATGTGACATGTCATCCTGCTTCATATAGTGAAGTAATTGGCGGCTTCTTCGGAATATGTGTTGAAAACCTTAGTGAAAGTGGTGAGCTTCTAGGAGAGTAAGTTGATCCCTTAAGCTCTGTGAAAAGTCCAGTAAGTCACTCCCTGACACCTGAAGTTAGTTCATAGGGAAAAATGGGTTCTCGCCTGGTGTGGGCAGCTCATGTCTATATTTCCAGCTACTCAGAAGGCTGAGATCTGAGGATCACAGTTCCAAGCTGGCCTGGGCAGAAACATCTGTGAGACTCTTCTCTCCAATTAACTACCAAAAAGCCAGACATACAGTGGTGGTTCCAGTGGTAAAGCAATAGTCTTGAGCCAAAGAAGCTCAGCGATAGCCCTCAGGCCCTTAGTTCAAGCCCCAGGATTAGTATTTATTTATTTATTAATTATTTGGCCAGTCCTAGGACTGGAACTCAGGGCCTGTGCACTGTTCTGAGCCTCTTTGTGCTCAAGGCTAGCGCTGCACCACTTGAGCCACAGCACCACTTCCAGCTTTTTGTGAGTCATTTATCAAAGCTAAGAGTCTCACGGACTTTCTTGTCAGGGCTGACTTTGAACCTCCATCCTCAGATCTTAGCTTCCTGAGTAGCTAGGAGTGCAGGCCTGAGACTCTGGTGCCTGGCCTGTTTTTTTTTTTTTTTTAAGGTTCTCTCATCTGTAGGTAATAGCTTTGCTACAAATAATTAAAAATACTTGACACTTGGGATTTGTAGATTGATTTATCATTTAATCAGGTTCCAGAGCCATAAAGGAGGTTAATGTGATTAAATTAATAATAAATGTACCCATGAATTACTATGGTGAAACTCCTTTGTGCAATTAATATATGCTAAAAAATGAAAAAAAAGAATGATAAGACAGGCTAGTGTGTGTGTGTGTGTGTGTGTGTGTGTGTGTGTGTGTGAGAGAGAGAGAGAGAGAGAGAGAGAGAGATACCAGTGGGAGGGGAGAGGATCAATGGACAGAGTGAATGAAGATGAATAGAATATAGTTGTGGTTTATTTTGCATATATGAGAATGGAACAATACAATCTGTTGACATTATTTTAAGAAAAAGGAGAGGAAGTACAAGGAAGGGCAAGGAGGAGAATTGGCAGAAGTACATTGTATGTCTGTGGAAATAGCATCATGAAACACCCCTTGTACAACTAGTATATGCTAATAAAAATATTTCATATTCCATAATATCTTTGTTCTCCACCAAGCAGCCTGGATTTTTGGCGGGGGATGGGGGTTGGGGGGAAGTGCTGGCCTTGAAGCTTGAGCTCATGGCCTGGATGCTGTCCCTGAGCTTCTTTTGCTCAAGGCTAGTGCTCTATGCTTAAGCCACACCTCCAATTCTGACTTTTTAGTGGTTGATTGAAGATGATAGTCTCATGGACTTTGCTACCCAGGCTGGCTTCTAACTGTGATCCTCAGATCTCAGCCTCCTGATTAGCTAGGACTCCAGGCATGAACCACCAGTGCCTTGCTCCTGTGTGATTTTGAATTAACTTGGCCACATAGTATTTTGCCCAAGAGTTGGGAAGCCGAAGGGAGTCATACTACACACTGGTGTGGGTCTGCTAGCTTACCTGGTGAATGGCAGCATTCAGACCTGTGGTTCCTCCTGGTCTCACCACATCTGCTCCATCAGCTTCCTCAGGTAGCAAGCTATGTGGGGTGCACAGCTGGGTGGGAAGGAACTCTAGCAGCTGCCTAGGGCAGCAGCGTTGAGATGCTGAGAGGAAGACGGGAACCCTAGCTCATTCTCATGGTTCACCTTTGTGCTCACCCCTCTTGGCTTTCCCTCCCAGCTGTCAGCCTGGAGGAGCTCAAGTGAATCACTGCACATCAACCCCGGTCGCAGCGATGACAGCCGGCGGAGCTTTCCACCCCTTGCATAGACCGTTGCCACAAAGGTGCACACGTTGAACCCCTGCCAGAAATTCCTCTTCCCCATTATTTGTAGGAATACGGTGATGACTATGTAACCCAAATTGGCTCATGGAAATTTAGGTTTATTTAACAAGCATGTAAAAACAAAAGCCCCATGAAGGTTTCTAAGAAGTCATCCAAACCAGTTTGGGAAATATATGATAACATTATTTCCTCAAGTCTATGAAGGGGGGGGTGGGTGGGAAGGAAGGAAGGAGAGAGGAGAGATTGCTTTAAACTCTCTTGAGCAATCTTATTTCTTGTCCCAGAATAGAGCTCGACACCTAATAACCCTTACCAAATAGTAATTGGACTAGAGTCGTGTGTTAGGTGCTTTAGAGAGATAAAATAAACAATTCTTTACCTCTGGATTTTTATCTTGCATTTCAGATGACTATGGAATTTCTAACTAGATATTTGACAACTGGTTATACAGGTCTGGAGATCAGCAAGAAAAATCTGTATAGAAGCTACATAAATTTGGGATTATTAACATATAATAGATATGGATGAGAAAGTATGAGGAGCTAAGGAGGGGAAGGGAAGAATCTTGGAAGACAAAACTGAATTGTTACGCCAAATTCTTCACTTTCTGGTAATACAATTATGTATCAGCATTCTTGCAGTGCTTTTATGATGAATGACCTGCTCATCTATATGTTGGCATTTGGCTGGGCCATGTGAATGGCTTTTGCTAATGGAATGTTAACCGGAAGATGTGTGTAAAGTCCTTGGGCATTTGGGCCTCCTCTCTTATGAATTAGTGATTTTTATTCCCTCTCAGAGAGACACAGCTCCAGTGCCTAATGTTTTCTCAGGCTGGGTACAGAATAAAACCAGGAAGAGTGCATCTAAGCCCACCTGGCCACCAGGAGCCTGGGTGACCCGTTGAGTGAAGGAATACACCTGACTTTGGCTGAATTACCGTTCACCTGCAGGTTTGAAAGCATGACAATCAATGCTTGTTATTGTTACTATCTGAGTTTTGGGACCGTTTGTTACACAGCATCATTGTAGCCATTGCTCAGTAACAAAAACAGCAAATATGCACTGAGAAGGAAGACCTAGTGAAAGGGAAGAGTCATATAAGTAAGGGAGAACTCCAAAAAGAAGAACATCAAAATTATACCAGCCAAGGAAGACACAGAGATCAGTGTCAAAGGCCTCAGGGAGGTCAAGATAATTAATGATGGAAATGTACTCATTGGAACTGACAAGAGATAGATGAAATTTATGTCTAATTTCCACAATTTCTCTGTGAAGAGATGCAATCTTCTATTAGTCAGGATGAATTAAAATGGAAGGTTTGAAGTAGGCAGCAAAAATTTGAAAATACATGGATGGAGAGAGGAGGGAGGGATGTAGGGAAGAGGAGAGAAAGCAAAAGTGAGAGGGAAGGGGCTGGGAAGGTGGCTCAGTGGTAGAGCGCTTACCCTGCATGCTCGAGGCCCTGGGTTCAATTCCTCAGCACCACATAAGCAAAAAGAAAAAAGCCGGAAGTGGCACTGTGGCTCAAGTGGTAGAGCGCTAGCCTTGAGCTGAAGAGCTGAGGGACAGCGCCCAGGCCCAGAGTTCAGGCCCCATGACCGGACCCAAAAAAAAAAAAAAGTGAGAGGGAACATGCGCTTTTTCTTTAGCATAGTCTTAATGTAGGGAAGGAAAAAAATCTCTGTGATTAATGTAGCATTGGAGTTCAGGGAGTACAGATGAAAAGACTTAACAACGCTCTATCAGTCCCATCATCTCTCATTAACACTCCTGAATTCCTGCAGCACTAGGATCTGTATGTAATTTTTGCACTTTTCATGTGGCACTATATTCTTCATTGTGCTATGTGCTAGCGCCAGCAGCATTTTCTTTCTGTGCATAGCCATTCCCTGTTCATTTATCTACCTGGGTACCCCATTTATAGACCCGTTCTTCTATCCAGCTAACATTTATCCACATCTATCCACCCATCCACCCACCCACTATATGAACACTTCCATTGATCTCTCCATCCTCTAAACCATTCCAAAGTCTGAAGGAATTTAAAAATCATAGTAAGTCAAAATGAGAAAGTAAAAATGTAAAATTTCAGGATCAAGGACAATATAGATAAGATGCTAGACACAATTTTTAATTGGTAAGTGCAACTCAAAAAGAAAATCATGCCTTATAGAATTTCTTCTACATCTCTGAGTTTCTACTTCAGGCATCCTCCATTGTAACTAGTCACATTTCATGAGAGTGAAAAAAAAGAAACTGAGAAAGTTGATATGCAATAAAGTAATCATTAACTCACAAACATTACCAGGTGCCAATGACTCACGCCTGTAATCCTAGCTACTCAGGAGGCTGAGATCGGAAGATCATGGTTCAAAGTCAGTGAGGCTCTTACATCAAATAAGCTATTGAAAAAAAAATCCAGAAGTGAAGCTGTGGCTCAAATGGAAGAGCGCTAGCTGTGAGCAAAAGAAGCTCAGGGATAGCACCCAGACCCTGAGTTCAAGTCTCAGGACTGGTACAAGCAACAACAACCAAAAACAAAAACAAAAAACCCAAGCAAAAATCATTAAATATAAAATTTTCTTTTGTATCTTCTGCTGAGAAGATATTTTTTAAAATTTTATTTTATTTGATTTGTGAACATACTGTACATGGGGGTTACAATTACATGGGCAGGATAATGCATATATTTCTGACCAAGCATTGCAGCCTCCTCCTTTTTTTACCCTTCACATCCCTTCCCAGCCTCCCTCCTCCCAATCCCAATCCCAATCCCAATCCTCCCCCACTCCC
>NW_012267258.1:7638721-7655740 GCF_000151885.1 Dipodomys ordii | reverse complement strand
TGATCTTGCTAGCTATGTCTTTTGCCATGCAGAAGCTCTGCAACTTTATGCAATCCCATTTGTCCAACCTTTCTTTGATTTGTTGTGTTTCCGGGTGAGAAGATATTTTTATGTAATTTTTTCCAACCTTCCCAAACCATATGGTGTGTCAGTTGTTAGATTTTTTTCTCATGGAGGATAAATTATTATTTATCTCCTTAAGAGGTGGAGGAAGTACTACAAAATACATATTTAATTCTAATTTTTGTGTACACAAGATCCTACTTTTAATCTCCTTTAAAAGATTTTTTTTGTCAGTTGTGGGGCTTAAACTTAGTACCTGGGCACTGTCCTTGAGCTCATTTGCTCAAGGTAGTGCTCTATCACTTTTAGCCACAGCTCTACTTTTGGTTTTTTTGATAGTTAATTGGAAATAAGAGTCTCACAAACTTCCCTGCCTAAGCTGGCTTTGAACCACCATCCTCAGATCCAGGCTCTTGAGTAGCTAGGATTTCACAAGTGTCAGCCACCAGCATCTGGCTTTTTAAAAGAAATTTTCTAAAGAAAGCAAACTATAAACCAATCCAAGTAACTGACAACCTCAGTCTTTATTTATTTATTTTTTGGTAGTACTAAGTTTGAACTTAGGGCTTTATACTTGCTAGATAGGTACTGTATCACTGGAGCCAAGCCCTTAGCCCTTTAAAAAAATTTTTTTTTGGATGATAAATTCTAAGGTCCATTTTTATTTCTACAAAAAAGGCAATCAAAACAAGATAAAACACATTGAAAGGGTATTGAGTGAGCTTCAAGTGAGCTTGACTCTGCAAAGGCTGTGAGTCCAAAGACAGGAAAGGCCATCTTGTTCCTGGGCTGGGCTGGCAGCTGCTCCGAAGGAAGAGGCCAGTAGGAACCCGAGAGACCCCAGACTGGTGCTGGCCACAAAGCCCAGTCCCACCAATTTCAATTCTGCACAGGGTCCAATCTGCCAAGGGAGGGCCGTGGTGGGACTGCCGCACTGAGTTGGAGAGCAGTGTGGTACATTTAGATGGGCGAGGAGCTCGGTGGTAGAGGAGCTTGGAACTTCAAAAGAATACTCTGACTTTTGCTTTATGATGACCAGTGGATCTTCTAACATGGCTGCCCGAAGGGATGCTGACCTTTGAGAGCTTTCTGGTGAGAAATTCATCACACAAGTGCACAGCATTCTCAACACACAGGCCCTAACTCCAGGATCACCACAGACCTGGCCACATACAAACAGTGGAGCTTTTGCCCATTTAATCCACAGTACTGTGGAAACAACCAGGATTTTATACAGGAGCTGGGCTTCAATTTGGGTGGCCTTTCTGTTTTTTTTTAATTATTATTTTTTAAAGAGAGGAGGTATGTGCGTGGAGTGTGGATGTTTGCTTGAATTGCAATTTCTTTTTAAAAGGATGTTATAAGCTGGTATCAGGAAAAGTCTGAACCAGTTCCCACAGGGCAGTGTGTTAGAAGTGTGCCACGTTGTAGAGGGATAAGACTTGGGCCTGGGGGAAGTGAATTACTTGAAAAATAAACTAAATGTAGGAAAGTGGGAGCTGCAAGGGCAGGAGAGGAAAATGAATGCTGGAATCATTCATGGCAGATTTTAGTCCACAGGTCACTTTTCCCCATTTTTCTTTGTAAACTCTTCAGCGTTCTTACAGAATTTTTTACAGTCCTTAGAGTATTCTTCAGCTAGGTCAGCCCAGAGGGTGTGCTCGGGCTGGGGGGTTGTTCACCAGTGCTATGAGGGACTGGATTACTTGGTCAGTCTTGGTTGCTGGCTTCCAGTTCTCAGCACTAACGATGGGCAGACAAGACCTGCCCTTTTTCATCAACGTTGGGGTGATAGATCTTTGTTTTAAATATGATCTTCGGTGGTTTGAATGGGTACTCTGCTGGAAAGTTGATTTCAATTCTGAAGGCCCCCTGATCATAGGGAGGGTTATCAGGAACACTAAGTCCTTGCCAAGTCAATAAATTAGCTTCATCAACCTGGATGTTATGGAAGTTTTTCATTCCACATTTTCAGATCTCTTTCAAGCTCCTTCATCAGCCTCCTGCTGGCTGCCATCTTGAATCTGCCCTTTTTGTTTTAGTTATTTTCCAAATAGGGTCTTCAGTTTATGCCCAGGATGGCCTGGACTGCAATCCTTCTATTTATGTCCTACAGGGCTGGGATGACAAATATGCATCACTATCCTAGCTTTGTTTTTTGAGATGGAGTCTCTTGAACTCTTTGCCCAGTTTGGCGTGATCTTTGTTCCTTGAGTATCTGGGATTGCAGGCATGAGCCACCACACCCAGCTGTGAACTCAGTTTAGTCAATTTTCAGACCTTTCCTACATCCCCAGAGCTGCTATGATCCTTTTCTGATAAACTGTACTTCTGGACAGGAGGTGAGGCTCTGTCAACAGCACTCAAAGTTCTGACCATTGCAATCTCCTTTGACTTTTAGGGTGACTTTCCCTGTCACCCTAAAGAGATTGTAACCCTTTTGTAGAATTCAAGGAATTCCACCAATTCATTCAATGTATTTTGAAGACCTTCTATGTGCCAGGCAATGCAGAAGAATACAGTTATGAGCCAGAGTGAATATTTCTTTATGGAGCACTCCATTTTGTTATGGAGATAGGCAAAAACATAGACAAGGCAGGATGAGAGGAACTGTTGATATATTTGTAGTTCTTTCTTTTTGCTGCTATATCAGTGCATCTAAAGCTTGGGTAGGGGTGTGTATCTCTGGATGTCCTCTTTGAAGTATATAGTTTCCATGGTAATTTTAAATCTAAAATTTGCTTTGATGATAATTAAAGGAAATCTCTTCAGCATATTCTTGATCATCCTGATGATTATGTTATAATCTGGGGGCACCTTACAATTTATATGTTCAGATTTACATTTATGTTTATTAAAAAACAATCAGTGGTACCAGGCACTGGTAGCTCACACCTGTAATCTTGGCTACTCAGGAGGCTCAGACTTGAGGATCACAGTTTGAAGCCAGCCCAGGCAGATCAATCGGAAACACTCTTATCTCCAATTAACCATTCAAAACTGGAAGGAGAGGTTTGGCTCAAGTGGTAGAATGCCAGTCTTGGGCAAAAAAGCCAGATGATAGGTCAAGGCCCTGAGATGAATACTCAATATTAGCATTAAAGAAAAATCAGTGGTAATAAACAGAACTGTATCCACATTGAGAGATTTATTCTCTGTATAATATCATTGGTCATGTTATTTAAAAGGTATTAATCACTTGGTTTGTTTGGTTGTGTTTTATTTAATATGTGTATTTTATCTAACGTATACATTTGCTTTGGTTATATAATTGTGTGAGTTCATCAGCAGAAATCATTGGGAACATCACGTTTTATGAATTTTATTATTTGCATGTTATTAGGACTGAGGTCCAAAGTGAAGGACTCTGTACTTCTGCTTGAAATTACATGATCATTTTCCTTTCAAAGAAGCTTACTATATTCTGGTTGCTTCCCACAGACCCTGTAAGGAACGGATGAAATTCTTCCTCTTCATTTCCTCTGTGTTAATAAACACTCTCATCTGACAGGTTGACATCGGCTTTATTTCTAGCCTCAGCTCCTGAAATGAGGGGCAGTACAGCTAGGTGGGTGGGCAGAAGAGAATTTAAAACTACAAGCTGGGCACCAGTGGCTCACACCTGCAATCCTACCTACTCAGGAGGCTGAGATATGAGAATTGCAGCTTAAATCCAGCCTGGAAAGGAATATTACTGAGGCTCATATCTCCAATTAATCAGCAAAAAGCTGGAAGTAGAGCTCAAGTGGAAGAGTATGAGCCTTGAGCAAAAAAAGCTAAGGGGCAGTGCTCAGGCTGAATCCAAGACCCCCAATACTAGCACATACACACACACACACACCTTAGAACAACCCTATGGTTTTCAGTGCTCCCAATGATGATCTAAGTGGCACATGAAAATATTCAGACAAGGTTCAAATGGTCAGAGATCAATTTTCTTCTTGGATCATTGAATTCTAAGAAGTATGGAAGACATAAATACAATGGAAATTATGGCAAGCACATTTTAATGCTGGTACAAATTAGGAAATGAAAACAAATCTTACATATGGGCTCTAACACAGTTTGTTTTAATGAAAATTTCAAAGAAATCTCAAGCATGAGGCTGGACACTGCTTTGGGATACAATAACCAATCTCCCTTCTCTGCCTAGGGCCTACATTATAGAAACCTTGGAAAACGTTGTACATGAAAAGTGGTACCAGAGCAAGAAGCCTCACACTACCTGTTTCCATCTGCCTCTCTGTATTTGCCTAGGAGACTGGGAAGATTTTCAAAGATTTTCTTTCATGAGTTTTTTATGGACTCTGGTGTATTTGCTGGTCCATGATGGTGGTTAAACTTTCCTTTATTCAGTCTATGGCAGAATGCTCTTTGCACATACGAACTATATTATTTGCAATAATGTCTCCCTCTGCGATCTTCTATCTACAGACTGGAAACTGCCAAATTAGTTGGTATTCCCTTCATTGGCCCATCTGACTCTTCTCCTTTCCTGGTCGCTGCCCACCAGAGTGTATCAAGTGCATGCATTCATTCAGTAAAGTTACAGGACCCCTGAAGTGCGAGGAACTGTGTCCATGTAATTAGAAGCTTTAACCATCCATTCCCTTGACTGTCTTCCCCATTAACTATGTCATCTCCTTGAATTTGGCCTCAATAGGTTGTCTGGCTCATTAGCCTTCATTTCTCTGTTTCAGTCAGTCTGACTCCATAAAGCATGAGTTAACTTGGATCAGATCTCCCGCGTCTCTCTCTTGCTTGGTGACTGAAGGATCAGCAGGTCAGGATCAGCCACATCTGGGTCCCAGTCATCTGTCCATTTGGCTTCTCAGCTTTCTTAAGCCATCTGCCAACATTCATGTCATCCCTCTGCTTAGTGAGCTGTGCTCTGCAAGAAACATGGCAGAAGGGCAGTGCGTGTGAACTTAGGAATCTCCAGTGGTGCGCGCATGTGTGTGTGTGTGTGTGTGTGTGTGTGTGTGTGTGCACGCACACGTGCGTTTTTAAAGCACACTCTAAACTTATTATTCTCCGCCTTCTTTCTAATCTCAAGGATTAAAATGTTTACATAAAAGTGTGGCTTGTGACTTTCATGTTTGTGATAGAATGCTTGGACCTTAAGAGACAGCAAAGCATTACCTTGAAACTTACAGGGAGAAGTTGCGATCTTGCTCGCTCTCCACATGCACCGAATATTGGCATGTGGGCCAATATGCTCCTTCTCGGGCTTCATTCCTGATAATTCAGTCACTTTGCTGATGATTAGTTCAAATTTCCACAAATCTCTACATCTCAAAGGCAAACCAATGATAAAATGACCAGAAGCCTTTGGAATCTCTGCAATGAATGGACTAAAGTGAGTGATCCAAAATTTTACATCTGCATGTGTTCACACAGAGCCTGGTAATCTTCCTATGGTACACAATTAATATGTATTCCTCCGTGGGGAGAGTCTTATATTTTTTACTCCACAATTTTCCAAACCCTTGCCTGGTCAGGGGCAATTTACACTTGTAATATACTTTGGGTTGATGCTTATGTGGGGAAATCATACTTTAAGACCTATCTTAATACTGATTTTCCATTTCTTCATTGTGATGGAAGCCACACTTTATTAGGGGTGGTAATGCTCCTATCAGCTACGAGACTGCATTCTGTGTCCTATCTTCCATTGAATCAGGTTATGCTTCCGTAGCTCACTTCTGGCTCATAGAATTGTTAAAAGGGCTGGGCACTGGTGGTTCACACTTGTAATCCTAGCTATCCAGGAGGCTGAGATCTGAGGATCATAGTTCAAAGCCAGCCTGGACAGGAAAGTCTGTGAGACTGTTATCTTCAATTAACTACTACCAAGCAGGAAGTGGAACTGTGGCATAAGTGGTAGAGCATTAACCTTGAGCAAATAAAATAAAATAAAATAAAACAAACCCTCAAGCTCAGGCCCTGAGTTCAAGTCCCATGACTGACAAAAGAAAATTATTGAAAATCGTCAAACATTTATAAAGGGCCAACACAGTGTACCTTTAGATTCAGTGTTCATAGCAGACCACAGAATGATGAGAAATCTGCCTGAGTTTTAGGGCTCTGTATGTACAGTTGTTTTGTGTAAGTGGGTGCTTGGGATGATCATGAGTGCAGGAGAATTCTTATCTGGCTACTTGTAGTTGGGTGACTTGTCCTAGGCCAGAGTAGCCATGTAGAGACACAGCGGCCAAGTATAAAATTTAAGTTTCGTACAGTTGTGGGTTGGAAGTGTGACTCACTTGGTAGAGTGCCAGCTGAAAGTGTCAGGTACTGAGTTCCATCCTTGGTCTGGGACCAAAATAAAAGAAGTCCCTGGTTTAGTTCTCTAACAAATGACACTGCCCAGCTTGTCTTAAACACTCTTGAAATAACTGAAATTTATTTCCCTCTTGACTACCTCTGACAAAGGAGCTTCTGTTCTCTTCTCTTCTGTCACTGCCAGAAATGCCAGTACATGAAACTGCATACGAAGGAGGGTCACGAGTGTCAGACAAAGCATATTGTCTGCCTTGGTGATTTTAACTCCAGGAAGAGAGCTCTAAAAATAAGACCCAATACCCAAACCCCATACCTGGATTCCCCCCAAATGGTTTTACAGTTTTATTTTGTACATCCAATGGTATTGAGTAATTAATTTTCAAAATCTCCAGGATGCCTTTCGCCCTGACCCATTGCTGTGGAGGGAGATAATGACTTGATTGGAACTTGAGCAGGATTGATTTTAAGTAAGGAAATGGGGTCAGGGAGAGGTTAAGTGGCTGGCCTGGGGTCAGATAGCAAACTGGTGACTCAACTTCCAAACTTCCAAGATCTGAGGCCTGCAAAGAAAACCAGAGCCCATTTCCTCTTGATAAGTGAACGGCCTGGTATCTGCAGGCCATCCTGCTAAGCTACTCAGGGTGGCATTCCTTTAGTGACTGCAGATCTGTATTCTTGTGACTTTCATTGAAGGCAGGAAAAAGATCTGCAAGGTCTGACTGCTATAGGGAGGGCAGAATAGCATTTTCTTTACCACTGGAAGAAACTGGGGTATGTTCAGGATTTGCTGTCTTTCCTCGGTTATAACCCACATCAACATATTCATCATGACAAGCCTGCGCAACAGATTGACGTCTCGGAAACCGTGTTGGCCTGTATTTACAGGGCGCTTACTGTGTGTCAGGAACTCTGCCAGGTGTTTTACATGATGACCTTGTGGGGGTAGGTCAAATTATCGTCATTTCTGCCCATCTGGAAACTAGTTTTCCAGAGGTTTAGTTCCTAGCCCAAGCTGACACTCTTTTTTTTTTTTAAAAAAAAAAAAGGCTAAGGCTAATTAACAATTTGCAGACTCAGTTTTGTATGTTTGAGACCACATTCTTTACCAGTATGCTATGCAAAATTATTCTAACTCTTCTTTTTCTTTTTATTCTTCCTCCTCTTCCTCTTCCTCCTTTTCTCCTCTTCCTCCTCCTTTCTTCTTCTCCTCCTCTTTTTCTCCTTCTCCTCCTGCTACTCTTCTTCCTCTTCCTCTACTTCCTCCTTCTCCTCCTCCTCCTTCTTTTCAGTTTTAACTCAGGGCCTGTTCTTGCTCACCTGGTATTCTAACACTTAAGCCATGCCTTCAGCCTTTTTTGCTAGCTTTTTTTTTAAAATTTTGGAGATGGAGGCTCTGAGACTTTTCTGCCCAGGCTGGCTTTGAACCAAGATCCTCTGGCTCTTAGCCTCCTGAGTAGCTGGGACTATAAGACTCACCATCAGCCAGCTTTGCAAAATTTTTGTATACACACACACACACACATATGCCTATAATTTCTCCACTTCTGTTATTTTAGTATTTTGTAGATTAAAACTTTATGTGGCTATAATTTTTCTGAATTTTAGGCAAATAAAGTCTGATTTTAAAAATCAGACTATTTTTTTTAAAACAGTGAGGCTGATTATTCTTCCTGCAAAGATGTCGTTCATTGTAGTGGTGTGTGGGAGAAATCTTGGTTATACAGCTAAGCAAATAATGCTTTTCAGACTAGACGGCTGAAAATAGAAATACTTAGTAGTGGAGCTCTGATTGAAAGTCCATGTTTTTATGGTCACACTGTTCCTGTTCTTTCTTGACTATTATTAATCTTTATTTTCTGAAAAACAAAGCAACTAAATTAAAAAGATGATGAAACAGACATCTATGGAAGTTGTTACTTGAAAAGTTTCTTCCTAAAATGGGATTACATGAGTACATGAGAGTTCATCTATTTCTTTTATATTGGAAGTAATAACTATAGATAAGAAACTTCCTTCCTTTCTTCCTTCCTTCCTTCCTTCCTTCCTTCCTTCCACATGCCAGTACTAGGGCAGAGCGTGGGTGCTAACTCTTAGCGTTTTTTTTTTTTTGGGTCCGGTCGTGGGGCCTGAACTCTGGACCTGGGCGCTGTCCCTCAGCTCTTCAGCTCAAGGCTAGCACTCTACCACTTGAGCCACAGTGCCACCTCCGGCTTTTTTCTTTTTGCTTATGTGGTGCTGAGGAATCGAACCCAGGGCCTCAAGCATGCAAGGCAAGTGCTCTACCACTGAGCCACCTTCCCAGCCCCACTCTTAGGATTTTAAACTCAGACTAGTGTTCTACCACTTGAGCGACAGATCTTCTGTTTTTTTGGTGGTTCATTTCAGATAAGAGTCACATAGACTTTCCAGCCCAAGTTGGCTTTGAACTGTGATCTTCAAATCTCAGATTCCTGAGAAGCAGAGATTACAGGTATGAGCCACTAGCCTCTGGGCTAAGATATAACTTCAATATTAAGAAAATAGTGTGTGTGTGTGTGTGTGTGTGTGTGTGTGTGTGTGTGCGCATGTGCGTGCATACATGTGCATGCTGTGGGCTTGATCTCAGGGACTGGGCACCGTCACTGAGCTTCTTTGCTCAAGACTAGTGCTCTACCATGTCTAGCTTTTTGTTGGTTAATTAGAGCTAAAAGTCTCACAAATTTTCCTGGCCAGGCTGACTTTAAACTGCAATCTGCAGATCTCAGCCTCCCAAGTAGCTAACTTGGATTTTTTTAAGGTAACAAAATATCATCTTGGAAACCAATAGACATTGTAAATTGAATTCAAAAGTTTAGTAAGATGATTAGGTAATGTGTGGCAAAACTCATAATTGCCTATATTTTATATACATATATATATATATATATTTGTGATGAAGGGGGAGAGGCTGTGGAGAACTGTCAGATTTTGATTCAGTTATCTTAAATTTCATCAAATATGTGAGGGACTGAGAAAAAATTGAATGGAAAACACATTATGGTTTCTCAAGGTTTCTCAAGTCATTCTATGTTTATATGGATAGATTATTCTGTTGTAGCAGTATAATCAGCACCTCTTTATTAAGGTAAGATGACTGGAACATTGCTACATTGATACTTTATAATGGCAGACTAAATTTTGGTGCTCTTTCTCTCTCTCCTTCCTTCCTCTTGTACTAGTACTGGGTACCTGAACTCAGATGCTTCTTCTTTTGCTTGGCTTTTTTTTTTTTAATATTTGTGTGCTCAAGATTGATATTCTACCACTTGAGCCACAGCCCTACTTCTGGCTTTTGGATAGTTAATTGGAAATAGGAATCTCTCAGATATGTCTGACATGACTGAGTTCAAAATGTGTTCCTCCTGAATAGCGAGGATTATAGGTATGAGTTACTAGTATCTGACAGATTTCTCTTTTTGAGGTATCCGTAAAAGCTAAACCTGTGAATAAAGAGAATTAAAGTAACATGTTTCAAGCTGTAAAAACAGCATACAAATAAAAGGAAGGAAGAAGAGTCATTTACAGTCCTATCACCTAGAGATAGATGCTGTTAATGTGTTGACATATGTCATGCCAGATCCATTCTTCTCTGCATTGGGATTTTGTGTTACAACCTAGTTAAGGGTATCCTTTCTCATTTATATTCTGAGATTATGATATTAACACCTCTAAACATTTTGTGTGATTTAAGTTCTATAACTATCTTGGACACTTAAGATTATTTCCAATATTTTGCTATTATAAAACCTCAGGTACCAGTGGCTCATGCCTGCAACTCTAGCTACTCAGGAGACTAATATCTGAGGATGATGGTTGAAAGCCAACCCACGAAGGAAATTGTGAAACTCTTATCTTCAATTAATCACAGAAAAAGTCGCAAGTCAAGCTGTGACTCAAGTGGTAGAGTGTTAGCCTTGAGCAAAGGAGCTCGGGAACAGAACCCAGGCCCAGAGTTCAAGCCCTAGGACTAGCAACAAAACAAAACAAAACAAAACACCCGAACCCTTTAAACCCCAACCAAACCAAGCCAAAAAATATAGCTCTACAGTAATCTTGGTGTGGGGTTCTGGTGCTGATGCCAGAATCAGGGCATGGGTTCTGCACTCTGAATTTTTTTGCCCAAAGCTAGCAGTCTACCACTTGAACTATAGCTGCTTTTTCGTTGTGGATTGGAGTTAAGAGTCTCATGGGCTTTCCTGACTAGACTGGCTTTGAACCACGTTCCTCATGTTCCAACCTCTTAGCAGTTAGGATTACAGGCATGAGCCACTGATACCTGGCTGATAATCTCACTTTTAAGAAATGTTTGACCTTATTTGTAATCTTTTCTCAAGTTTGAATTTTTATAATTACTGGATGAAATGGAAATCAGATCTGGAGACTTATGCTGTCCAGGAAATTGTACTTACTTAATTATGATTATTGTTCATGACTTACAGTGTACTTGTACTTGGGATATGGTTATAATTACCTTTGTGTTATAGGTTTTGAAATTAGAGATATAATTTATTGCATGCTTAATCTAGAGTAAAAATATTAGATGCTAATACATAACATATAATTCTATTAATTGAATACTATTAATGCAACACTTAATAAATACTATTAATACCATTAATTTAATTTTGAAATCTAAGATCTTTTGGAGACCTAGTTGAATAGCATGAAGATTTACTCATTGCTAGGTGGTGTATAGCAAACTTAGATATCAATACCTTTGAAAATATGTGGGTTTTTTTTTTTGGTTGGTCATGGGGCTTGAACTCTGGGCCTGGGTGCTGTCCCTCAGCTCTTCAGCTCAAGGCGAGCGCTCTACCACTTGAGCTACAGCGCCACTTCCGGTTTTCTGGTGGTTTATTGGAGATAGGAGTCTCAAGGACTTTCCTGCCCTGACTGGTTTTGAACTGAGGTCCTCAGATCTCAGCCTCCTGAGTAGCTAGGATTACAGGGTGTGAGCCACCAGTGTGTCTGGCTAATATGTGGAATTTTATTAAAACAAGAATGCACGTATTTAAGTCACAAGTTCTTTTTTTTTTTTTTTTGGTTGGTTGTGAGCTTGAACTCAGGGCCTGGGCACTGTCACTGAGACTCTTTGTGTTCAAGGCTAGTACTCTACCACTTGACCCACAGAGTCACTTCCAAGAATGCATGTATTTAAAGGAAAAAACTCTTTTCCCTGTTTCAATGGGCAATTGTTTGCGGGATGTTTGATTACTTAACACTCTTCATTTATGACACAATATATAGTAGATTGGGTTATATTTCAATTATGGAACTTGCAATTTTGTTCTTTTAATCAGATTATTTTTCCAAAAATACTTTTGCTTTAAAAGCTGTGTAAGTGTTGTTGGCAATATTTTCCTTGTCATTTAATGGATCAGAAAAATATATGAAAAAAGGTTACATTGCCCAAATGTTCAGTTTTCCCTAATTCTCCTCAAAGATATCAATATATCCATTCATCTATTTATAGATGAATGACTCACTCCTTCATTCCTCCATCTACCTACTTGCCCAGTACATTTTATTGAGAACTGATTTTCTATCAAGGCCAGAGTGAAAGAATCCATGGAAGGGTAAACAAAGGAGGAGGCTGCAATGCTTGGTAAGAAATGTATGCATTATCTTGCCCATGTAATTGTAACCCCTCTGTACAGTATGTTCACAAATAAAATAAAATTTAAAAAAAAAAGAAAAAAGAATCCATGTCTTTGAGAAGAAAATATCTCAGATTGGCCCTGCTGGTAGCAATGAAGAGTTAGCAAATTACAGACAGCAAATGTGTGTGAGCCAAACTTAAAGAGATTTAAAAGAAGCAGGGATAAAAAATAGCACTTTGGTCTGTGTTTCAAAAATTTTTAGATAGGCTATCTTCTACTTTCATGCATACCTCAGCTGGATATTCTATTTGTTCTTAATTTGGGAGAGTGGGCAGTCCTAAGACTTGAACTCAGGACCTGGGCATGGCCCGTTACAATTTTGGTGGTTAACTGAAGATGAGAGTCTCATGGACTTTCCTGCAATCCTCAGATCTGAGCCTCCTGAGTAGCTACTAGTATGAGTGTGAGCCGTCAGTGCCTGGATCTCTATTTGTTCTTGAGATTTGAGATTAGGTGGAAATCCAACAGTATGGATAAACTTGGAGATATTAACTAAGTAAAATAAAGCCAGGCTTATAAGACAAATACTGTGATGTTACTTACATTGCCACATTGCAATAAGATTCAAAGAGGTCAAGAGAAGAACGGTGGTTGAAGGTAGCTTGGAGGTGAGGAACGCTTAGATATTGGACAAAAGTTCCAGCTTCATTTAGAGAATGAGGATACATGTGTATTACATGTATTGTTCAATCTGGTATAAGCTTAAAAGAGAGAAAATCAGATGAAATGAGGTTGGGGGTTAAGGGTTGGGAAAAGGTCTTACGTCAAGACTTAATATTAGGATACAGGAGCCAGGTGCCAGTGGCTCATACCTGTAATCCTTACTACGCAGGAGGCTGTATTCTGAAGATCATGGTTCAAAGCCAGCTCAAGCAGGAAAGTCCATCACACTCTCATCTCCAATAAACTACCAAAAAAAGAGCCAGAAATGGAGCTGTGTCTCAAGTGGTAGAGAGCTGGACTTGAGCAAAAGCAGCTCAGGGACAATACCTAGGCCCTGAGGACCATTTTACACACTATAGAATGAATAAAGTGATCTTAGACCTTGCATGTGGGCAAGGCAAAATGAACCTCGCCTTTCTGTCTCCTTGGGTTGTTCTTTCTTTCTCATCTTTCTTTCCTCTACTGAGGCGTAGTGAGAGTCATCTTCTAATCTCTTTGATCCAAGGCGTCCAGTGGTTTTAGATGAAAAGGTCTATGAAAGAATGGCTAATTGTGTGGCAGACTTTGTTCCATAATGTAATTTTTGGTTCCAGCCGCAGTAACTGGTAAAGTGATTTAACCTGAGACCCCATTCATGCTTTTTTTTTCTTTTGCATTTTCTGCTACTACTTCTCTCCGCTAAGGCTATTAATAGTCAGCCAGACTGAAGATGTGTAGTTTCTTCTGCTTGGCAGAGATTGGCATCAATAACCCAGAGGGCACACAGAAAATAGCTACTGAGAGGAAAGGCGTCTATATGATGCTGGATGATGGATGGGAAAGGAAAAAGAGCTGATAATTTTGAAGGTATTACATGACTGCTGTATTTTAGCGATAAAATAATGCATGTGTTTGTATTATTTGCAATTACCGATGTCTATAGAATTTGCATATATTATCGGTTAGATTCTCATACTTTTATTCCCGTTAAAATTAGTTTTCTGCTTCAGTGAGATTCTTAGATGTTATTTCTCCTTAAAGGAAGGATAAAATAGCATAGTTGGAACTTTTGCTTCAGCTATATTTTAAGAGCGTTTTCTTGAAAATGTGACAAAATTCCCTTTTTGAATCCAACTATTAGGATTTGTTTCACATTAGAATATGTTTCTGACAGTCAGCTGACTTTGGGAGCTCAGGGCTCAGGATATCAGTTGAATGTTGACTTTTTAAAATGTATGAGTTGGTTTAACCTATTGACAGACTGCCAGAAAGAGAGGGGTAAAGGGCTCTTCTGGAACTGAGCTCAGGAAGTCGACTGTGCCAGAAAAACAGAGCCAAAGCCATTCCTCTTCACCGAGTTTTCAAAGTCCAGGCAGCATGAGGAGTGTGCTGTGGAGTGAGAACCCATTTGGGTGGAGAAGTCAGCCACCTCTCCCAGATGCCCCCCTGGGTATCTGCTCACCACTGTGTGGGCCCTGCTTACTCACCATTCACCTTATTCTGAGCATGTGCAGAACAGAACTCAGTGATAAAGGAAATAGACTTTTCCACAGTGTCCGTGGGGTTTTCCCATTGCCTAAGTGTGTGGCTAAGGGAATCCAGAATGACAGGGGTCATATTGTGAGCAAAGACGTGAAAAAGTCAACGTTAGCATTGTGTGATCTCAACTGCCCAGGACAGTATGAGAACATGCAGAGGTTCACTTCCTTGCTTGGTTTATGGAAAGGGGGCCTTAGGATATGATGACCACAACACAGACAGATAATGGTTTATTTAATCCATTTATTTATCTATTTATTGGTAGTACTGGGGATTCATTCAAGGACTTGCTCTTGTCAGGCAAGCATTCTGCCACTTAAGCCATACAAACCCTGACACTTTTTGTTTTTCTTTTCTTTTTTCCAGAGAATGTTTCCTACTTTTGTCTAAGTGGGTCTTAGACTGTGATCCTCCTATGTCTACCTCTTCTTTAACTGGGATTATAGACAGGAGCCACAGAGCTTGGTCTGATGTTTTGCGTAACTGAATTCCACTCTGCAAGTATAATTTCAAGCTAGCTTACATTATTGCCCTCTCCTTTTTCCTCTCTCCCTTCTTCTTTCCTTCCATCCCTCCTACTTGTTCTCTACACACTACTGACAATCTATAAACACAAATGATCAGATAAAATAGGGTGTATAATTATAGCACTCTTCACTTCTGAAGCTTGTCACTGAAATTCAAAGTGAATTCTTTAAGGTTAGACCTTTCAAAGTCTTGTTTTTGATTTTTATTAAAACATTATATACCATTAAGCTTCACATAGACTGTTAACTTTTGAAATGGGAGGACACAAATGTGCGATTTTTAAATCTTATCACTTCAAAAGAGGTTTATGTCAGAAGGCAGAGACTATATAAGGCATTGGCCAATGAAGTGAGCTAAGGCTTTGGGATTTGAGAGACAGCAAAAGAACTCTTTATAAAATTTGGGAACAAGGATGCTGGGTATTATCCAAGTAGCTTCCCTAACCACAATTCAAATGGTTATCACAGTATGCTTTAATATATGGTCTGTAATGGTAGAAAATCTCTAAGGAAGAAGAAGGAGTTATGAACCTGGTAAGAAGATTATAAATTGATCTTGACAAGGTGGTTTAAAATGAGAGATTCTGGCATCCTGGGAACAAGCATTTGTATTTGGTTCTTAGAATGTGTAATCTGCCTTAAAAACCATCCAAGTTATCACCAGCTAGTATTTCTTAAGTTCTTTTAAGAACACACTATCTTAAGATCTCTATGAAAACTCTGACATCTGCATGCTCACACAGGGTAAAGGTAGGTCACATTAATTTTGGAGGCTCTTCATACTCTTTTCCCTAAACGTCTTTGGTAACTATAAGTACCATTGTTCCAAGAAAGAATTTTGTAAATACCAGTGTTGATTCTGATAGAAATGGAAGCCATGGAGCCCCCATCCCCACCCTCTCAGCAAACTGAACCCCAGAGCTGGTTGTACATATGTTGAGCTTACGTTATGGAAAAGGCAGGGAAAAAATCAGCAGAAAAGTAGAAGCTTCACTAGATCCTTCCTGACCCTGAAGAGAAAGATAATTGTTCTGAGTGCTTGTGACTCATGCCTGTAGTCCTACCTACTCAGGAGGCTGAGATCTGAGGATCCTGGTTTGAAGCTAGCCCAGGCAGGAAATGGGATTTTTTTTTTTTCTTGTCAGTTCTAAGGCTTGAACTCTGGGCCTAGGTGCTGTCCCTCAGCTCTTCAGCACAAGGCGCTCTGCCACTTGAGCTACAGTGCCACTTCTGGTTTTCTGATGGTTAGTTGGATATGAGTCTCACGGACTTTCTTGTCTAGGCTGGCTTTGAACCACGATCCTCAGCTCTCAGCCTCCTGAGTAGCTAGGATTCCAGGCGTGAGACACTGGTGCCCAGATGAAATTTTTTAAAAAAATCTACAATAAACTACCAAAAAAAAAGAGCCAGTACTAGAGCTGGCTCAGGTGGTAGACCACTAGCCTTGAGCAAAAGAAGCTCAGGGACAGTGTCTAGGCCCTCAGTTCAAGCTCTAGGACAGGGATGCGTGCGCGCACACACACACACATCCAGAAAACAATAATTGCAATACTACTTTGTAAAGATAAGCAAGTGAAAGAGAAGAATCATGATTATGAACATGGTTATTCCGGCAAACTGAGAACAATCAACTTGGTTATTTGCAGCCTACAGGACAGAACTTTACAGACTCTTTATGGAGTTGCAGATAATGGGACTTGCCAGTATTTCCTCCCATCTCAGTTGTTTAAAGCCCTTCCAGACTTTGGAGAGTGAGGGCTGATAGATACACTGAGGTACGCGGGACAGAAAATAAACTTTGTCAGAAATATGGGCATCGTCTCTGTGAAGACTTCATGAATGCTAGGCATTGGTGGCTCTCACCTGTCATCCTAATGCCTCAGGAGGCTGAGATCTGAAGATCCTGATTCAAAGCCAGCCGAAGGCAGGAAAATCCATGTGACTCTTATTTCCAAGTATTCACCAAAAAGCCAGAAGTGGAGTTGTGAGTAAAGTGGTAGGGTAATAGCCTTTGCACAAAAGCTCAGAGGCAGTGCCCAGGCTCTGAGTTCAAGCCCAGGACTGGCACCAAAAGAAAGGGGGAATAAAAAGATTGTACAGTACACACACACACACACACACACACACACACACACACGATTCACTGAGCACTACAAACCAGCTTAGGTTGTCTTTCCCTCCTTCTGTCCCTCCCTCCTTCCTTCCTTCCTTCCTTCCCTCCTCCCTTCCTCCCTCTCTCTCTCCCTCTCTCCCTCCCTCCCTTCCTTCCTTCCTTCCTTCCTTCC
>NW_012267258.1:7623163-7638331 GCF_000151885.1 Dipodomys ordii | reverse complement strand
TTCCTTCCTTCCTTCCCTCACTCCTCCTTCCTTCCTTCCACCCTTCCTTCTTTCCTTCCTTTCTTCTTCCTTCCTTTGTTTCTTCCTTTGTTTGTTTGTTTGTTTCTTTCTTTCTTTCTTTCTCTCTTCCTCTTTCTTACCCTTTCTTCCTTCCTTCCTTCCCTCCCTCCCTCCTTCCCCCTTCCTTCCTTTCTTTCCCTGTACCATAGCTTGAACTCAGAACCTGAGCACTGTCTCTTAGCTTTTTACTTGATGTTGCTGCTCTATCAAAGCTCCATGTCCAGCCTTGTGATGGTTAATTGGAGATAAGAGTCTCACTGACTTTCCTGCCTGGGCTGTTTGAACCGTGACTCTCAGATCTCAGCACCCTAAGTAGCTAAGATCAGAAGCATAAACTACTGGCACCTGGCTACTTTCCTTATTTTATAATTAAAACCATGAGAATGGGTTCACTCTTGAACTCACTAAGCTGATAAGATGGGAAAAGGATGGAAACATCAGGAAGAGACCATCTAGGTATAGGAAAGCATAAATACTTGTCTGACTCCTTCTTGTCTGACTCCTTCACAGCCCTTCCTTCCTGAGTGGCCTGAGATTTCATGTCTACATTTTCAATATATTTGTTCATATGTTCCGTTAGAGACTAATGTTTTCCAAAACCAGTTTCCAGCTTGGGCTACACAACATATTATGGCTTTCAGTAGGGTTAATGGCAGAGCTGTGGTTTAAATGAGATGGTGCTGTTTCCAATGTCTCACCCTGTCCTCATATCCTTTCTTCAGAGAGACTTCCTTTAAACAGTCAGGGCAGCTTGAAGGAGGGTTACTAACAAAGCCCCAAAAGGCTTCAAATGCATATTTATCCCTTTATCCTACACATGCACACACACACACACACACACACACACACACACACACACACGTGCACGTACACACATACACCCCCCCCCTTCCTTTTGAGGCTACAAATTACTTCTAGGATAAATTATCGTTATTAAAAGAACCAGCGGCAAAGAAATGAGGGCAAATGTTTCACTTCATATAATGTGGTCAGCTGTGGAAAATTTAGAACTTTTGAAGACTAGCTTTCCAAGTTCTTAGCCTCATGAAAGCATGATTATATGTGCTAATAGGAACCATTGCTCGCCTGCCCTTTCCCAAGCTCTTTGTCTCAGAGGCCAGGCCACTGGCTTCTTTGTTTGAACCTGTCCGACCTGAATCTTCCTGGATGAGAGTGCCTTTGAAGGCTCTGAAAAGGAATCAAAAGTGTTAAAAATTTCCCCATGATGTCATTCATCGAGCAGCAATGACTTCAGGACCTAATTCATCTTGAGCAGCATATATATCTAGCAGCATTTTCTCTTCTTACCGAGGAAAGCAAAAAAATGTCCTTTTCAGCTGGTAGAGAGAGAATGGTGAGGAGGGATGGAGGCAGGATCGGTGGCTGGCGTTGGGACAACTGGGTCATTGGGGGAAGTGTCTGATGATTTTTGTTCTTGCTAAATAGGCTTTCTCCAGTTGTTTCAGAGTCTTCAAAATGCTAAGAAAATGAATTTGCATTCTCTTTTCTATTGGCTAGGACATGTATGAGAGCAAGTACACATACAAAGTACTGTCAACTGCTATCATAGATAACATTTGAAATCTTCGTGGTTTAACACAATGGAGGTTTCTCATGAAATGTAGGAGGTGGTGGAGATAGGAGTCTTGGAAGGGAAGGTGGTATGGAAGTGACTCTGGTCCACCCAGTCATCTGGAGACCCAAACATACAAATGTATGGTAATTGAGGTTGTACTGGGAGTGGACATCTGGTCTACTCTGTAGGAAGAAAGAAGTGGAAAGGGTACATATGTACTCACCTTAGCCACTTGGGTATGGAAATGACACAAACCACTGCCCTTGGTGTTCTAGATGGCAGAGCACTTGGAATCTTGCTTTGCTACTGCTCTTGAAACAACTTGGTACCTGCAAGAGGCACTTTGGTGAACATGTGATTGTCCTGCTCTATGACAATGGTCAGCAATGGATCCAGGGACAGCAATTGAATCTGATCTTGGTAAAAATGAGTAGTAAAATGACTTTATTAGGATGATCTGGGGTGGCTTTAAAAATGAATGGGGATATTTTGGGGTGAAGCTATAGAAACTATATGACTGTTTTGCTAAAATGAGGGTGCCTAAAGGATGAAGTTGATGTGTGTGTGTGTGTGTGTATGTGTAGGTGTGTGTGTGTGTATGTGTGTGTGCATGTGGGTATAAGAGTTCTAGGGCTTGAACTCATAGGACCTGAACACCATCCTTTAGCATTTTTGCTCAAGGCTGGCACTCTTCCATTTGAGCCATGCTTTTCTTTCAGCTCTTTATGGTGGCTAATTGGATTTAAGAGTCTCACAAACTGCCCTGTTGGAGCTGATTTTAAACCATGATTCTCATATCTCAATCTTCTGAGAAACTAAGATTATAAGTGTGAGCCATTGATGCCTGGTTAAAATTGATTTTAAGAAAATCTCTGTACACCCACTCAATATCTGAATTCTCAGAAGGAATTTTGGTCCACGTTGGGTCACTTGGCTGCTCCTCAGATGTATCCAGTGATAATTCCTTAAAAGGAAATAAAAATAATCAAAGAAAATGGAGTGAATGAAAAGCAGTTAAATAAATGTCCATTCTCTATCTTTCACAGGGAGAATTCAGCCAATTACTACATCCTAAAGATCACCATTTATCAAATATGATGGGTATCAGAATGGAAATGATAGGTATTTGAAGCCAGAGAATGGAATAACTGCTTTTATACTTAGCACCATATATTCCTTTTCTTAATTTTCTTCATGATATCACATAGTGGAAAAGTCTGGAAGGGGCAACATTTATCAAGATGAGTTGTTCTTACAAACTGATTTGTCAAATTGAAGCCTCTGTGTATAACTATTTAGATAATGAAAAAACACTCAAGAAAAAAATAAAATTATGCCAGTGCTCAAAAATGAAATTATACTAGTGCTCACAAGGTTATCTGCTGTTGTCACAAGTTGTCTTGGATGCTTTGATAGAGAAACCAGGACCATATCTTACACCTCTGAGCTGGAGAAGGAATGGAGATTATATATGTATATACTTTAAACAGAATTTTGGCCCTGTGAGGCATGAGAATTCAAAGCTTAAACATAAAAGTAGCTGTGAAGTCTGAGAACTTCAGATCTGACCAGATCTAAGAGTTCATAAAAGGTGGTAAAAATTATTTTCCTCCCTCTCTCCCTCCCCCCTCCCTCCCTCCCTCCTTCCCTCCCATCCTTCCCTCCTTCCTTCCTTCCCTCCTTCCTTCCCTCCCTTCCTTCCTTCCTTCCTTCCTTCCTTCCTTCCTTCCTTCCTTCCTCTCCTTCCTTCCTTCCCTCCTTCCTTCCCTCCCCTCCTTCCTTCCTTCCTTCCTTCCTTCCTTCCTTCCTCCATCTATCCCTCCCTCCTCTCTCCCTCCCTTCTTCCTCCTTTTCTCTCTGTTGGTTAATTCTTATAAATATATTTTATTAGGTGGTAATGAATATGGATCCAATACTCAAGAAGGAAACAGGCACCGAAGGAGGAGAGTTTGTTGTTCGCTAGTGTCCAGATTCATATAAAAGACCCTCATTGGCCTTATTTGTGTCACAATGGAACTGTTGCTTCCAGGGGGAATGGGATGGGGCTTTGTTAGGTTAGCATCTTTGTTAGGGACTATGAGGAGGAGGTGTCATGTGACTGACAAGTCACCAGGTGAGAATAACAGCGTTTCCTAATAAAAAAACATACAAACGACAGAAAAGTGCTTCTCCCATAAAATCTCAGCAAAATAGGCAATCAAAACCACAGACCAAATTATGAAAAACAACAAACCTACATCGTTTCCTCCTGGATTCTGTGCAGGAGGTTCTTCAGATTTACCTGTGCTGACGGTGCTGATTTCTGGGCACAGCTGGTGCCTCAGTTGGGCTTGGGATGTGCCATAACTGGATCTGGTGACTGGCAGTTAATTAAGGGGCCCCTCACTTTTCATGTTCTTCATACTCCCATAGCCTGAGCTTGTGGTCAGCCCGGCTTTCCAACAAACTTCAAGAGAGAGCGAGCAAGGGGGCATGCCAATGCACAAGCACTTTGTAAGTTTCTGCTGCGCCAGAAGGCTAAGGCAGTCACATGACCAAGGTTAGGTCCAATGAAGAGAGTAACAAACTTCACCTTGATATGAGGAGCTGCAAAGTCACATGGCAAAAGTGCTTGCCTGAAAGGATGGGAAGAATCGAACCAATTCTGCAACCTAACACAATGCATTCTCTCTCTCTCTCTCTCTTTCTCTCCCTCCCTCCCTCCTTACCTCCCTCCCTCCTTCCCTTCCTCCCTTCCTCCTTTCCTCCTTCTTCTTCCTCTCTCTTTCCCTCTCTCTTTCCCTCCATCCTCCCTTCCTTTATTTGTGCCAGTCTTAGGGCTTGAACTCAGGGTCTGGGTTCTGTCCCTGAGTTTTTTTTTTTTTTTTTTTGCTCAAGACTGGCACTCTCCCACTTGAGCTATACCACTACTTCTAGCTTTTTGGTAGTTAACTGGAGATAAGAGTCTCCTAGACTTTCCTGCCTAGGCTGGCTTCTAAGCACTATCCTAAGATCTCAGCTTCTGAATAGCTAGGATTATAAGCCTGAGCCACTGGTGCCTGGTGACTATGTGGTTTCAATGGCTAAAAATATACTTAATTTTTCTTTCTGTGTGCTGAGAAACAGACTCCACGTTCCTTAGGTTTTTACTGAATGTCCTTGAATGGTGCAAAGACTAAGGAGATAGCATAAAGCGTTACGCTTTAAGAAACGCTAGATGCACAATTATGCTTGTTTGTTTTGTTGATTCTCTGGAGAGGGCCAAATTTAATATAACAAATAACATTTATTAAGGGGCATACTGTATCTAACTGCAATTCAGAATATTGTGCTCCTAGATTATAAGGTAAATAGAAACAGCAAGGACAGGAAAATTATGCTAGTATTTTAAACACACACACATACAACACACATCTACACACACACACACACACACACACACACACACACACACACAAAATCCATGAGCTGGGTACCAGTGGCTTATGCCTGTAATACTAGCTACTCAGGAGGCTGAGATCTGAAGATTGTGATTTGAAGCCATCATGAGCAAAAAAATCCATGAGACTCATCTCCAGTTAACCAAAATGGAGGTATGGTTTAAGCCGGAGAGCACCAGCCCACTAGGCTCTAGCTAAAAAAGCTCAGACACAGAACTCAGGCCTTGAATTAAAACTTCAAGACTGGCACCAAAAACAAAAAAACCAAAAAACAAAAACAAAAGCCATGAGTACTCCACTAGTATTAGAAAATGAAATAAAACCAGACAATTGAAATCAAATTTGATTAAATTGCCAAGATAGAATATTTTTTGGTTATTCTAATTAAGTTCTTCGGTTAGCATCAGAAAAAAGTTATTCTTCTTATTGAAATTAGACATAATCTGAGCCATAAATAAATGTCCATTTTTCTTTAAATGGCCCATGGATTGAGACAGAAATCAGAAATGAAGGAAAAAAAGAATTTCGTTTTGACAGGCTATCTGGATAAGAAATGATGATATTCTGGAATGAGAAAATAATGCCTTCAGGACATTTTCCTTCCTTGTCATAGTGTAACTTTTTAGTTGCAACCCTCCTTTCAAAATTAGATAACAGAATTTGCATATTTCATTTCTCAATTATCCATGGTAGCAGAAATGGAAAATGACTGGGGATGAAAGAATATAGATAATTGGTATCAACAATTTCCAAGCCTCATTACTTTATTTCTTCTAATAATTTTAATCTATTTTAATCTACACTCTCCTCCTACTTGAGCTTTTTATCAGAATTGTAAGAAATAACTCAGGGAACATTATTTTGATTTTTAGTTCTTTATTTCTAGGTGATATGTTTTTTTTAAAGGTACAGAGATACCCCAAAGCAGAAATATGTCCTTCATTCGGAAAAAGGGCAAATGAGGACAATTGGACATTATCTAAGAACAGCCTCTTTTAGATGTGGACCAGCTTATTAGGAAAAGGTTAGCCTTGGTGGACTGATAGGATAGGCATCTGGAGAGGACTAATAGGGTGTAGGAAGTGGGAATGACAGGAAAGGCTTCTGTCAAGCTATTAAAAAATCTCAACCTATAAAAGTGGTAAGATCCTACAGGGAGCTGGGTATATGTAGCACACATCTCCAATCCTGGCTATTCAGGAAGTGGACACTGGAGACTCTAGGTTCGAAGCCAGCCTGGGCAGGAATGTCAATGGGACCCTTCTCTCCAATTAACCAGCAAAAAGCCATAAGTAGAGGCATGGCTCAAGTGGTAAAACACCAGCTTTGGACAGAAAAAGCTAAGGAGCAGTGCCCAAGTTCTGAATTTAAGATCAGTACGGGCACAAACAAACCACAAAACAAAACAAAAACAATACAAAACAACACAAAAAACAACAATGAGCTGGTAGAACAAACTGGAGTGCTAAGGTTGAGAAAGGACAATTAAACCAAGAGTCTAGCAGCAGGTACACTCTATCTGTATTTATTGAGTGACTACTTAATGCAATTAGAGGATTTATGAGACAGGAGCCTTAACACTACTCTTTTTGCAGCCCTGACATTATTACCCAAATCATGCATTGAAATTCCAATCCTGAGAAGGGACTTTCTTCCAGTAGGAAGTAAACCTTAGTCCTATGTTCTCAATTCCTTAAACCCTGAGGCAAGTCTTCTTAACACCCATTAGTAAATGTAGGAACCGAGATCAAGGGAAATCTGAGCTGGTCTCTGTGTGAGAATACATGCAGTAGGCTGAAAATGGAGGAGAACTGACAACCAAAGCATTTGACATCCTTCGGAACATGTGGTCCAAACTGCCAAGTGAGATGACTTCGCTTTCTCATTGCTTAGCAAGTTCAACCCCTTTAGAAGATCAGTTATGTTATTCTTCTCATTGTAACTTATGCCTAGGTTCTCTGCACATGTTCTGCTTTAAGATGAACTAGATTTAGATGAGCAGCTTGGCATGGAAGACCTTTAATAATAACAAGATCAGGCCTTTGACAAGCACATATTGTATGGTGAACAGTGTTCTGGACCTGATGATACATACAAGAATATGTGATCTTACTGAAGTCAGGCTTTTAGTTTAAAAAAAGATAATTTTACATTATAATCCTAAATTATGAAACAGTACGTCATGAGTGGTAAAGATTCTGAAGCAGGAATAATGCATAGAGTCAGAGAAGCTCTTGAGAAGGGAACAGATGGATCGGGTCTTAAAAGATTGCCAGGGAATATGAATGGGTTTCTGACAGCTGTCATGGTTAGGGTAGGTCCTCTTTCTGAGAGGTAACATTGGAGACAAGTTAATATTGCCACTGGTCCTATCAATACTTGGGGCAGGAACATTCTGGGTAGAGACAATTGAAAACAGAAAAAGGTTGGAGGGCTGGGAAGGTGGCTCAGTGGTAGGGTGCTTGCCTTGCATGCATGAGGCCCTGGGTTCGATTCCTCAGCATCACATAAGCAAAAAGAAAAAAGCCAGAAGTGGCGCTGTGGCTCAAGTGGTAGAGCACTAGCCTTGAGCTGAAGAGCTGAGGGACAGCGCCCAGGCCCAGAGTTCAGGCCCCACAACCGGAACCCCCTCCAAAAAAAAGAAAAGAAAAAATAGAAAAAGGTTGAAAAACTTTTCATCTAGGTTAACAAACAAAAGGAGAGCTAGAGTAAGTGGCTTATTCCTATAATCCTAGCTATTCAAGAAAGTGAGATCCAGAAATCATGATTTGAAGCTAGTCTGGGCAGAAGAGTCCCACAGACTCCATCTGCAATTAAGCAGCCAAAAAAGCTGTCCTGGAGGTGTGGCTCATGTGGTAAAGCATTAGCAGTAGGTTAAAAAAGCTCTCTCTGTGTCTGTCTCTCTGTCTTTCTGTCTCTGTCTGTGTCTCTCTCTCTTACACACACACACACAGAAAATTAGTGTGGCTGGCATGTATTTAGTTGAGATATGTGTGAAAGAGGCAGAAGATTTTATTCTGTGAATGTGATGCTAATTTCACACAGTGAGAAACTACTCACAATACAAAAAGATGGAAGATAGTACTGAATATCCATTTTGAACTTTGAGCATAACCTTTTTTAGTGTCCATTTCAATAAATATTATAGGATAAGATGTACATACCTTGTGCCTTTGTGTTCCTCTCCTAATTTCCTCCTTTGGTCTCATTATGTGTGAATACCAAGAGACCTGTATAATTTATCATGTCCCAGTGTATTTTAGATACAGCTTCCATATATTTTTCTCTCTGAATTTTGCTTACCTCACTGAACATGATTTGTTCTAGGTCTGTCCATTTTCCTACAAGTGACATGATATTCATTCTAATGGCTGTGTAAAATTCCATCATGTATAGGTACGGCATTTTTTTAATCCACTCATCTATTATAGGGCATCTGGGCTGCTTCCATAACTTGGTTATTTTGAGTAGTGCAGCAATGAACATGGAAGCGCAAATGTCTTTACAGTATCCTGCTTGTGATGCTCAGGGTAGATGCCTAGGAGTGATATGGCTGGGTTATAGGGAAGCTTTATGTTTAATTTTTTGAGGAAGCTCCAGACTGCTGTCCAGAGTGATTGTATTAGTTTACATTGCCACCGACAGTGCAAATAGGGTTCCCTTTTCCCCACCTCCTGCCAACATTTGTTATTGCGTGAATTCATGATGTTGGCCAGTGTAACTGGGGTGAGATAGATTCTCAGGGTTGTCTTGATTTGCATTTCCTTTATGCGCAGGGATGATGATTATTTCTTCATGTGTTTCTTTGCCACTCTTACCCTTTCTTCAGAGAAGTCTCTTTGACTCCTTTGCCCATTAAGTGATTGGTTTATTAGCTTTGGCTGGGGTTGATTTCTTGAGCTCCTTGTCTGTGGTGATAACAATTGGTTTGATTTTGGGTTTGGATTCAGTTTGCTGTGAGCATGCCTTTTAAAGCACGATCAAGGAATGTCATTTTCTTCAGTAAAGAGTTCTTGTGGAAGACCTAAGGCAGAAAGTTGAATTTATCCAGCTGTGCATTCTACGAGGTACTTTTATGGAAACAAAGAGCAAGGAAGAGGAGGACTCAGGAAGTTGTGATGCCTTCTGAGGGCTGGTGTGGTGGCTGTCTCATTTTTCTCCTGATTGTTGAGGAAGGGACGCCTGATTTAGGGTGATGCCATGAGCTGGACGGTGCTTTATTCATCATACTTACTTGCGGCCTAACAGAAGAAGGCTCTGTATTTCGTGCCAGCGTACGTAGGAGTTGCATGAGGGGGCAGAGTGTGCAACCTGGGATTGTGGGAAGCATGCTTTATAATGTCAGGAGGGTGACAGTGTCCCTTGATTTCCACTGGGGGATGGGCTTAGTTTCTATTGGAGGATGTGGTTAGGCCCCTGTGGGCTTTCAGGGACGCATGCTTCTCAGGGAGAAAATGTAGAAACTGTTTCTGGTCTCCATGATATGGAGGGCTGTTTGGCTGGAGGGTTTCCTCTGTGGGAGTAGAGTGGGAAGAGAAACGTGCACCAAGGCCATTCAGTTTGCCAGAGTGTTTCCAAATGTCAGCAAAGCAGATAATATCAAACCTTAATTCTCAGCTTGCACTATAGCAGAGATGCTGGGGTAAAGCATGATAGATGATAACGATGTGGTAATGGACTGAAGACCTTTATATGTTTGGAGAATTACTCTAATGGAAGTCAGGCGCGAGTAGCTCATGCCTGTAATCTTAGTTACTCAGGAGGCTGGGATCTGAGGATTGTGGTTGGAGGCCAGCTGGGGCAAAAAAAAAAAAAATCAGAGAAACTTATCTCCAGTTAATCACCAGAAATCTGGAAGTGGATCTGTGGCTCACGTGGTAGAACATTAGACCTGAGGAAACAAAAACAAAAACAAACAAACAAAGCTCAGGGATAGTGCCCAAGCCCTGAGTTCAAGCCCCAAGACCAACATAAAAAAAAATTACTGGAATAGCAAAGTGAACCCAGAGGTTAGGAGATGGCTGCCAGAGAGGGTATTTTGAAATTGTTACCACAGGCAGGGGTTGTAGTGAGTTGAGATTGGGATGATCTTTGCAAATGGGTGGCTGAAGAGAACCTGGCTGGCGTAGAGAGGGATCATCATGACTGACATGGTGAACCTTGGAGACTCAGAATTCTGGTGGTGACAGAATGATAGGGGCACAATGAGGTTAGTTTAAAAAGGATCTAAGCCTAAGTAAGCCATCAGGCTAGAGTTCTGGGAATTGTTCTAGATTTTTTTGGGGGGGAGGAAGAAAGATGACCTCCAGGACATGAAGGGGCTGTGCCGCTTTCCAGATGGGCCAGATTGGCAGTGTGGCTGTCTTGGTGACTCTCTGAGTCCCATATCACTTTGTCTCCAGCACTTTGGCATGGTGATTGCCATGAGATGTTGATTAGCTGGAATACTGCTAATAGAAAGTTCTGGAACACCAATCACTACCCTTCAGAGTGGTTGGGTAAGAGACCTGATTATTTCCTTTCTGTTTTAGTGGGTTACAAGAATCCCTTGGTTACCAGGCCTAACTTAATCATTCAACAAGCATTTATTTATATCTTTTTTTCTCCTTCTAGACATACTACTAGATGCTGAGGATCAGATAGAGAACATGGCTGAAACTCTTCTTGGGTGTCTTCCTTGCCGATGATATACTTGGGAACATACATATGGAAATAAGTAAATAAATAAGTGAATGAGTAAATAAGTAAACAATAAATAAGTAAATAATAAGTCAATAAGTCAATTTGAAATAAAATTTTCAAATTTCTTTTTTTTAATTTATTTTTTATTGTGAAAATACTGTACAGAGGTGTTACAATTACATGGGCAAGATAATGAGTACATTTCTTATCAAGCATTGTAGCCTCCTCCTTTGTTTCCCCTTCCCATCTCTTCCCATCCTCCCCCTGCCCCACCACAAAATTTTCAAATTTCTGTCCACAGTAAAAGTACCTAGCAATTTAGTGTAGCAAGGGCTGGCTAGGGGAAATGTGTGTGCTTAGAGGGGCATTTCACATAGGCATCCTATGAGAGAAGCTTCTTGAATGGAAGATCTTGAACGATCAGCCCCCTAGACTGAGATCTGAAAGATGATTGGAGGGAC
Source organism: Dipodomys ordii (assembly GCF_000151885.1). NCBI lineage: Eukaryota > Metazoa > Chordata > Mammalia > Rodentia > Heteromyidae > Dipodomys > Dipodomys ordii. The sequence goes on along the minus strand of NW_012267258.1, from coordinate 7,627,133 downwards.
AAGTGCAGGTGTTGGATGAGTGGGTGAACATGGTAGGGGGTAAACAAGGTGTTCAGGATAAGGACACAAGCATGTTTCAACTCTCTTCTGAATGTTCCCTACGTCTTATCCTTGACATACTCTCATCAACAAATGTAGCAGTGGTGCTCACTGGACATTATGTGTAAAATGAACTATACAACTTGGGGGTGGGGATGGGAGGGAAACACTGGGAGAGAGGGAGCCAAGAGTGACATTGTCCTAAAAGAAATGTATTCATGACTTGACTTACGTAACTGCAACCCTACATCACCTTTAAAAGAATAATTTTAAAAACCCAGAACACCAGCCAAAGCATTGGTGCTGAGAAATCTTGCTGACCTCTGCCCCTTATAGTGCATCTCACTATCTCACATAAAAGAACTTCCTATCATTTTCATTAAAACAATATTCTCTTATCCTTCATCCTCACATAATGAAAGCACGGGTCGCCGTGAACCATTTAATCATTTTATAACTCGATTCTGCTTTTTATGAAATGTATACCCTAGATGGTCTAAACCGGGAGGGGCTATCCTATCTGGTTTTCCATGAGTAGTATGGAGCTGAGTATGTACACAGTGATGAGGATGCCTATGCGTCCCCAGACCAAGGAGAAGAGCTATCCTATGCAAGAGATGCAGACACTTGAAAAGGTAAACACACATACACGAACATATTCATAGAGAGACCCTCTCATAGTTTGTGCTTGCCCTCCCTCCCTCCCTTCTTTCTTTCTTTCTTTCTTTCTTTCTCTCTTTCTCTTTCTTTCTCTTCTTCCTTTCTTTCTCTCTTTCTTGCTTCCCTTCTTCCCCTTCCCCCTCCCTCCCTTCCTCCCTCCCTGCCTCCCTCCCTTCCTCCCTTCCTTCCTTCCTTCCTTTTGTTCTCTTCTTCCTTCCTTTTTCTCTTTCTTCCCCCCTCCCTCCTTTCCTCCCTTCTCTTCCCTCCCTCCCTCCCTTCCTTCCTTTCTTCCTTCTTTCTTTCTTTTCTTTCCCTTTCTCTCTTTCTTTCTCTTCTTCCTTCCTTTCTTTCTCTTTCTTGCCACTTCCTCCCTTCCTCCCTCCCTCTCTCCCTCCCTCTCCCTTCTTCCTTCCCTTCCTCCCTTCCTCCCTTCCTCCCTCCCTCCCTTCCTCCCTTCCTTCCTTCCTTCCTTCCTTTTGTTCTCTTCTTCCTTTTTCTCTTTCTCTTTCTTCCCCCTCCCTCCTTTCCTCCCTTTTCTTCCCTCCCTCCCTCCCTCCCTCCCTCCCTCCCTTCCTTCCTTCCTTCCTTCCTTCCTTCCTTCCTTCCTTCCTTCCTTCCTTCCTTCCTTCCTTTCTTCTTCCTTCCTTCCTTCCTTTCTTTCTCTTTCCTTCTTTTTTCCTTCCTTCTCTCCCTCCCCCCTCTCTCCCTTCTCTCAGTCATTCATTCTTTTCTTCCCTGTTATGAGGCTTGAATTCAGGGCCTTGGTGTTGCCCCTGACCTTTTCTGCTCCAGTCCATTGTTCTACCATTTGAGCCATTGCTCTACTTTGGGAGATAAGAGTTTCACAGACTTTCCTGCCCCAGGTGGCTTTAAACTATAACACTCAGATATCTGCCTCCTGAGTATCTAGGATTATAGGCTTGAGCCACTAGGGCATGGTATGGCTAATTTCTTTTGAAAAGGAAAACAAAACTCAGGTCTTTAAAAATTTCAAATTTCTACCCAAAGTAAATATACCTAGCAAGAAAATAGAGAACTCAGCCACTCAAGCTCAGAAGCAGACCTTTTCCTTGATTAGCCTATGGATGAAAGCAGAGTTAACACTTGGAGCTCAGTGTTTGACTTCAGCCTTGAGTAGAGAATTCTGCTAACATGTGCCAGATTTCTGACCTTTGGACACTCTGAAATTACAGATTTCTGTGTCTTTAAAGTCACCACATTTGTGATCATTTGTTTTGCAGTAATAGGAATGCAGAATGGTAACTGCACTTCCCCCTTGGTCTGTTTCAAGGAACACAGCAGAAAACCCATGTCAAATATTTAGCTCAGTGCCTGGCCCGTCATAAACACAGTAAGAAGTAGTTGTGCACTGTATGAATTCAACTTCATGAAAGACATTTAATCTGGATAGACCTGCTTTTTCTCACCCCTGATGTGCTTATACTAGAGTGAAATTTTTACAAGCTCTGAAAGTTGTTTTCAAGTGTGCAGGGATTTCTGAAAAGCAAGGACCACTTTCAAAACCTGGTCTCCTAAGGAGGAAGTTGGTCATATTCTGGAAATGGGAACTTCCATGATCAACACAGGCCTTCCAATACGACTGACACCATGTGAGACTTTAGTCACTAAGGTATCCTTTGTAGACAGTTCAGGGGGGAAAAAAAGTTCCTGATTGTTTTTGGAGGAACAAAAGCCAGACTACCACACAGGAAAGTGTACTGTCAACAATTAGGACTGGCTTGTCATGTCTTTCAGGAAATAAGCCCCACTGTCAAAAGGCTTAAGTTTTATTAGAAACTACTAAACAAAGAACATCCCAAATAAAACACACAAAGTTCATGGTATGTTTAAAAACTCGTTCAGACCATCATTTTACTAAAACCACGTGCTTTCAGACTGCAAGTGACCTATGCAATTTCAATCACTGAGAGGAAAAGTGTATCAAGTAGGTGCTAATATACCTTTATTAGGGCCTATAACTTCAAAATTAAGTTTTTCAGACCTGCTCAGGTTGAACCTCATTAACCATCCTCCTCTTTCAGATGGAGATATTAGACAGCCACCAATTCGCACAGCTGTGTTAAAAAAAAAAAGCGGAGTTCCTGGATTTCACAGTATTTGTTAACAATGTGCAAATATCAGCTCTAAAACCTGTGTTTGGGCTGGACACCACAGCCACAGTGAGATTTTTTTTTCTTTTTTAATGTGCTCATTATAGAACCCACAGGTGCAGTCATAAAGGATCAAGGATAAACTTTCTAGCAACTTGTCATAGACAGTTTGGTCCTTTGATGTTGGCAAGCTGGAAGGCAAGGCTCTCTGCCTTCCTTTTCCAAGAGACTGTATAGAAGCTTTGGTAGAGAGAGAGAGAGACAGAGACAGAGAGACAGAGACAGAGAGACAGAGACAGAGACAGAGAGACAGAGACAGAGAGACAGAGACAGACAGAGACAGAGACAGACAGAGACAGAGAGACAGAGAGAATAGGAAAAGAAGCCTTGTGAAGACCCTGGTGAGATTCTGAAGTAGACATACCACATTCACGCCGACATGCCTTCTCCATTTCCCTGCTGTTAAATTGCTTTAAAACGGCTTAATGTGTGCATATATCTGCAGTCCTCTTTACAATTACCTTTAAAGGTGACAGCTTTAAGCATTGACCTATGGCATTCCTGTGGTATTCCACAGGCTTGGGAGCACCTAAGAGGGAATTGTCATAAAGGTTGCTAAGATGAGATCCTTTGCATTTAGCGTTGGGGTCTCCTATTAATATCTCTTGAGAGGAGAAGATCCACCATGTTTGTTGTTTTACTACTTGTGCCTTTAGTTCTAATGCACCAACGCCTCTATAGCAACTCAGATTTCGATACTATTTCAATAGTATATAGGCTTATTTTCCTCTCTTGTTGTTACATATTGTTTAAAGTCCCTCTCTCTAAATAACTAGGTGAAATTTTCTTTTTTAATTTATTTTTTATTGTGAAAATACTGTACAGAGGAGTTACAATTAAATGGGCAAGATAATGAGTACATTATCAAGCATTGTATCCTCCTCCTTTGTTTCCCCTTCCCATCCCTTCCCAGCCTCCCCTCCGCCCCCCCACCCAATCCTTCCCCCCTTCCCTGCACCAAAGTTGTAAAGTTCGTTTTCTACATGACAACTTGTACTTCTCATTGTTGCAACGAGTTCACCTGTATCCTTATTTAGACGACTTGTTTTTCCCCTTCCCCTCCACAAATTATACCGACATCAAATACAGTGAAAGCAGGG
>NW_012267258.1:7619504-7622499 GCF_000151885.1 Dipodomys ordii | reverse complement strand
CTGAGCCACCTTGTCAGTCCCTTCTTTCTCCTTTCTTTTGTCTTCCTTTCTTCTTTCTTTCTTTCTTCCTTCCTTCCTATCTTTCTTTCTTTCTTCCTTCCTTCCTTTCTTTCTTTCTTTCTTTCTTTCTTTCTTTCTTTCTTTCTTTCTTTCTTTCTTTCTTTCTTTCTTTCTCTCTTCCTTTCTTTCTCTCTTCCTTTCTTTCTCTCTTCCTTTCTACTTTCTTCTTTATTGCTCTTTTAAAATTTTTAATTTGTTTAATGAACAGGCTGTTCACTTACCACCCTGCATACGATATTTAACTTTTTGTTGCTTTTAAGGTAAAACCATGAATTCTGCTTCTGGAGACCACCCTGGGTTCTCTTGGCTGGTGCTCTTCAGTGTAGCAGTGCAATCTATACTTGATGTTTCTATCGTAAGTAGAGTGAATCCCTGGGAGGGTGTTCATAACTATAATTATACTAGAGTGAATGTACTTGGCCCCAGATGTCCCTTAAATGATCCCAAGGATTTTCTGGAGTGATCTTGGATGGCGTGGAGTCCTCACAATTGGCCCCTGAAAACCTGCAACAAAGTTGACCACCGCCTTTCCGTGAACCATTTTACCATTAAGCAGGAGAGCCTTGGCTGGACATCAGTTTAGCTAACGGAGCAGCGGGAAACCTGTTGTTACCTTACTTAGAGACCTAAAAACTCAGCAGGGATGCTTAAAACCTCATGTTGGGGTTGGTTTTTATAAAAAGCATTTCCTGTGGAGACAGGCAAATGTGAAACTGGGGCTGGCTGAGGCTATACATTTTATATAACATTTCTTTTGTTATAAAGTATGTTGAAAATAGCCTTAATGTACCTTGTGAAGGGCTTGCATTCATTGTTAGGCAGGTGTTCCCTAAGGGCAGGTTCAAAACACATTACTCTGATGGGAAATAAACTGTGTGCTTAGAGCCCTTAGCTGTGTCAGATGGGGGTCTCTGGATAGGGGTGGTCTTGGTAGTAACTTTTACTGTACACATTTGATGTGTATATTTGATTCATGCTGCCGCATTTGGCTGCATGTGCCATATCTACCTATAAATTTAAGACAATATTAGAATTAGCTTGTGTTTTCATAGCAGGAATGTAACAGCTATTTCTATGGCCATCGACTATGTGGTTTTGATTATAAAATCTTGTGATTATGTTAAGTTGGTGGAGAACAGGGTCAGATGACTGGTTTGGTAGCCAAGCTCACCCAGATAGCACAAGGGGTAAGGAGTTCAGACAGCCTAGTCTGAAGATTAGAGGCCCACAGGAGCTTGTAAGAGCAGGCAGCTACAATGTCTGCAGTTCAGAGAGATGAGTGAGGTAAGTCAAGGCTTGGTTAATCAGGTATCAAAGTATGAACTAAATAATAAAGTGGGAAGTAGAACTGTGGCTCAATTGGTAGAGTGCTTGCGTTGAGCACAAAGAAACTCAGGGACAGCACCCAGGCCTTGAGTTCAAACCCCACAACCAACAGAAAAATAAATGAGAAAGCAAAATCCTATTTATCCAGAGTTTAGGATATGATTTTATTTTTTGTCGGTTGTGGGGCTTGAACTCTGTGCCTGGATGTGTTCCTGAGTTCTTCAGCTCAAAGTGAGCGCTCTACCGCTTGAGCCACAGCATCACCTCCGGTTTTCTGGCCATTAATTGGAGATAAGAGTCTCATGGACTTTCCTGTCCAGGCTGGCTTTGAACTGCAATCCTCAAATCTCAACCTCCTGAGTAGCTAGGATTGCAGGTACCATATAAGCCATATAAACCACTGGCTTAGCTATGATTCTGTTTCATGGTCTAAAATAACTTTGACCTTCAAGGAAATAATAAATAAGTGGCTACATTCAGCAGAAAGAAATATAGTGTTGTTGTTGGGGGCTTATACCTGTAATCCTAGCTACTGAGGAGGCTGAGATATGAAGATTGTGGTTCAAAGTCTGGTCAGAAAAGTCTATGAGACTCTTATCTCCAATTAGCTAGCAAGAAGCTAGAAGTGGCTTAAATGGTAGAGTGCTAGTCTTGAATGAAAAATGTACAGAACAGTGCCCAAGTTCTGAGTTAAAGCCTCAGAACTGGTACGTGCACATACATTCTCTCTCTCTCTCTCTCTCTCTCACACACACACACACACACACACACAATTATGTCCTATCCATTTTGCACAATAATTGGTACCTAGGAATGATTAATCATGTATGTTGAGAAAAATGAATAAATTTATGGCATAGTTTGTACTCTTGGACATAAGATTAATGGTAATTTTTTGGTCTAAGATTGTTTTCTGCATCTCAGCAGTAATTTCCTGTATATTACTAATATTTTTATGTAAGAATGGAACAACAACACCCCAAGGGGTTAAGTGTCTTTACAAAATGAATAGCTTCAGAAATATATGTATATGTATATATATATACATATATATGGGTGTGTATACATACACACACATATTGCATTTGTATTGGTACTAAGCCTTGAACTCATGTTCTCTTTTGCTTAACTTTTCTGCTGAGGGCTGGTGCTCTACCGCTTAAACCACATTCCCACTTCTGGCTTTGTGTTGGTTGACTGGAAATAAGGATTTTTTTGGGTTTGTCTATTCAGACTAGCTTCCAACCTTGATACTCAGATCTCATTCTGCTGAATAGCTAGGATTATAGGCATGACATATCAGTGAGGAGCCAGAAATATAACTTTAATGTTCAAATTCAGAACTCTAGCCAAATATTAAATATCATCTCTTTCTGAGTTCTTTTTTTCTCCATTGGATTATTATGTTTAAATGGTGGTACAAGTATCTTTAACATGTCCCTTTATGTTTACAATGCATCTTAATTAGTGGCACCACTCTTTTTTATTTTTTTATTTTTATTTATTTTTTCTTGTGAGAATACTGTACAGAGGGGTTACAATTACATGGGCAAGATAATGAGTACATTTCTTATCCAGCATTGTAGCCTCCTCCTTTGTTTCCCCTTCC
>NW_012267258.1:7608682-7618744 GCF_000151885.1 Dipodomys ordii | reverse complement strand
CCCACCAACAATGCAGTAGGGTTCCCTTCTGTCCACATCCCCTCCAGCATCTGTTGTTATTAGAGTTCTTGATTTTTGCCATTCTAACTGGAGTGAGGTGGTATCTCAATGTTTGTTTGTTTTTTTGGGTCCAGTTGTGGGGCCTGAATCTGGGCCTGGGTGCTATCCCTCAGCTCTTCAGCTCAAGGCTAGCGCTCTACCACTTGAGCCACAGCACCACTTCTGGCTTTTTTTCCTTTTGCTTATGTGGTGCTGAGGAATTGAACCCAGGGCCTCAGACATGCAAGGCAAGCACTCTAACACAGCCACCTTCCCAGCTCTCAATGTTGTTTTGATTTGCATTTCTTTTATGGCTAAGGAGGTTGAGCATTTCTTCAGGTGTCTATTGGCCATCCTTCTCTCCTCTTCAGAGAAGTTTCTCTTTAAGTCTTTAGCCCACTTATTTATTGGGCAGTTGTTTCTTTGAAGGTTTGTTGTTGGGGCATTTAATCTTTTGAGTTCAAGATGTATTTTAGATATGAGACTCTTGTCCATTGTATGGCTAGTGAAGATCTTCTCCCAATCCGTGGACTTTCTATTCATCTTACTAGCTATGTTCTTTGCCATGCAGAAGTTCTGTAACTTCATGCAATCCCAGTTGTCCAACCTTTCTTTGATTTGTTGTGTTTCTGGGTCTCTATTAAGAAAATTTAGGCCTGTGCTAACAAGACCTAGGGTTTCTCTTATTCCATCCTGTGATGTTTTCAGAGTGTCTGCTTTGACTCCAAGGTCTTTGATCCATTTGGAGTTGATTCTGGTGCAGGGTGATATATAAGAATCTAGCTTTAGTTTTCTACAAGTAGTTAAACAATTTTGGCACCACTCTTTTTATTAAAACATTCTTTATTAGCATACTGAGTCCTATGGGAGGGGTTTGATTGTGATATTTCCGTACATGCAAACAGGGAATCCTGATCAACCATGCCCCTTCTACTTCTGTCTACATCTGACTCCCAATTTTTAAAATAATTTCAATGGGTTTTGTTATTCTCTTTTCACACATGCAATCCATTTGAGTTCCTTTGTAATTTGAATGTGTTGGTACTGGTCTGTGCTGTGAGTCTAGATGTAGTTTTCATTTTTCTATTTAGCATATATTATTACATACTAAGGTAGAAGGTTGCAGTAATTCTAATTTAATTTTTTTCACTTAGTATTAATTTTCTTTTAGACTTTATTTTTTCATGTTATTAAGGTATGTGGTGAGTAGATGAAGACTGAAGTTCATCCTAATTCTTTTTATTTAAGTGGACAAAGAAAGAAACACAGTTGGATGAGACGTGTTCAGTGAAATGTCTTAATGAATTACTTCTCCATGTAGTTTGCCGTGAGCATCAATATTTCACCTTATACCTTAGAATCTTTTAAAACAATTCTCATATGATACTCCACTCTTATACTGTTATTTTAGAAAGTACCAACTGAGTGCTGGTGGCTGAAGCCTGTAATCAGGTACCCAGGAGGCTGAGATTTGAAGATTGTGGTTTGACGCCAGCTCAGGCAGTAAAATCCATGAGATTCTTATTTCTAATTAACCAGCAAAAAGGCAGAGATGGAGCTGTGGCTCAAGTGGTGGAGTGCTAGCCTTGAGTGAAAAAACCAAAGGAGCAAGCCCAAGTCCTAATACTGGCACACACACACACACACACACACACACACACACACACACACACACACACACACACCAGTCTAAGTCCAAGTTCTGTCAGGTAGCCCCAATTATTTAATGTTCAGAGGCAACAGTATGGCAGAAAAGTGGGAAGGGAATGAGTTTGCCTGCTGAAGGAACTAAACAGGTAGGATGATCTTGCAAACTTACTTCTTGAGACTGGCATTTATTTATCTCTTCCAAGGGAAAGTTCTCATGACACAGTCGCCTTCCATTAAACCCACACCTTTAATTGATTAATTATTTTTTAAATTTGTTGATTTATTTTGTCTGTACTGGGACTTGGGGCCTTTCCCTTTTGCCTGTCTTGTTGGCTTACAGCTGGTGACTACTTCTTGAGCTACAACTCTAGCATGGCTCTTTGGTGGTGAGTTAGAGATGGAGTCTAGAAGACCTTGTTGCTGTGACTGGCTTCAGATCACGATCAGCCAGATCTCAGCCACCTGAGTAGCTAGGATGACAGGTGTGAACCACTGGTGCCCCGTTCAGGCCTTACCTCTTAAAGGTTCCACTACCTTAGCCATACTAGAGACTCAGCTGTTAGCATATAGACCACTAGGGACCACACTTAATATTTCCAGACCATACTAGTTTCCTTCCCTGATTCTCAGTGCCAATCTTTCATAACACCATACAAGTTTAGAAATGTTGGCTGATTTGTTCTGAATACCAGCAATTATCCACAAAGACCCAACATGTACATTTTAAGCAAAGGAAAAAACATTTCAGACTTAGAATTCATTTCATTTCCCCACATTAGATTCAGTCATCTTGGACTTTTCATCATTTCATTTGTTCATCAAGCTCTTTTTTTCCCATAGAAATGAAGTTGGACACAAATAATAGCTTATCATTACAATCATATCAATTGAAGCTATTGTTGTGAAAACAGTTTTCAGACAGTTAATTTGTTCGCATCCCAGAAATCCAATGCTTTTCATCTTTTAAGCTCAGATAAATTTAGTTTTGTCCAAAAGTGGACTTGACCAGGGCGCCAGTGGCTAGTGCCTGTAATCCTAGCTACTCAGGAGGCTGAGGGCTGAGGATTGCAGTTCAAATCTGGCCCAGGTGGGAAAGTCCATGAAACGCTTATCTCCAATTAATCACCCAAAAGCTGGAAGTGGAGCTGTGGCTCAAGTGGTAGAATGCTAGTTTTGAGCAAAAAAAGCTCCAGGACAGAGTGGATGCCTTGAATTTAGGATTGGCACATACACACACAAAATGGGTTTGAAAAATTTGCTTATCATATTTCTTATCATATATATATATATATGTATTCTGATTTAGGAGGTATTTTCTTCTATCTTATTTTCCCACCACCCTTCTCCCCTTTCTTCCCTCACCTTTCTTCTTCTACTCCTTCACGCTAAAATATCATTATTCTTTGTTCTTTGTGTACAGTTTCAGAAGGCTTTCTCTATGGGAGTCCAATGAGGAAATTGCCTCTGGGTCATTGAGGACAGTCCTACCACGTATCCCCTTGCAGTTTACCTCTCCTTGCTGACCAAGGCTTTTGGGCAGCATGTAGCACATGTGTTCTTCTGATGGAATCACATTGAAATAAAAGCTTGCCATGGCAAAGGCCAATTGCCTGACCCATAATTAGTCTTATAACATTTTCCATTTCAAACTCTGAGTTTCATAGGTTTATTACTTGGCCTATAAAATCTTGTTCCAAACTTCGACTTGGCATATTTTTAGCTAAGTAAATTGGCCGTCGCAATAAATCGCCAGCTCAGTTCTCAAGTCTGTGGGATGAAGAGTAAAGGCATGCAAGTTGACAGGGAAGGTCTTCCACTGTAGTTTCCTGGAGTAATAGTATCCTGGGGTTTTGTCCTCGGGCTTATGTTGTGTTTCTTTTTTGCTTGGGCTTGAACTCAGGGTCTGAATGCTGTCCGTTAGCTCTTCAGCTCAAGGCTAGCACTCTATCACTTTGAGACACAGCTTTGCTTTCAGTCTTCTGGTGAACTGGAGATATGAGTCTCAACAACTTTCCTGCCTGGACTGGCTTCTAAGCATGACCCTCTCAGATCTCAGCCTCCACAGTAGTTAGGATTACAGGCATGAACCACTGGCTCCCGGCTTGCCCTCAAGTTTGGTAACAGCAGTTGTTCATGTGGAACTGGGAAACTCCAATGGTTCCATTCAAAAGGTGACACAATGATGTTTGTCCTCAAGATGGGGAAAGAAGTGATTACAAATTTCTCAGAGAAAAGAATAAGTATGACTCCAGCACTGGTGTCTACTCAAGGCTGAGATCTGAGGACTGAAGTTCAAAACCAACCCAGGCAGGAAAGTCCAAGAGACTATCTCCAATTAACCTTCAAAAAAGCCAGAAATGGAACTGTGACTCAAGTGGCAGATCATTAGCCTTGAGCAAAAAAAAGAAGAGACAGTACCCAGGCCCCCTGAGGTCAAGCCCCAGTATGGACACACACACACACACACACACACACACACACACACACGGCAAGACATGACATGAACACACACACACACACACACACACACACACACACACACACGGCAAGACATGACATGAATGGAGGGAGTTTCCCTTTTAGATGTGATAAGGAAGGGCAGATGGCTCTGAAAACATCTGATACAGGACTTTTTTTTTTTTCTTCCAATGAATTGCACCTGCTTGAGAATTCTAGCACCTATTTTTGTATTCTGTCATCAGATGGGTATTGGCCACTATCCATTGAAATAAACAAGCATTTCTATTCCAAATGATTGATTTGACAGGGAAAAATGTGGCACCACACTGCAGTGTGTCTCCCAGTGTGGTTTCACAAGCAGCATCTGTATTTCTTACCTGGAAGCTCATTAGAAAGGGGAATTCTTGGGGCCCTTCCCAAACCTACTAAGCCAGAGACCCTGGAATAGTGCCCAGAAATCTTTTTATTTCAAATTACTTTACAAAAAAATAGATTTTATGGCGACATTTTTGTACATATATAATGTACTTGGATTATATTTATTCCCCACTGAGCTCCATGGTCTCCCTACCCAACCCACTCCTGCTGGTCTTTTACCTTCAAACAGGAGACATAATCCTTTCTAGGTTTTTGTCCTCTGTGTGTGTGTGTGTGTGTGTGTGTGTACACCAGTCTTGTGGCTTGAACTCAGGGCCTGGATGCTGTCTCTAAAGCTTTTGTACTGAAGATGAGCACTCTACCATTTGAACCACAGCTCCACTTCTGGCTTTTTTGGCTAGTTAATTAGAGATAAAAGTCTTCCAGACTTTCCTGCCTGGGCTTGCTTCAAACTGCAATCTTCATATCTCAGCCTCTTGGGTAGCCAGGATTACAGGTGTGAGTCATTGGTGCCCAACTGGTTCATGTCTTTTTGTTTGTTTGTTTGTTTTTTTGTTTAGATTCTACCTGTAAGAGAAATGTGATATTTGTTTTGCTGAGACTGACTTATTTTGCTCAAGATGATCTTCTATTCCATCCATTTTCTGGAAACTTCATATATATCTATATATATCTATATATATCTATATATATATATATACATATATAGATAGATATCTATCTATATCTGTCTATCTATATCTATCTATCTATATCTGTATATATAAATATCTATATATATATCCATATTATGTCTACATTTTCTTTATCCATTTGTTTCTTGATGAATATCTAGGTTGATCTGATACCTTGGCTTTTGTAAATTGTGCTACCTAACCATGAATGTGCAGGTATTTCTATTAAATGGTGACTTATCAAAGTAGGAATCATCCTTCAGGAATATCTCCAAGAGTGGTATAGAAGGGTCACCAAAAAGGCCTATTTTTAATTTTTTGAAGCACCTCTATGCTGATATGCATCATGGCTAGACTAATTTCTCAAATTCTCACCAACAGTACACAGACTTTCCCTGCCAGCTCACCAGCATTTGTTATCATCTATTTCTTTAACCATGGCCATTCTGACTGGTGTGACCTGTGCTAGAGTTTGGATCTCCAAGCTCCTCAAAAGCCCTTAATAGGGGCTGGGAAGGTGGCTCAGTGGTAGAGCGCTTGCCTTGCGTGCCTGAGGCCCTGGGTTCGATTCCTCAGCACCATATAAGCAAAAAGAAAAAAAAAAGCCGGAAGTGGCGCTGTGGCTCAAGTGGTAGAGTGCTAGCCTTGAGCTGAAGAGCTGAGGGACAGCGCCCAGGCCCACAGTTCAGGCCCCACAATTGGACCAAAAAAAAAAAAAAGCCCTTAATAATAAAGGCTTGGCTCCCAGCCTGTGGTGCTGTTGGGAGGTGGTGGGAACTCTAGGAGGCGAGGAGGCGAGGGTTAGTAGGAGGAAGTTAGGTCTTTGGCTGTGCTCTAGAAGAGGATGTTGAGCTTCCAGATTCTCTTCTTCTGTCCTCCTTGCTTCCTGGCCACCATGAGATCAACAGGCTTTCTCTGTCGTTGGCTTCTGCCATGAGAGACTATGTTTTCACAAGGCCAAACAACCATGGCCTAAAACCTCTGAAACCAGGAGCCAAAATAAACCTTTCCTCTTTTGAGGTTGATGGTCTCAGTATTTTACACAAGAATACAATGTTGACTGACACCATTTGATTTGGCTCTGTTGGATCTTTTGTGAAGTCTCAATTTCTTTATTTTTAACTTTTTACTGTTATTATAAAGGTGATATACAGAGGGGTTACAATTTTCAATTTCTTTATTTGTAAAAGAGATATATTTAACAATGTAACAATGTTAAAGAAAATAAGAATACCTGCTTTTCAGAGTTTTGTATTTATTAAAACATCACCAGGAAGGTAATAAATGATTAATAAAGATAAATTATTATGTTCACTCAAACAGAGAAGACAGGGAGGAGGAAGAACCTTTTTTTATTAGGGTGTGGTATGAAGACTTTTCATTCTTTCAGACCCAAGTGTGCTGGGTGAGGGGCATAAAGAATAAACTAAGGGTTTATGTTTTATGATGCTGTGGCAACTTGCCTCTGACTTTGGCTGTTGAATGATTCTTTCCTTAAATATCACAACCCCAAACAATGAGAATAAAGGATGAGGTCTGGATAATATACTCTAAATGTAAATAAAGAATAAGAACTAAAGAAGTGATCTTTTTAAAGCCAGGAAAAATAACCTTCAGATTTTATCTTCACATTAGATAACATTTCAGTGGAGCTGCAGGTTAGTTAAATAGAAATCAGTCAGTTAATGGTACATATTTAAAATGTCAATAGAGCTTGAGGAATTTACTTGTGGGAATGGTCTGTGGGACACTTTTGGCTATCAGTTAGCTTTTTCTCCTTTCTGCCAGTGCTAGGGCTTGAACTCAGGGCCTGAGTACAGTCTCTGAGTTTCTTTTGCTCAAGGCTAGCATTCTACCACTTAAGCCATAGCTCTTCTTCTGGTTTTCTTTTGTGTACGTGCTTAATTGGAGAAAGAACGTTGTAGACTTTCCTGCTGGGGGTTGGCTTTGAACTGTAATCCTCAGATATCAGCCTCCTGAGTCACTAGGATGACAGATGTGAGCCAGCAGTGCCTGGCATGGAGTTACTTAATTTTTAAAGGATGCTTTCAATGTTTTGGCTGAGATCCTTGCATTACCTGCCATATTTCCTGTTCATATTTTCCTGCATTACCCATCCCCTGCCCACTGCTCTTTCCTTTCTTTATGTAGCATATTATAGTCCAATTGTACCTTCAGCTTAAAAGTAGCTGCAGTTCCAAGATGAAATGATTCATCTCCCAGCCTCAGCTCTTCAGAGCTTTGTCTCCTTTCCCCTTCCACAAAACTGGCCTAGAAGTAAGGAAGAGCAGTAGCCCCTTCTTATCCTATTGGACTTTTTTCAAATAATCTCCAGAGAATTGCTTGACAATGACAGTGGCTAGATTTTCAGTGAGTACTGCAGGGTTCTAGGCATTTGGCTAGGTTCTAGGGAAAGAGTTGTGAATATCACAACCATGGAATCCATCTCCTCAGAAACTGCCTCGTGTGGGGATCTGACCTGGAATGAGCAATCTTCCACTCATTCCTAGAGCTCCTTGTTAGTGTTGGGGGTACTCCAGGACTTCAATCTCAGGACCATTCCAGAGCTTGAGTCCCACCAGTTCTCTCATGAAAGATTTGCTTCAGTTTCTACCATCGATTTTTGAGAAAATGTACCATTCTAAAACCAAATGGAGACAACAATGATAAAAAAAACCCTATTTACACTAAAGAAGAAATAAATCATAAACTCCAGAAGAACTTTGTGCTTCCAGACAACTTCAGTGGACTATTTCTGCACCTCATTTATTCTTATAAACACTCATTATTTTGTGTCCTTGCTGTCAAAGTCCTGTGGAGGCAAAGGCCACTTCTACTGTATTCACTCTCCTGCATACGGCCAAGGGTCTTCTTGTACAGTTGGTATTCAGTGTCTTTATTGCTTCCCAGGATTAGATAACTTGATAAACTCCTTCAAACTCCTTTACTTGGTCTCATTTGCTTGGCTCCCTAAAGCCCTTCAAGTGACAACTTACCTCACTTTCCTTAAGGTTTGGACTTTAAATAAAAACAAGCAAGAGAAAAACATGGGCAAGTTGTGTGAAGATGGCAGTAATTTTGGTCTCTCCAGTGGCATATTTTGTTGTGTTAATGAGGGAACTCTCTCTCATCTGCGGCTTGCTAATTACCGTGTTTTGTTTTTGTTTTTGTTTTTTTTTACATCCTTGTAGAACAAAGAAATAAGAAAAAAATGTTCTTTAAAAAGTCAAAGAATTATTACAGATCTCTTCTTTTGACATTCCTAAACAAGAACAGGCCTAGATGGTGTCATTTTCAATTCTTGTTCTAACTAGTATTGTTTGATTTTTTTTCATATTACTCTGATTTTTTTATCCGATTTTATGTATTGAATGAACATTATTTCTATATGGAACCAGTGAGATTTCTTAATCTTCTACTTCACATACAAAATAATATTTGTCTTCTGAGTTTGATTAACAACTGACTTTAATTAATGATATTTGTTATTCCTGGAGGTTTTCTTTTCCTATTTTTTTTTTGAGATGACTAACATCTATGCCCCTGGAGACAAAGATTCTATGGAGGTTGTATTTGGAATTTTTTCCTTATTAACCCCATATGGCAAACTCACAACTCAAAAGTAAAAAACTGCATCTTGTTCTGTATAATTCAGATATTTTTATTTTTGTTATAGATTTTACATGCTTTCTTTCCAGATTTTTTTTTCTGTCCATCTGGCTTAAGAGCCCTATTAGATATTGAAGAAACACCTAGAGTAAGTTTCATAAGGAGCTTATGAAAAACTCCAAAATCGTTTTTTCAAGCTTCGAAGATTGCTTCAGGGATTTATAAAAATGTGAGGGAAGATTTGCTATTTCATTTGTCATAGTCAAACCCAGACACATACTAAAGTTCTAAAAGCTTCACATTGGGCTGAAAGTTTCTCAAAGCAGATTTCAAATGGGGTACAGATGAAATTTACAAATATCATTAAAAAATTCTAATTTATGCTGGCCACACATCAGTGAAGTGGCAGACATTCGGGCCACAGCTAAGAGCAACGGACAAACAGCTTGTACCAAACCTCATCTTACTTTTTGTTTTAGTTGGCTAAAATTTTTGGCTCTCTTTCCTGCGGTGCCAAAGCCACTTAAAATTTTGGATAAAAACCATCTAGCCAAGCAAATTAGATGTTATTTATAATAAACAATTATATGTAACATTTGGCAAAGAACAGGAAGATGATGTTCTAAAACAGTCCACATGTATCTTAGGGGAGCTCTTTGTTTCAAGAATCAAAACAGCTAAAATTTGAAAACAATGCCTCATCTAGTATCCGGTATCTTGCTTAAGATGTAACTAATTTTAAAGCTGGGTTTATAAATTTCTGCTCACTCCTGTAAGTCTCTTGGCAAATGTGTTTGAGAGAAGGGAAAAGGGGAAACACAAGGATTTTGATTTTGAGCATTTTTCTAAGATGCAGTCATCAAATGAATAAAGAAGAGGAATTACAGCCAAAGACTATAGTGAGAGGGATGCATTAGGAACCCTAGCCATTTGATTTTAAACATAGGATATGTTCCTTTTCTATCTTCTGATGACATGGATAACTGATTGAGTTTGTGCATTTTACTTTATGGCTGTAAAATTTGCTTTTCTTTTTTCATTTTCTGAAAGAGATGAAATGATGATGTGCCATGTGTCAACCATGAACTTAAAAGTCAGGGGGTTAGGGGCTGGGAAGGTGGCTCAGTGGTAGAGTGCTTGCCTTGCATGCATGAGGCCCTGGGTTCGATTCCTCAGCACCACATAAGCAAAAAGAAGAAAGCTGGAAGTGGCGCTGTGGCTCAAGTGGTAGAGCGCTAGCCTTGAGCTGAAG
>NW_012267258.1:7529576-7607472 GCF_000151885.1 Dipodomys ordii | reverse complement strand
GGAATAAACAATACATATAAGCACCCTTTGGGGACCGTCAAACTGCATGAAATCTTACATAGCTTTAAGCAAACCTATGGAGCCCAGGACAGAGTGAGCCGCTGCGGCTATGGGTCCCTCCCAGGGGAGTGTTCCTTCCCCTGGGGATTCTCTATTGCTAATTAATGATTCTCATCCAACAATAGGTGATGATCATCACCAAGAGGCATTTTAGGGGTTCACATAAAGAAGGTAGCCTTCTCAGTTGAAGTTTAAAGTATCATTTTATTTTTATGCCAGTCCTGGAGCTTGAACTCAGAGACTTGAGCTGTCACTAAGCTTTTTTGCTCAAGGCCAGTGACCTACCATTCAGGTCACACACAGCTCCACTTCCAGTTTTTTGGCTGGTGAATTGGAGATTCATAAGATATATATTTATATTCATGTATACGATATATTCACAAGAAATATATGATATATATATATATGATATATGTGATACATAAGATATATATCTTAGATTTATCTACCCCGGCTGGCTTCAAACCATGAACCTCAGATCTCAGTCTCTTGAGCTGCTAAAATGAAAGATATGAACCTTTGGCTCCTGGCTTAAAATATTCTTGACTCTTATCTCTTATCTTCACAAGTGCTGAGACCCTAAGTTGGAACGTGTTCATGCAAGCGGAGGACTGGTGTTTATATTTGTCGTGGTCTTGTGTTTTTGCAGCAATTGGGATGTAAAAGCACGTGGCTGGGTGTCCTGTGCAGTGGCTCCTCTTTGAGCAAGTCCCCTATCTCTACTGCACACAGGGTGTGTTTCATAAAACGGGTCTTCTGAGTGTCTCCACCCCTAGAGTGATAAGGAATCTTTTTACCAGGCTCACTTGGTTTTTGTTTGGGATGAGGCCTCCAAGATTCTACATTGGTAATGTACTAGTGCATGGATTTAGAGTTCTCTTTTAGACTGTATACTAGAATTAGACTGTATACTAAAATTTGGAATAAGTGGTGTGTGTGTGTGTGTGTGTGTGTGTGTGTGTGTGTGTGTGTGTGTATGATCCTGGGGTTTGAACTCAGGACCTTGGTGCTATCCCTGAGCTTTTTCCCTAGCACTCTACCACTTTGAGCCACAGCTCCACTTCCATTTTTCTACTGGTTAATTGGAGGTAAGAATCTCACAAACTTTTCCTGCCTGGGCTGGCTTTGAACTATGATCCTCAAATCTCAACCTCCTGAGTAGTTAGGATTACAGGTGTAATGCCACAGCATTCAAACACAATGTGCTTGGGCACAATAAACCTCTTTTAGTTTGTTTTACCTTAGTCAGTTACTACCTAGTAATTGTATCCATTTCTTTATGGGTGTGTTCCTTTCAGTAAGCTGTAAATTCCTTGAGGACAAAGGCTGTTGTACTTATAAATGCCCACAACAGAGTCCAGCCTGGTCCTCAGTAGCAGCTGATCCACTAAACTTTTCTGTTTTCTTCTTACCATTGCATGGATCATGAAGTAAGCTCTCTAGCAAATTATATCCTATTGCCAGCTTTCATCTGCATGTTACAAAGGACTAAGAAGACTCACATCATTTAATGTTCTTTCGATAGTCAAAGAAAGATTCCAAGACAACGAATGTTCTGGAACTGATTCACACTGTGCAAAGGCAAAAAGCCAGATGCCTATTTGCTGGAAATCCATGGTACTTTGGTTACAGCTCTAGGAGCCAACGCAAAAGATCCCTTCCTTTCCCTCTCTGCATGGAATTGGCAGACACAGAAATGAGCTATGTCTCTGGTTACTGAAGAGTAAAAAGCTAGAAAAACACTAACTCTTGGTCTATAATGGGCCAATGACCTACAGATTGTATAGAACTGAAAATTCAATAAGGGAACTGGGGTGGTAAGCCTGATTTCATAAAACTGCTCACTAGTGTGAAACAGAAATGTCTTACGCGAGGTGCTTGTTTGGACAAGATCAAAATCCTCCCATTCCCAAATGTACTCAGTGCCATAGCCACGTGATTGGAATTCAGGATACTGTTTTGCATAAGGTGAGAAAAGCTTGGAATATATTATTTTATGTTCATGAGATGCTATCTTTTCAAGGCATTCTGGGAAACACATGAAAAAAAAATACAATCCAGACAGGAACCAGTGGCCAGCTACTCAGGAGTCTTGATTGGAATCCAGCCCAGGCAGAAAAGTTCAGGAGACTTTTATCTTTAATTAACGACCAAAAAAGCTGGAAGTTAAGCTGTGACTCAAGTGGTGGAGCACTAGCTTTGAGCACAAAAGCTCAGGGACAGTGCTCAGGCCCATGAATTCAAGCCCCCACACCAGCACACCCAGAAAAACATTACAAAACATTACCTAGTGAAGGAAAGACACATAGAAGGGAAGAAAGTTGGCTCAGAAGGTTAAACACAACTCTTGTTCTTTGAAAGAGGTCAAGGAATCTTTAGTGCTTAAACAGGCCCCCCAAACACTCACTCAGTGAAAGATCAAAAATATTTTCCAGATTAGAATGATGCTGGTAAGCATTTAGCTTTGGCCTGGTGTCCAGGAATTTCCAAGCAGCTCGCATTAAGAACAACATCTTCCAGTAAGACTATCTTCCAGTGTTGATTAGGTGTCTTGCTCCACCCATTATTGTGGCAAAGCACTGATTTCCCAATATTGCACTCCACTGAACAGTGACTGATGGACAACAGGAAGCTTGAAGATAAGACTGTACTTAAAAGGTGTCTTAATGGGTATTTCCTCAATATCCTCCTCCTTTCCATGCTTGCCAATAAAGCAGCGGCTTCCAGAAATGCTGGTATTTCTAGTTTGGAGATAAAGGTCTCGGAAGAGATGGAGTGTGAATACAATCCAAGGGTTCTCAGGGAAATACTGATAAGGCAGTTCATTAATTGCAGAGTTCACCGGAGGGACTCATAACATCAGAGTCATGGAAGGCAGTCATGGTGCTTACCATTGATCCTTCATTGCTACTTATTTTTGTGCCAGTCCTGGAACTTGAACTCAGGGCCTCAGCTTTTTCTGAGCCACTTGTGCCACAGCTCCATTGCCTGCTTTTCAGTATTTTAATTGGAGATAAGAGTCTCATACACGTGCTGCTTGGCTGGCTTTGAATGGCGATCCTCAGAGCTCAGCCTTTGGAGTAGCTAGGATTATAGACGTGAGCCATTGGCACCTTGGCATGATCATTGATTTTGTGTCCATTGTATTTAAGTGCTTCACTTATATAATTTCATTTGGTCATTATCTAGCACCATGAAATAGTTAAGAGGTTCTGAGACAGAAACAGTGTACATAAAACGTATGGTGCTAACCCAAGCTATTGGCCAGAGAGTTGTTCTTGGTAGAATAAGATCATGGTAAAATAAATCTATGAAAGGCTTTGAACATAATAGTTTATTTCTTGTCTTTGTATGTAGGTCATTGCATTTGAGTATTTTCAAGGTTATGGAATGCTTTTTCAAATGATATTTTGCTAGTATGCTAAACAGATAAAAGTGCAAGTGTTAATGTACTAAACAGAAACTCAGAACATTAACAGGGCCAAAGGAACATTCTCCGGTTGAATTAACAAAGTCTTTGCCCTCATTGCTTAGCTACCTTCTTTGTTGTAATACCAGAAAATTATCTGTGCCACACCCCAGGCTGAATGCATGGGGGAATAGTGGAATTATTTTGAACGGAATATTTTATTTTTATTTCTAATTTTTCAGATATCTTTCAAAAGTGGCACAAGCAGGTGTCGATTCAACATAACAATGTATGAGTGCAATGCATCTTGATCCATGTCTCCCCTTCTGTCATTCTCCCTCATTTCTCCCACCCTCTCATCCATCCCCTCAAGTTACCTGGTTCTATTTTCACATATGTATATTGATGATTACAACCGTTCGGGTGGAATATTTTAGAACGGGTTCTTTGGTGTTGATGTGAAAGAATTGGGAAGATGAAGAGTGAGTGTAGGCAGATGGATGAGCCTAAGCATGATTTGATGAATTCTGGAGGAAGAGAGGAAACAGAAAAGGCAAATATAAAAAAGAATTCCATAAAATGTTGACAGTGATTACTTACGACAGAGGAGAAAGAGTAAAACATTTCAGATAATAATAATTTTCATTTTTTAAAAAAAAGATGCCAAGAGTCACTGGGTTTGTTTTCTGAATTCATTTTGGTTCATTCATTTTCTTAGATCATTTTCGTTCAAATCTTTTTTTTTTAATTTTAGTTCAAAGTGTATTTTTGCTTGTTTATTTTGTTTTATGTTTTTGAGGGAGGGTCTTAGTCCGGGCCGGCCTTGAATCTGAGATCCTCCTGTCTCTACTTTCAAAGTGCAAGGATTATAGGTATACACCAAAATGCCTGCCTTATTTTTTTTTCTTGTTTAAAAATAGCTTTGTCTTTCCATAATTCATTTGAAAGGCAGATGCAAGATACAGGATATACAGAACATATTGTAATCCATAAGCACTCAAATATGAACAAGCACAAGTTTGGTTCAAATTGTGGAATAGTCTGTTCCTACTTTTGATACCAAACAAATGACAGATTGATGGAGTGGTTTTGGGTCTACAGAGGTAAGCCCAGTGCCTGGTGTAGATAGCCGGGCTGGGGTTCCAGAGACTGACAGCAAGGAATGTGCTCCTGGTTTTAAGAACCAATAGGACATTTATGTTGATTATATCAAAGTCTTACTTCTCGATATCAGCCAATCAGATTATGGGATTTTTGAAAAGGATGTCCAGTTTCATCTGATGATGGAAATACTGCTTGATTCACTCACGTGCATGAACTCCTCCCAAAAAGACTAGCCTAGAGACCCAGAATCATAAATCATTTCTAATTGGCTAAAACTAGGTCCTGAAGGAGAGTGACCAAAATGTAATGCCGGCCAATGAATCCACTGGGAGAGACAATTGTAATGTTTCCATGGGATGTCATTGTTCAAGCATGTTTAAATGTATTGCGTTTGAATTTGTGAATAAAAATTCATTCTCTTTGGGCTTTTCAACCTGTCTTTTCCTTAGAAAACCCACCCCAACATAAATCTAATATTCTTTTCCAGTGTTATGGTTTATCCATGAATTATCTCTTTTTATATCTATTTAATAAAAGCCTATCTCAAGCAAGGCCACCATAGCTCATGCCCTTAATCCTAACTACTCAAATCTCAGGGAGCTGAGATTTGAGGGTCTTGGTTGGAGTCCACTTAACTTTAATTAATCAGTAAAAAGCTGAAAGTGGAATTGTGGCTTACATGGTAAAGCTGTAGCCTTGTGGGAAAAAGCCAAGCAAAGAGTAGGAGGCCCAGAATTCAAGCGCTATCACTAGCATGAAATAACACAATACAACAAAAATAAGTAAATGCTTATCTCTGGTGAAAGCAGTCTATTGATGAAAAATATGCAGGTAACTAACAGTGAGGGATACTAAATGATGGTTTATGTGATACTTTCCTAAGAACACTGGCATTGTTGTAGGTGGGGTGGAAGGGGAGAGCTACCCATGTAAATCCTGGCTTCTAGACTATTCTGGAAATTGTAGGGAAGTAGTTCTTCAAACCACAAGAGTGTGAAATCTTTCTCAAGCTTCTCCGAAAGCAAAAGGGGCATACTAATGAACACAAGCTATAACACAATTCCAATTTTATAGCACTCTTAACGCTGCTGATGGCATTATAAAGCACAATTAAGTCAAATTGGAAGGGGATTCAGGTGGGGAAACAGCCCTCCTGGCTGTGAAAGTGGGTACTATTTAAGTATTATTTACCCTCCACTGACAGTGTACAAGTGAGCACTGTGGCATTTATAGTACAGATTTCAGAAGATATTTAAACAGTTGTATTCTGTGATTTCCTGGGAAGTACAAAGAAACATCTACTTTGGGATAAGAAAAGAAAAGAGGGAAATAATATTTGCCCACTTCAATCTCTCTCAGTGGAGGACTTAAGAACGGCAATAGTACTCCTCCCAAAATATAACATGGTTCCCAAATAACAAGTCACTGGAATTAAGAAGCATTCTGATAAAGGAAAACCATTGACTCTCAAAGCAAAATTTCCCTGGAGTGCTCTCCTGACTTTTTTTTTTTTTCTTTCCTCTTGAGCTTCTGGAGATGGGGAAAGAGAGTACATATTTTCTTCCAGTGACCTCTCCATTAAAATTTCAAAGTGCTAGTTAAAGAATGAAGGGTGAAACCATTAAACATTGGGTGGGTGGGTGGGGTGGGGGGAGGAAGCAACCAGGATTAGCTGCTTAGGGTGGCTTCTCTCTCCCAGGGAGAAGTGAGCTCCATCCCCTTCCTGGTGATTGACATTTCTGGCTCCCAGGCATCTTTCCCATTGGTCTAGCAAGGAGCTTGAGGAACTGAGCATTCTCCTGCAATGCCATTACTTGCCCCAGGTCCTTACCAACTTCTGTTTCCTTTCAGTGAATCTCACTTGGCAGCAGCTGAATTCAAATTTGTCCAGCTGGGGACAAAGATTGCAAAACGGCCTGGCCCTCAGCTATCTTCCTCATCCCACTTGTTTAGTTTGTCAACACCTGGTATCATTGTTGAAAGCACTGACTCAAATGAAGACCCAATACCAACGTGGCTGTGTCAACGAAGGAGTTAAGGTTGGGAGAGGCATTTTCTAGGCATTTAGCCTCAAATGAGCACTGTGGAATGTGGGGAATGTTTGAAACATAAAATAGCAAAAAAAGAGCTGAGTTGTATATTATAATATATGGTAACTTTTTAAATGTTAGGGTTTCATATCGCAGAACACACACACTGGAAATTAAAAGAGCCATTGTTTGAAACTAGGACATTCCGATACTTACCTAAGCACTAGTTACAGCAAATTTGAAGACAGAAAAAACAACAACAACAACAACTATGTGTGTGATTTGAGGTTCTCCAGCTGCTACTTTTTATAAAAGCGGATGAGCAAAATTCTCACGCATCACTCTGCAAATTTGGGATTTAGGCGACTGAAGATTTAGGACCTCTGTTACGATTACCTTTGGAGCTGGCGAGTGTTTAATTTTTTGGAAGGCAGAAGATGAAATATCAGAGTGAACAGCATTCCAAATTGGTTTTCAGACTGCCCTTCATTGAAAAACTTGTTTGGTTACAGCAGGTAGGCTTCTAAGTCTCAAATAAGTTTTTTGAGAATATGAAATATAACTGAAGTCTTTCTGGGAAGCCTTTACATTATTTATTTTGTTTTGCTTACCTGGGGGGGCGGTTTACTAGATCTTAGAGTAATCCGTATCAGAACATAATGAAGGAAAGCACAAGAAGAGATGACAGGAGGGTTGCATCATTTTTATAAAGAATATAGAGATAGGCATGAAAAACTCTATTATGTATTAGAACAGATGTTATTTGAGTAAGAATCTATATGGACAAAATTTTAAAAGATTTTGCTAGGACTTCCTATCAAAACAGCTCTGGACATTTTTACCAAACTGGTGTTTGCTGGGGTTGATCTTTCTCTTTTTACCTTAATTTTTTTTTGTAGTGCTGGGAATTGAACCCAGAGCCTTACGTATGCTTGCTAAGCAAGTGTTATACTATGCGGAAGCATAAATGATCTCATTTAAACCAGAGACCATGTGGTGAAGTGGCCCCTCAAGTTCAGTCTGCAGATAAACACAGGTTTTAGAGGAACCTCATGCCAGGCAGGAGCAAAGGTTTATCAATTTCATAGTTTCCCCCATGACGCTCGGGAACAAGGCTGAACAACCCGGAAGAGAAGTGAAGCTGCAGGTGGTATAAGTGTGCTGAGTGAAGGGAAGAGGCTGCATAAACAGTAAGGTGAAGAGTTTAGGTTTAATCTGATTGGCTGCCCATGAATTGCTGGTTTTCAAGAAAGAATGATGTCCATCCATGCCAACCAGTGCCTGTTACAGCTCTGTCTCCACTGAGGCTTTTGGATGATTTTTAGGAACATCCAAGTCTGGTGCTGGTGGTTCATGCCTGTAATCCTAACAACTCAGGAGGCTGAGATCTGAGGATCACAGTTTGAAGTCAGCTTGGACAAGAAAGCCTGAGAAACTCTTCTGTCCAATTAACCACCAAAAAAGCTGGACGTGGAACTGTGGCTGAAATGGTAGAGTACTAGCCTTGACTTAAAAAAAAAACTCAAGGACAACACCCAAGTCCTGAATTCAAACCCCAGGACTGGCACACACACACAGAAAAGAATAAGCACACATATTCCATTCTTTGTATTCACATTAGAAACACCCTCCCATTTAATCAGACTTTTGGTCTTTTTAGGCAATATTACTCCCATTAAATGCTTTGTAAAACGTGTGCCAGTATTTTTTTTTATCCTTTACTAATGTGGTTGTGTTGTGGTATTCCACTTGCTAATGACAGAATCCTGCTCTCGGGCCATCTGTGGCCTATTTAGATATGTTCATATGGCCGGTGTTCTGTACAACAGCAGAAACACGTCGATTATACCCTTCCTGATTCTTATGGGCCTTTCTTTTATCAGTGAATAAGATCTGTGGTGAAACCATGACTTGCCTGACCGTTCCCCAGTTTACAGAGAAGTTTAGAAAATGATCTAAGAACATTTGCTTTGGAAACCAACCAACACTTGACCTCACCAGGAATCAAAGCCAAAGGAAGACTCTGGAAGCATCATTGTTACGGTAGCTGGTGCGTGTGTGTGTGTGTGTGTGTGTGTGTGTGTGTGTGTGTGTGTGTGTGTGTGAGTATGGGAGGTTTTTAAGTATGAGTGGTTTTTAAGGAAGGAAGATGAGCAAAGGAGGTGATTGGTCCACTTTGTTGCATTTCTGGACCACTTGGCAAATTTAGTGCCTGTAACAATTGATAGCAGAACATCAATGATGATTGTATGCAGTGTTGCATTAGGAAACAGATGCTCTCATAGAATACAATGACTTCCCAGCCAAAAGGTGCTGCTTAGAACCCCAGCATTGAGTGTGTTCTTCGTGTGTGTGTGTGTGTGTGTGTGTGTGTGTGTGTGTACTGAGGCTTGAACGCAGGGCCTCATGCTCTTGCCTAGCCTTGTCTGCTCAAGGCTAGTGCTCTACCACTTGAGACATAACTCTATTTCTGGCTTTTTACTAGTGAATTGGAGAGACAGACTTTCCTGCCCAAGCTGGCTTCAAACCATGATCTTTAGATCTCAGCCTCCTGAATCATTAGGTTACAGGTATAAGCCACTGTCACCCGGGCAAAATTTACATTTTTTTCAGAGGAGAAATTACATTCGTACAACTTCTATTACTGTATATTGTTATATATGTATAGTTCATTATCAGTCATTGTTAAGTAACTGATTTATGATTACACCTTATCATAGATATATAGCACAATATATGATATATATGTTTATGATATATCATACTATAAATATGAGACATATAAGACATATAATATATATAAGACATATACTATAATAGATACTATATGCTAAGGTTCCAACATTTTCCTTCTAGGTATCTTAGATGTAGCCCCATTTGAACAGGGTGACAATTATATTTAAGGCAAGAAAGTCTATGAGACTCTTATCTCCAATAAACTACCAAAAAGCCAGAAGTGGAGCTGTAGTTCAAGTGGTCGAGTGCTGGTCTTGAGCACAAAAGGTCAGAGAGAGCGCCTAGAGCCTGAGTTCAAAACCCAGGACTGGCATAAAAAGAAAAGAAAAGGTAGGAGAGCAGGTCAAGGAAAAGACAGCACAGACAAGGGCATGGAACCAGATCGGTGCTGAACTTTACTAGAACATTAAATTTTCAGCTTGGAGTGGCAAAGCAAGGTGATGAAAATTGTAGCAGCTAATCAGTAGCTTGGAAGCTGCCAGATCACAAGGGAGTTACTGCCCTCAAATATCACGCAAAGAGCTTGTTCTTTATTATGTCATGTTAAGGTGTCATTGACATGTTTTAAGATGGGTGGGAGAGTCGCACGTTCACAGTTGTCTTTTAGATTTTATGTATGTGATAAATGGAGTTTAAGATGATCGTTGTTAGCCTGGCTGATACCTGTAATCCTAGGTATTCAAGAGGCTGAGATCTGAGAATCATGGTTTGAAGTCAGCCTGGGCAGAAAAGTTCATGAGACTCTAATCATCAACAAACCGGCAAAAAGCTGGAGTGGAGCTCTGGCTCAAATACTACAGCACCAATCTTGAGTGAAAAAGGTAAGGGACAGTGCTCAGGCCCTGAGTTCAGGACACACACACACACACACACACACACACACACACACACACACACTACCCTGCAAAGGCCAATAATAATAATAATCACTTGATATTAGTGCAGCAGTCTTCAGGATAGTTAAGTAAGAATATCATACAATGAATATTTAGAAGACAGAAAGGAACTTGGTGATGGAGTGGCTGAAGATGGTAAAGAAGAGAGAGATAACTAGACAGTCAAGACTCACAAATCTAATCCTAGCTATTCAAGTGAGTGAGATCTGGAGGATCGGGAGGATCACGGAAGCCAGCCCAAGTAGAAAAGTCCATAAAACTCCATTTCCAAAATACCCAGTAAAAGGCTTAGCTAGATGCATGGCTCAAGTGGTAGGGCATCAAAGGTAAGCAAGCTGAGCGAACACCAGACACTGAGTTGAAGCTCTGGGGGGAGAGGAAAGGAGGCAGAGAGAGAGAGAGAGAGAGAGAGAGAGAGAGAGAGAGAGACAATGGTGGATCCCATGTTTCTAGATATGATGTTTGGAAGGATATTTTGTACATTTGGGGAGGGGAGATGAAGATTCATATTTTGGATATATGGATTTGAAGTTCTTAGTGTATATTCAAGGGAAAAAGTAGATTTGAGGTTCTTAGTGTATATTCAAGATAAATGTATATTCAGGAGAAAGTCTTGATTGTTGTTTCTGGGTCTTGGATTCATGGGTGAAGATCGGCCTTTGTTTTCACTGGAATAATTAGCATATGAATTAGAAAAGAGGAAACAGGAGATTCCTGGAGTGCAGGGACAAAAATTCTCAATGATGATGATGTTCTTCACAGCTCACAGGCCGGATCCCAAAATGTAGATGACACACTAGGAATATTTGCAGAGCAGATAAGTGAATAGATACTTCTTTCCAAATTAAATTTTATCTTTGGAATACAGGGGAGTTAGACCTCAGGAATGGAGTTGCCTGACCTACTTAAAGGCAGCTGCACAATGCTCTTACCCAAGGCCCAGAACTTTTGCACTTTGAAGAGACAATAACCGTTTAGTGATTTTCTACGTCTGGGTTGCTGAGGGAGAGGAAGACACTACCTAGTGCCTGAGTGGCACAAATTGCCAGACCACCAGGATGTCTATCATTAAGTTCTACCTGGGCTGGGTAAATAAATGGTTTCACCTTTCTGATCTTTACCCACGGGCAGATTTAGAAAATGGTGTGGTTTTAAAGAAAATAGGGCAGTTTGTCTAGCAATGAGAAGAGTGACTGTTGATTATCACTCTTCTTGATTTTTTTTTTTCCTTGCTGGGAAGGTGGCTCAGTGGTAGAGCACTTGCCTTGCATGCCTGAGGCCCTGGGTTCGATTCCTCAGCACCACATAAGCAGAAAAAAAGCCGGAAGTGGCGCTGTGGCTCAAGTGGTAGAGTGCTAGCCTTGAGCTGAAGAGTTGAGGGACAATGCCCAGGCCCAGAGTTCAGCCCCACGACCAGACCAAAAGAAAAAAAAAAAGAAAGAAAGAAAAATGAATTTTTTTTTCCCTGCTGGTACTAAAAAGGCTTGAACTCAGGGCCTGGGCCTCTCCCTGAGCTTTTGTGTTCAAGGCTAGTGCTCTACAATTTGAGCCCCAACTCCAATTTCAGCTTTTTTGTGTGTGTGGCTAATTCGAGATAAGAGTCTCATGGAATTTCCTGTGCAGGCTAACTTTGAATCATGATCTTCAGATCTCAGCCTCCTGAGTATATAGGATTACAGGCACAAGCCACCAGTACCCAACTAAGCCTCATGCTAACACGTTCATTTTGCCCATTTATTATTTCTTAACCACATTTCCCTCCCCATTAGCATTAGTTAATTAGTTGTACAATGGGATTTCATTTAGACACAGCTATAGAAGCATCCTATGTATCGTGATCAGACGCATCCCCTCCATCTTTTCCCCACCCCCTCCCTGTCTCCTTTCCAAACCAGTCTTCAAACAAGCTTCATAGTTTCATTTTCACACATGCATATAAATATTCTGGTCATATTCACACTCTTTCACCTTCTCTCTTCCTTCTCCCCCTCCTACTTGTATCTTCACACACAATACCGGTTTTACAGTCCTGTCATTCATTTCTCTCTCTCTCTCTCTTTCTCAAGTTCTAGGACTTGAGCTCAATGTCCTTATGCTCTTGCTTGCTCACAGATCTACCACTTGAGCTATGCCTCCAGCATGGCATTTTGCTGGTTACTTGGATATGGAGTCCTGAGGACTTTTCCATCTGAGCTGGCTTGAAAGTATGATCCTGCAGACTTCAGCCTCCTGAGTAGTTAGCATTGCAGTTAGCACCTGCTTATTTTTTTTAAAAAAATGTGCACGGTAATTGTTCAAAAATTTTTCATTATAATATTTCACACACATATATTCTATACTTGAACCAGGTTGAACCCCTTCCCTTACTTATTCTCCCTTTTCCCATTCCTCTTACTTCTACTTTCCAACAGCTTTCAGTGCATTTCATTCACTGATGCAATGTACTTTGGTATTTTTCAGTTTTAAACATTCTCTCTCTACCCTTGTGTTCTCATTGTCCCACACATGTTCTCTCTGTCTCTGTCTCTCTGTCTCTCTCTCAGTATCTTTCTCACTATCTCCATCTTTCTCTCTCTATATGACATATATATATATATACACACACACACACACACATAAAATGATATATTATATGTGACATGAGATGCCCTAATTTAATTTTTTGGTATGAATATATAATTGACCAGAAATCTTTTTTAAGACTAGTATGTTAGCTGTGTGCTGGTGGCTTATATCTATAATCCTAGCTACTCAGGAGACTGAGATCTGAGGACCACAGTCTGAAGTCAGTCTGGGCAAGAAAGCCCATGAAACTCTTATCTCCATATATCCACCAAAAAATTCAGATGTAGAGCTGTGACTCAATCGACAGAGCACTAGCCTTAGCAAAAAATCTTGGGACAGTACCCAGGCCCTGAGTTCAAGCTCTAGGATAGGCGTGTGCATGCATATGCGTGCATGCACATATGCACGCACCCACCCACCCATATACAAACAAACACAAATAGTATTTGAAAATTATTTCCTCTTAACTGGACACTGGTAGCTTATACCTGAAACCCTCGCTACTCAGTAAACTGAACTCTGAGGATCCTGGTACAAAGCCAGCCTGGGCAAGAGAGTCTGTAAGACTCATCTTCAAGTTGTAAGTGGAGATGTGACTCAAGTGATAGAGCACAAATCTTTTTTTAAATACATTTTTTATTGTAAAAATACTGTACAGAGGGGTTATAGTTACATGAGCAAGGTAATGAGTACATTTCTTACCTCCTCCTTTGTTTTTCTCCTACCATCCCTTCCCTCCCACCTCCACAACTATACTTCCCCCAGCCCCTGTCCCCCCTGCCTAAATTGTAAAGTTTTCAACATAGTGTCTTGTGCATCTCATTATTACAATGGGTCAACCTGTATCCCTATTTAAGCATTTTGTTTTTTCCTTTCCTCTTCCCAAATTAGAGCAGTATATATACAAGATGCAGGGCACCAACTTCAAATACAGTGAAAGCAGGGATTCACAAATCTTGATTGCAAAAGCCAAGTGAGAATTCAAAGTCCTGAGTTTAACTACCAATACTGGCACATATACATAAAAGTTCCAAATGGCTCATTAATCTATGTTGGTTATAGTTCAGTAGTTTATGTTTCTCTGTTCACAGATCACTGGTTGTTCCTAGACTTTATGGTTCACTAATTGGTTCTATTTGTGTGTGTGTGTGTGTGTGTGTGTGTGTGTATCTTCCTATTGAGTCTCAAACTCTGGGCCTGAGCACTGTCCTTTAGCTTTTTTTACTCAAGCTTGGTGCTCTGCCACTTGAGCTACCTCTCTATTCCTAGCTTTGTGCTAGTTAATTGGAGGTAGAAATCTCATGGGCTTTCCTGACCATGCTGGCTTCAAACTATGATTCTCAGATCTTTGCTTCTTGAATAGCTAAGATTACAGGTATGAGCCACCAACACCTGGTGGCTTTCTTTTTTATGCCGTGTGTGTGTGTGTGTGTGTGTGTGTGTGTGTGTGTGTCAGGGGACCAGTCCTGGGGCTTGAAATCAGAGCCTGGGTGCTGTTCCTGAGCTTTTGTGCTTCAGGTTAGTGCTCTGCCCCTTGAGTCACAGCTCTAGTTCTGCGTATTTTGGTGGTTCACTGGAGATGAGTATTTCATGGACTTTCCTGTCTGGGCTACCTTTGAACTTCAATCCTCACATCTCAGCCTCATGAATAGGAGTACAGATATGAGCCACTACTATCTGTCTTTTGGTTCTATGCTTACATTGCTACTCTAATGTTTCCTACTTTCCAATTGTGGTTTTCTTGAATATTGTCTTAGCTCTTCTTGGCTCACTACATTGCTATATAAATTTTGGAATTATCTTGTCAATTTCTATAAAAATTTCACTGGGAAAAAATTTTAAATCAGCTTTTCACATTGGAATACATTTTTTGCTTACAGAGAAGTTTGTAAAGAGTTCACCAAGAGTTCTTACATACCATTCGTCTCGTTTCTCACATTGTTATGTTACGATAGTTCATTTATCATAGGTTAGACCCTGACATTGATATATTACCATGAAGGAACTCCAGATTCTATTTGAGTTCCACTGGAGTTGCCTTCAACGTCCTCTTCCTTTCCAGAATTCAATCTATGATCACAACTCCCTGAACCTCCTCATCCTAGCTCTCGACTCTCCTCCAGTCTTTTACACATTTTCATCTTCATTTTTCCTCAGGACTTTGACAGTCTTGAGAAGCACTGGCCAGTTCTTGTCTTGGAGAATGTCCCGTGTGTACTTATCAGGGGGTCCCAGGTTGTTGGAAAGAATCTTGCAGAGTAGTAGTACTCTGCTCACTGCTTGGTTGATAGAATATTTGCCAAGTTTCTCCCTCATGAAGCTTGTTCTTGCTGTTGTTTTTTACTCTCTACTTTTGAAAATAGGCTGTAAGTCTGACCCACCCTTGTAGGATGTCTTATTTTTCCATATTACTTGAGATTACTTTCTTCTGTGAGAAAGGTGGTTCTTGTATTTATGTGTTCATTCCTTCCATCCTTTATGTCAATATGGACTTGGGCATATTTATATTTCATGTTAGAATGCAATGCCACCTTCTATAGAACTCAGTATGCTTTCTTTTATTGCTCAAATGGCTTAGCTTTGACTTAGGGGAACTTCTCAGCTTGCTTTCTGTGTCTCCTTGGTAGATACCCAGTTCTTTTCTTTCTTTATATTGGAATGGTATATGAAAGGATCTGCAAACCCAGCATGCTTGTTACTGGGGTATCATTATTTCCAGGTCTTCTACTGAGCAGTGCTAGGAGATATAGATCTACATCATACAAACACCACTATACATCTATACATATCAGTACCCATTCATGTATGATGTATATATACATGTATATATTAGTACTAATCCACAAATAATTGCATATTTATAATTGTATTTCTAGCAAGCCAGTTACAAATGTTCATATAATACAATATATATAAACATAAGTGTGTGTATTTATGCATATGTGTATATATATGTATATGCATATGTGTATATATATGTGTGTATATATATGTATATGCATATGTGTATATATATGTATATATATGTGTGTATATATATATATATATATGGCTAGGATGATAGATGTGAGCCACCGGCTCCTGGATGCTATGTGATATTTGAGGAGGAGTCATGAAGGATCTGAAATATAAGAATATCATAAAACTGGAAGAAACTCTTGAAGATTCATCATTATCCAATGCCTTCTTTTCTT
This sequence comes from Dipodomys ordii, assembly GCF_000151885.1. Classification (NCBI taxonomy): domain Eukaryota; kingdom Metazoa; phylum Chordata; class Mammalia; order Rodentia; family Heteromyidae; genus Dipodomys; species Dipodomys ordii. The sequence goes on along the minus strand of NW_012267258.1, from coordinate 7,591,478 downwards.
TCATTAGGTCGGCATGTGTTAGACAATCACCACCATGAATGTATTCTGATTAAATTAGAGCATTCATAGACCACTTATATATATAATATATATTTATATATGTATATATATATATATAGCTAAGCATTAGCTTATGCAATCATTTTTGTATGGTAGTCTTGACTTTTAGATTTAGATATTCAATCAATTTTGGTGTTATAATAACAAGTGGTACTGTTTAAATTTTATTTAGTGATAGTTTGTTGATTATCCATCTGTGATTTTTAAGAATACTGCCTTAGTATCTAGCATCTTGCTTAACTTTGCATGTTTTGTTGATAGTAGTTTCCAGCATTCACTTGTAGGTCCCAAAGTTTTATTTCTTTTATTCTTATCACTAGACTTTTGCTGAAGTTTTTTGGTCTTTTGCATTGACTGAAATTCTTATTACAATTCTGAATAATAAGCATCAGGAAGAAATTTGAAGAATACTGAAACATTTGTATAATGTTTGCTGTAGATCTTTGAAAGGATAAAAATTGATCAGGTTCAGCAATTTCCTGTTTATTCTCAGTTGGCTCACAGGTGTGTGTGTGTGTGTGTGTGTGTGTGTGTGTGTGTGTGTGTGCTGGTCCTGGGACTTGAACTCAGCCCTGGGTAGTGTCTTTGAGCTTTGTGCTCTAGTACTCTCCCACATGAGCTACAGTTCTACTTCCAACTCTTCTGGGCAGGTAATTGGAGATTAAGAGTCTCGTAAAGTTTTTGGCTCCGGCTGTTTTCACACCTCGATCCTTGGATCTCAGCATCCTGAATAGCTAACATTACAGGTGTGTATCACTAGCACCTGGAATCATGTAGTTTCTGATGTGTCTTGAAGACATTGTTTTCATTGTTACATGTACGAATACTGTTATTGATTTGAATCCTTAGGGCTGGCGGATGGGATGTTTTTTCTCATCGATGTGGGGGATGAGTGTCTTCTCTCCACAAATACCCTTCTACTCATTAAGATTCTCAGTCAGAGGTGATACATGACAGTGACCCTTAAAAGGCAGATGGGAAATGACGTGGGGATAGAAGACAAGCCTGGACAATGGACATGGAACGCAGGAAGAGAATTTGTATAGAGGAAGCAGGCCAATGGTATAGGATTGGAAGTATAAGAAAGAAAATGGAGATGGGAGGAGGAGAAAAAGAGAAATAAAGGAAAGGAGAAAGGGAAAGGAGGAAGAGGAAGGGAGGAGGAGAAGACGAGAAAGAAGGAAAGGTAGAAGGAGAAGGAGGAAGAGGAGGAAGGAAGGAACTAACAGAATCTTTTTTTGTTGCTGCTGCTGTTGGTTGTGGCTTGAACTCGGGTCCTGAGGTGGTCTTTGAGCTCTTTTGCTCAAGGCTAATGCTCTACCACTTTGAACCATAGCACCACTTCTTGTTTTCTGGTGGTTAATTGGAGATAAGAGTCTCACAAACTTTTCTGCCCTGGCTGATTTTGAATCATAATCTTCAGCTCTCAGCCTCCTGAATATTTAGGATTACAGGTGTGAGCCACCAATGGTTGGCCACTCAGAATCTTGATGCTGAAAAGAACCTTGAAGTTAAAAGGAATTTAAACGAGTGAAAAGGAATTTAAACAAGTGAGAGTAGTTTGCTAAGAAGTGTAGTCGTTAGTATTCTAAAATGAGTACTTCAATAAGCAGCCCATTTGTTGAGCCCAACTTTTTTGAATTTTGTTTTTTTTTTTTTAACATTTTTACTTCAATTTTTTTAAATTTTTTTTATTGTGAAAATACCATACAGAGGGGTTACAATTACATGGGCAAGGTAATGAGTACATTTCTTATCAAGCATTGTAGCCTCCTCCTTTGTTTACCCTTTCCATCCCTTCTCATCTCCCCCCACCGTCCCCCCCCTTTCCTTTCCCACCCCTCTACCCCCGGCCAAAATTGCAAAGTTCGTTTTTCAACAATGGGTCCACCTGTATTCCTATTTAAACAATTTGCTTTTTCCCTTCCCCTCCACAAATTATAACAACATCAAATACAGTGAAAGCAGGGGTTATACCGTGTGGGAGGGACATAAAAAGCAACAAAGAAATAATCTTATAAATATGTTAGAAACAATCGCAAGAAAGAAAAAACAGTTGAGTCCTTATCTTGGGGTTCATTTTGCCTAACATCAACTTATCTGACCATTTCTGCTTGTCTCAGACATATACTAGTAATTGCAAATAAGGGAAACCATGGGACCTATGTTTCTTTGGGCCTGGGTTACTTCACTTAATATAATTTTTTCCCAGGTCTTTCCATTTCCTAACAAATGGGGCAATGCCATTCTTTCTGATGGAGGCATAGAATTCCATTGTGTATATATACCACATTTCCCTGATCCATTCATCTACTGAGGGGTATCTGGGTTGGTTCCATATCTTAGCTATGGTAAGTAATGCTGCGATAAACATAGTTGTGCTGGTAGCTTTAGTGTGGTCTTGTTTGTGATCGTTTGGGTAAATGCCCAAAAGTGGGATTACTGGGTCATAGGGGAGCTCTATGTGGAGTCTTTTGAGGAACCTCCATACTGCTTTCCAAAGTGGTTGAACAAGTTTACACTCCCACCAACAATGCAGTAGGGTTCCCTTCTGTCCACATCCCCTCCAGCATCTGTTGTTATTAGAGTTCTTGATTATAGCCATTCTAACTGGAGTGAGGTGGAATCTCAATGTTGTTTTGATTTGCATTTCTTTTATGGCTAGAGAGGTTGAGCATTTCTTCATGTGTCTATTGGCCATCCTTCTTTCCTCTTCAGAGAAGTTTCTCTTTAAGTCTTTAGCCCACTTATTTATCAAATATAGTATTTCTTTAAGAAAATCTACTTGTCCTGTAGTGCTAGAACAGGTCATATAGGATTATAGTCCCGTAGCATTACCAAGGTGGGTAAATCTCTAGTTTTCTCTAGTTGTGGACTATTGCTAGATCCATTCCCAACAAATGGTTATCTACTCATTTAGATTGTCACAAGGTAATCATTGAAAACTTATCACCTCTATTCCTTTTGGACAGTACGTCTTCTCATTCTTTTTTATTTATCTCTTACATTCAGGCCTTTGGAGTGAAACAGAGAGACGGATTCATTTTAGGTACTTTACGATTGCTGTAATCTCAGGTCATATTTAAAGCTTCATAATATGGCATGGTTCCTGTCCCTTCACTGTTCCGATTATCTCTCTAGATACAGAACTGATTGCATGGTCTATCTTGAGACTAGAGATAAAAAAGAAATCTAAAATGTGCTTGCTACTATTATAGTACTTATGAAATATTGATTTTTTTCAGTGCCTGTCATGTATCTTTATACCCCACAGATATGACAGCTTAACAACCCTGAAAGAGGAATTTTAACAAGTGAAATCAATGTAAGTGGCCGGGCGAGTTCTGAATGCCTGTGAGAAAATTTGTCAGCAGTCTTGCATTGTCCAGTCATACACAGCTCACTAGGAAAAGAGAGATGCCAATTAACTCATTGAAAAACCATTTTATTCTTCTCTTTATTCTTGGAACATTTCTCAAAATGTGTTCTGGGAAATCATCCTCCTGGGAAAAAAAATTAAAGCTTTCTGTGGTTAAGTGAATAGTGTATTGCCCCTTTGAGCTGCAATAATTTTCATCTAAAGTGTTCGTATCCATCCTGTAATGAACTTTGATTTTGAACTTTGAACTTCGATTCAATTAGCTTTTCTACACTCGTTGCTTTTTGCAGGAGGAGATTCTGTGTTGTATAATGTTCATTAACTTCTTAGGGACCAGAGCACTGTTTTAAAGTATTCAATCCCATCACTCTGTGGACTTCTAATTCCACACAATCAGGTGGCAATTTCCATGAAAAATGATTCTCATAGGAAGATGGAATGGCATCTGAACTTGGCTCCGGTGTTGGCTGAAGATTTGCCAGAAAACACTGTGAATGAGAATGCAGTAAAGCCTATGAATCAGAGGAAACTAGCAAAGGGTTTTAATCCTATGTGATTTTTTTTCTATGTGGGTGTCTGTACTGGGACTTGAACTCAGGTCCTGGGTGCTATCCCTTTGCTTTTTTTTTTGCTCCAGACTGGTGCTCTACTACTTGAGTCACAGCTTTACTTCTGACTTTTTGGTGGTTAATTGGAGATAAGAATCTCACACACTTTCCTGCGGGCTTTGAACGATGATCCTCAGATCTCAGCTTGCTGAGCGTCTAGGATGACAGGTGTGAGCCACTGGCTCCTGGATTCTATGTGGTATTTGAGGAGGAGTCTTGAAGGATCTGAAATATAAGAATATCATAAAACTGGAAGAAACTCTTGAAGATTTTTCATCATTATCCAATGCCTTTTAAAAATTAGGTCAATATTTATTAGGCAATCACCTCCATACATGTATTCTGATTAAATTAGAGCATTCACAGACCACTAAGAAGAAGCTGATATAAATGGAGACAAGATTGTTGTCCCACAGAGACCTGCTATATAGTCACCAAATAGATGATAGGAGACAGGATATAATTAGTTTGTGAGTGGTTCTGGTTATAAATACTCTGAAGTAGAAAGAAGGAAGGTATCTCTGTGAATGGAGTTGGGGAAGATTTTCTATTTTTAAGGTCTTCTAAAATAGATTTAATCTTATCTTTCTAACTACTGTTGCAAAAAGAAAATCTCAAAGAGCTTTATGCTTTACAGCATTATTTATGACTACAGTTTATGGAGGAAGAACATCTCCCAGTTTAAGAACATTGTTGCCAAGAGAATATCTTCATGGAGACCCCCATCTCAAGTTGATGCTGGTGGCTCATGCCTATAATCCTAGCTACTCAGAAGGCTGTGATCTGAGGATTGAGGTTTGAAGCCAGCCTGGACAGGAAAGTCCTTGAGACTCTTATCTCCAACTGACTGCTAGAAAAAAGCCAGAAGTGGAGTTGTGGCACAAATAGCAGAGCACCAGCCTTGAGCCCACAAGCTCAGGGACAGCATCCAGGCCCTCAAATCCCAGGATGGGCATTTAAAAAAAAAAAGCAGAAAAAAGATATCAAGAGGTTAGCAGGTCTGTAGGATAAGTGAAAAGACTGAGATTCACATAGGGAAACTAGAGAGCAAGTATGGATTGCAAGAGGAAACAGCACCTGGGGATAAATGTAACGGCAGATAAGAAGACATGGAGATTCTGGATGGGGGCTTTTCTTCCCCAGCTTGGGAAGATGCAGGGGAAAACAAGAACGGCTAGTCCCTTTAAATAGTTTCAAAATTATGTACTTCCTCCTTCTTCAAAAGGATTATGTAATTTGAAAATACTAAAGCAGACCTTTAAAAAAAAACCCACACCAACACTGGCATCCTTCTCCGTGTTATTTTTAACTGCTTTTTCATTCATTAAGCACAATTAAGCTATCAAGTCCTCTGTGTTTTAACTATGCAGAACACAGTCCCCACAGCCAGAAGCACAATGTAGTCAAAGCATCGCGAACAGTTCTGAACTTGCACAAAATATAATTGGCCAATTTGGAGACATTGTTTTGCACAGTATGATGTGTCTCTCATACATTTTTCATAGAGAGGCAATGTGATTTTATGAGAGACACAATAAGCATATGGAAATCCATGCATTCTCCTGAGGCTGGGCCTGAGGTGGGGGCTGGTGATGGGAAATGGTACATGGCAAGACATTTGTGAACTCTGAAACTTGACAAGCTTTGGGGCGGGTGGGGGGAATCTATTCTAGGCAAGCTTTTCAAGGCACTTACAATTCTAATTATATCTGATGTGCTCCTCCCCCCCCTTTGCAATAATTTCTTTGCTCATTTTTAACTAAGTGCTTTTAATGTCTCCTAAGAAGGCGGAAGGTATAAGAAAGGTGAGCCAGACATGTTTTGCCTTGCCCTCCTTAATCTGTGTCATACTCAATCTTCGCCTTCGCTAATATTTTATATTATTACCTACATCCCCACTAATTGATGCCTTTTTAGTCTCTACTTCGGTGAATTCTACAAATTAAGGCTCTATTTAAATGTTGTCAGGTTCAATCAATATCCTCTTTTGAGGTGCGTGAGGGTAAAATGAATCATAATTTCTTTTTGTTGTTGTTGCTGCTGCTGTTGATTGGCATGTGGTAGAATTAAAAATTACAGAGGCAGCTTGCAGTTGCGAATGCTGAGGAATGAGGCTAGGCGAGGGGGTGGGGCGGGGCTGGAGGGGGGAAGATTTCCGTGGAAGGTGAGCTCACCGTGGAAGGTGAGCTCATCGTTGTGTAGACAGATGTGAGTCTGGTGTGTGGAAGGAGCACACTGATCCATTCACTTGGGCCCGAGCTGGCTTCGTTCTTGCTGACCAGTGTTTCTACAAAGAACCTTTGTAATAACTTCAGGATAACTTTGGAGAATTTCAAGACAAATGTGCAGATTTCAAACTGTGAAATCTAGTAACTAATAATAATAATAAAAATAAAGGAAGGGCCAGATACTGATGACTCACCCATGCCTGTAATCCTAGCTCCTTAGGAGGCTGAGATCTGAGGATCTTGGAGCCAAGCCAGCAAGAATGTCTGTGGGTCTCTTATCTCCAATTATCCACCAAAAAGCCTTGGCTCAAGTGGTGGAGCGCTAGGTTTTGAGTGAAAAAGTGCTCACTCCCTGAGTTTAAGCCTCAACACACACACACACAGAGCAAGGAGGAAGGAAAAATCAAAAAGAAGAAATTCCTCACTATAGTTTGGATCAGAAGTGTTTACTTTGGTGTTTAGGCTTTGTGTTAGTGGGAGGTGGGAAAAATCTGAAGCAGCAAGGCCTAATTGGAAGCCTACCCTTGAAGGAGCGCTCTTTCTTTTCCCTCTTACATCTCAGGCATGAGGTGAGCAGCCTTGCTGAGCCCTGTATTCTTCCACAGGGGCCTGCCCTGTTGCAGACTCAAAAGCATCCAGCCAACTGACCATGGACGGAAATCGTTGACAACCTATGCCAAACCTTCTTTCTCTCAAGTTGAATACCTCAAGTGTTTTGTCACAGAAATGACTATAACACAGTCCCTTCATCCATTATCTTTTTCTTAAAATTTAATATATACTATTTTGTATAAATATATACTATTTAGGGCTGGGAAGATGGCTCAATGGTAGAGCGCTTGCCTCGCATGCCTGAGGCCCTGGGTTCGATTCCTCAGCACCACATAAGCAAAAAGAAAAAAGCCGGAAGTGGCGCTGTGGCTCAAGTGGTAGAGCGCTAGCCTTGAGCTGAAGAGCTGAGGGACAGCACCTAGGCCCAGAGTTCAGGCCCCACGACTGGACCCCTCCCCAAATATATATATATATATATATATATATATATATATATATATACTACTTAGTATAAATACAATGCCCTCTGTATATGAAACACAAGAACTGGATGTTAAAATGAGTGGAATGAATCTATCCCCACCACCCCTGCAGGAAGTTGACATTCTAACAGGGGAAAGAGCACAAGGATAGAAATAGAAAGTGATCTGAGGTATTTATTTATTATTATGAAATATCTTTAAGCAGACTTATATGTCAGAAAAGCCATAATAATGAGGAATGCAAGAATTTTTGGTCACTAGCACAGGGGCCCAAACATCTAAAAAAAAACCAATGGTAGCAACCAATTAACTGCTATGAATATAATTATATGCAGAAATTCTTGGAACTCTGAGAAAGAAATCCTGAACTCCAGGTAGAGGAATGGCTTCCTGATAGGACAGTCTTGGTAGAATTTAAGCTCTGGTGCCAGCCAGTCACTTCTTGCTGTTTCTTGTCAAGGTATGTAAATAAATTAATAATCTCCCCCTTTGTTTTTGCCTGAGTTGTTTTTTGTTTGTTTTTATTTTGTGCCAGTCCTGCGGTTTGAACACAAGGCCTGCGCACTGTCCCTTAGATTCTTCACTCAAGCCTAGTGCTCTACCACTTGAGCCACAGCCCCACTTCCAGGTTTTTGTGGATTCATTGGAGATAAGAATCTCGTCTGTCTGGGCTGACTTTGAACTGTGATCCCCAGATCTCAGCCTCCTGCATAGCCAGGATTACAGGCATGACCCTAGTGGGGTGGAACTCATTCTGAAGAATTGGATTCAGAACCAACAAATGCCCAAGCTTCCTTTCCCCTGTGCCCCTGGTGTATTTGGGGGACCCGTGTGACTTGCAGGCCAGCACCCCCTTTTCCTTCCTCCTGACTTTTGGACTTGTGAGTGAACGGGAACACCTGGTTCATCAACTGTTCGTTGGTGGAGACTTTGCCATGTCTCCCGTCAGCAAAGACAATTTCCTCTGTGTTGTAACTCTGTATTTGGCCAGGGGATGGGAGGTTTGGCAGGACCAGAGCTGGCTACTAAAAAGCAGGCTCAGTAAAACCCCACAATGATTTCCCTCTTCGAAGCTGGAATAGAGGAACGTCTGTAATAAATTGCCTCTGGGAAGAAGAGGACGGAGCTTGTGGAGAAATCTCAGACTCCATCCGCACCCTCTTTTCACGGTACCTCCATGAACCTCATATTTTTGGGTTTTTCCACCCCTCCTTCATTTAAATCCAGCCTGTACTGAATTTGCCACAGAAATAGATCTGCAGCGACCCGCCCACTCGCAAGCTGGTGGAACTGCAGCCTCTGGGTTTTGAACATCGCTCAGAGCCAACCCAGAAAGTAGAACATGGAAGCCGCATGAAAGAGGTAGAGCGACATCCATCCACCCACTTCTGGGTTGGAACACCAACATCATTTGTTATTTCCATCCCTGACACACCTATACATCTTTAATATCCACGCTGTGCTTGTCACGTAGCTATTGCTTGCATTGCATCAGGGTTTGCTAGAAATGAAAAAAGAAGAAGAAAGAAAAAGAGAAAGGAAAGTGTTTTAAGTGAAAAGTTCCAGCAGGAAATGTGGACTCTTGGAGCTGTGTCTGTCTCCTGTGACTGCCTGGGCAGGGAAAGTCAGATTGATGGAACTGGTTCTCCGCCAGCCGCCAGAGTGGGAGGTCTGCGTCCAGGTGGTCGCTTGAGAAGCGCCAGGAGCTGCTGGCAGGCAAGGAGGGCAGAGCATCAAACATGAAGGTCTGACAAGGCAGCCCAAGGTGTTAGAAGACTTAGCAAAATGGAGGGGGGGGGGAGGAGGACTCACTCTGGGCCTGAACACAGAAGACATTAGATACTTGGAAGAAAGTAGCTTGAGCCAGGACGCTAGTGATTCATGTGTGTAAACCCCACCACTTAGGAGACTCAGATCCGAGGAGCAGGGTTTGAAGCCAGCCCAGGCAGACAAAATGGAGAGACTCTTCTCTCCAGTTAACTAGCAAAATGGCCAGAAGTCAGCCAGGTGTTGCTGATGGTTCATGCCTGTAGTCCTAGCTACTCAGGAGGCTGAGATCTGAGGAGCATGGTTTGAAGCCTGGCTAGGCAGTGACATTTATGGGACCAGCAATAAAGCAAGGAAGTGAAGCTGTGCCTAAAATGGTAGAGTGCCAACCTTGAGCACAAAAGCCAAATGAGACTGTAAATCCTTGAGTTCAAGTCCCAATATTGGTGCAAAAACAAAACAAAAAGAAGTAGATTGAAACAGGAGAAAAGAGAGATTCAGATCTCTGTTTTGAAACACTAACCATGTTAGCTAGCGTTTTCTTGAGCAGCTGTGATGTCAGGCCCGGGGCTATGGTGTTTTCTCTGTATCCGTCCTAGCTTTTCTCATGGTGCATTTCTTCTGCTTGTTAGTTTTCTGTGTCTCTCACCCAACTGTGAATCGTTTAAGAGCTTTTGTCTCCACTGCCATTTACTCTAGGACTTAGCAATGGATTCAGTATGTAGAGAATGTCTGCAAGCATAAAATACATAGATTGATCTTACATCTTTAAACAGCTCTGCCGCCTGCTAGGTTTTATCACTCCCAAGTTCTTAGTGGTGAAACCAAGTATCGGAGAGACTTATGCAAGATCTCACAAAGGCTAGTAATGGCAATACTGGTTTGACTTTGTTCATTTATTTTGCAGTACTGGGGTTTGAACTCTGGCTTTGCACTTGCCAAACTGGTGCTCTCCTACTTAAGTCATGCCTCTTGCTTTGCTTTTTGCTGGTTATTTTGGAGATGGAGTCTGATGAACTTTCCTACTTGGACAGGTCTTGAATCGTGATCCTCTAGATCTCAGCCTCCTGTGTATAGAGGAGTAAAAGCACTGGGTTTGAAATGCTATTTGAATGGCCTTTCAGTCAAGCTGCACTGTTCAAAGGGCCAAATCAGGATTTAGACATGATGGGGAAAAGAGTGTCTGGATATGGAGTTCAGCCTGGAAGGTTTATTAAGAAGGAGTATTTTCTTGTAGCATTAGGGTGATGAAATTATAACTCATGCCAGAGTTAACTTGCCACAGAATCCCTCAGCTAGGGATATCACTCTAGCACATTCTCTCTACCCCATGTGTCCTCGTCATCTTTGATTCGGCCCATTGCCTGTCCTTCTGGCCCATTTTCCCCAAATAGCGGTTTAGCGACTGGATAAAGTCTAGGATCTGGCTGGGTGTCGGTAGCTCACGCTTGTAATCTTAGCTATTCAGGAAGTGGTGATCTGAGGATTGTGGTTCAAAGCCAGCCTGGGCAGGAAAGTCTGTGAGACTCTTATTTCCAGTTAGCCACCAGAAAACCAGAAGTGGCGCTGTGGCTCAAAGTGGTAGAGTGCTAGCCGTGAGCAGAAAAGCTCAGAGGGAGTGCCCAGACCCGAAGTTCAAGCTCTACGACCGACAAAACAAAAGAAAACAGAACAACATCAAAAACACTGCTCACCTTGTTGGGAAGCAAAAAAGAGGAAGAGGAAGATGCTGGGGTCCCTCCCTTCCTCCCAAGGGCACACCCCTAATGAACTAAAGGCCTTCCACCAGGACCAAAAGGTTCTCCACCTCCTAATAACACCCTGGGCTGGAGACCAAGACCTTAACACATGGGCCATCTGGAGACACTTCTCCAAACCATAGCATCTGTCGTGACCATTTTTGTGTCTTCTCAGGTCTAATTGGTTATGGCTAGAGTAGGCAGGTCAATCAAGATGGCAACCTGCAAAAGTGTAGTGGTTCTCTTCAACAGAAATCCTTGAGCAGAGTTCTGCTTAGATAGTATGTGGATATAGCAGGTAATACAGAGCCTTTTGGACTATCTGAAATACATGGTCGGACTGGAACAGATGTTCTGTCAAATAAGCACAGTGGGGCCATTGTTAGTATCCATTAGTCAATAGACTCTACAGACATTTGTGTGTGTGTGTGTGTGTGTGTGTGTGTGTGAGTGTGTATTGCAGCTTGAACTCAGGGCTTGGGCACTGTTCCTTAGCTTTTTTGCATAAGGATGGTACTCTATCCCTTGCACCATAGCTCCACTTCTGACTTTTTGATAGTTATAAAGATCTCAGACGTTTCTGTCCCTGCTGGCTTCAAACTATGATCCATAAATCTCAGCCTCCTGAGTAGCTAGAACTATAGGCATGAGCCACTGGTGCCTGGCTTTAGACATGTTTGTTTGTTTTTTTAGGGTGCATACATGGTTTACTATTTAAACTGGGGTATTTCGTTGTATAGACGATAAATCATTGATAGGCTGCCACAGAACCAATAAAACCTGATCTAGCTAAGAACACTACTACTTATGGACGCCTTAATTTCTGTGACTAACAAATAACCTCTAGAATATCCTGGATACTCTAATCTAGAATGCCCTAGGGACTTGGTAGTCTAGAATGTCCTGGACAATCTTGAATATCCTGAACACTGTATTCTAAGATGTTCTGGATACTCTAGGATGACCTGGATACTGTATTCTAGAATGCCCTGGAGATTGTAATGTCCAAAGGCTGTTCTTTAGTCATAGCAACTGTCTTATCCAATTAGCTGGAGTGTGCCCAGTGTTTCCCCAAGACTATTTATAGGAGAGCTTCTATGAGCTGGCCTTCTAAAATCTGGATCCCTATAGTATTTTGCTGAGGACATTGCTGTCCCCGTCATTCAATTGGCATGTTTCAAGGGCAAGGTGTACAGCATTCACCTCTGTACCCAATCTGCTTCCCCCACACCTGACAAGGGCACTTGTATGAGCCTCTCTAGGCTGTAAAGAAGTCAACTGATGCACTACTAGGAGTCTATATTGTACTATCCTTTAAACTGTACTATAAAGGATACCTGTGTCAGCCACCATATGCTGCGCTGACATCAAGTGATAGCTTATGAAACATAGGCTATTTTTCTTGCTTAACACCATATGTTCCCTATTGGCCAGTATGGAGTATGCTAGTTCATCTGAGACCAAAGCTGATCGAGCAGTCTTCTGATGTAATGCTGCGAATCTCATGGCTGAGGGGATAAAAGGACAAGAATGGCTGGGCACTAGTGGCTCATGCTTGTAATCCTAGCTGCTGAGATCTGAGGATCATGGTTCAAAGCCAACCCTTGCAGTAAAATCTGGGAGGCTCTTATCTCCAATTAACCACCTGTAAGCCAGAAGCAGAGATGTGGCTCAAGTGGTAGAGTGCCACCCTTGTGCGGAAAAACCTAAGGGACTATACCTAGCTCTTCAATTCAATCCCCAGTCCTGGTCCCCAAAGCAAACAAACAAAAAACTAAACAACAAGAAGTGACAACCAACCTTCCCTCCCCCAAAGCTAATAAGAGCCAAGGACTGACTCTCCATGCTCCTCAGAGAAGAGTGGCTTCCACTTGCATTTCATTGCCAAAGCAAATCACCGCCGAGTCTGCCTCCTGCGGGGAAAGGAAATACCATTCTCCCACTGGGAAGAAGAGAAAATGTTTTTGAACAAGAGTACAGCATCAACTACAGTCCCAGTAAATGGGAATGTAATGAAACTTAACATTATTATTTCAGTCTCTACTGTAAGCTTTTCTGCCCAGGGCTGGGGACCGTGGGGTGGGGGAAGTGTTGCAGGAGGAGATGAGATGGGAGAGGGGGGAGGGAGGAGAGGAGGGGAGAGATGAACTCAGTCATATACAGAGCATCTGAGGACTACTCATCTTTCCAGGTTCTGTGAAGCCACATTTCCACCTGGAGGGATGGGGAGAGAGGAGAAAAGTCACAATGCTGGTCTTTCCCTTGCTCATCTATAAACATTATTCTCCTTCTTCCCCAGGGACAGGGACGAGAACAGAACCCAGCTATGAGAGCAGGGACAAGGAATAGAAAGTCTCTGATTCTAAGCCACATGCTGCTCTGAGGCTGAGGTATGAATCATGCCCTTCACTGACACCTACCAATTGCCGGGCACCAGGCCCGGATGGGGCAAGCGGTGTGTGGGTTTCAAAATGTCAATGTTCTGCTCTCAATTAGAGGAGAAGATGTACATTTCATTGTAGATGAGAAGGGAGAGGCCATGTCCTTGCTACTTAGAATTCTTGGGTAGTCTACTTGGGGTCTCTTGATTTCAAAGACTGAACAGACAAATCAGCAGCATGATGGAACCCAAGTGGTTATCACAGTGCGCCTCCAATCTCCCTCCAGGAGACCTTCTCCAGCTCAGGCAGAAGCGACACCAATTCTGACCACACTCTGTCTGATTCTTCTTTTTCTTTTTCCCATTGTCAGTCGTGAGCGTGAACTCAGAGCCTCGGTGCTGTCCCTGAGTTCTTTTGCTCAAGGCTAGCGCTCTACTGTGTTGAGCTACAGCACCACTTCCGGTTTTCTGGTGGTTTACTGGAGATTAGGACTTACAGACATTTTTGCAGGCTTTGAATTGCAGTCCTCAGATCTTAGCTAGGATTACAGGCATGAGCCATCGGCACCCAGCTGACCCCTTCTTCCATATCTTGTCTTGTTGGCTTTGAATTTCATTGTGAAGATATTTTATTGTGTTATCTATATCTTCTTTGGGTTATTTCATGACCCAGTGTGATCGGATTCCCTGACCAGCTCTCTCTATTCATAGATTTAGCATCCATGGCTTCAACCAAAACATGGATGAAAAATGTTACAAAAAATTTGCATCTCTACTGAGCACATACAGATATTTACTTCCTTTATTCCCTGTATAACACAGTTAGTTACACAGCAGTTATTTACATAGCATTAGCAGTTCATATAACACATTTATTGACACAAGTTAGTTGCATAGCATTTACATTACATTAAGTAATCCTAATGTCAATAATCCAGAGTTGACTCAAAATGCACCCTAAAAGGTGTGTGGGTTATTTGCAGATACTCTGCCATGTTCTATGAAAGAACATCTGTACATTTTAGAATGTGAGGATGTCTTAGAACCTATGAATACTGAGGACAGGTATCAGCAATCTAGCTGAGTTTTTCATGGTGATCCTGCACTAAATGGAAGGACACACAGTGAAATTCTAAGGGAAGACCATTTGCATTCAGAGATGTTCATCAGACAAGACATACACAAAAAGGAGACCCTTAATATCTGGCTCAGAGTGTTGGGCATGGCGATTCATACCTGTCGTCCCCATTATTCAGGAGACAGTTATCAAGAGGACCAGGTCTTGAGGCAAGCCCCCACAAAAAATTTTGAGACCCCATTTCAACCAACTTGGCCTTGGGAGGGGCTGTGTCTAAAGCCAGCTATTGTAGGAGCCGTAGGCTGGAGGATTGTGGATTGTGACTGGCTCAGGAAAAATGTGTGCAACCCTATCTGAAAAATAACTAATGCAGGAAGAGTTGCTTAACAAGTATGACTGTGACATCAAGCTCCAATAGTATTTTTAAAATTTTAAATAAGTTTTTAAATTGTGAAAATACTGTACAGAGGGGTTACAGTTACGTGAGCAAGGTAATGAGCATTGTTGCCTCCTCCTTTGTTTTTCCCCTACCATCCCTTCCCTCCCACCTCCTCAGCTATACCCCTACCCTGCAACCAATAGTATTTTTTAAAAAAAGAAAAGCAAGAGAACAAGAGAAGGAGACAGAGAGACACAGAGAGACAGAGAGAGAGAGAGAGGGAAAGAGAGAGAGAAAGAGAGAGAGAGAAGAGAGAAGAAAAAATCAATTTCAGGTCAGCCCTAGATATATTGAATGGTGACAGACCCCTATCCCAGGCTGTCTCAGAGACCAGGCTTAGCTCCAAGATGTCTCACTCCTCCCACCTGCTTTACTTTTCATTTGGGGGGATTTTAAATTTCCCAAAGGCTTTCAGACACATCTTGTAAAATTATCAAGACCCAACTCCACTTCCAAGCACACTTCTCAGCATGTTCACGAGCTCTGATCGACTCATGTCCTGATGCCATGTTGATATTTCACATACCCGTGGAATATTGAAGTTCATAAAGATATCCCACAGTTTGTCCAGAACCTTGTGTTTGGTTGGTGGAGATATCCTTGACTTGAAGAGGCTGGATGTATGAATTATGAATCATGATCTATGAATTAGAATGATGAGGCACAATTGATGACAAGAATAACAGGGGCAATGTTTTCCAAAATCCCGTGTTTGCAAGGACCTCTCTCTCTCTCTGTCTCTCATTTTTAGATTTTTGAGTTTGTAAGTGTCACGTCAAATAAGGTAACGGTTGCGCATGCCCTGCCTCTTTCACAATTGCATCTTTAGAGTCAGATTTCTGAGTCATGTTGACTTATTCCTACAAACAGCTACTAAAGCTGGCAAAAGGGAAGGGAAGGGCAAACTCTAATGTCACAGCCTCCTCTGCACAGCAGGGCTGAGTGTTGTATCACTTCTTTTTCATGGTTTTTGGTCCTTTATTCTTTCCTGCTTATTTTTTTAGTGCCTTTTTATTGCTATTATAAGGGTGATCTACAGAGAGGTTACAGTTTCATAAGTCAGGTAAAGAGTGTATTTCTTTTTGGACAATGTCACCCCTTCCCTCATTCTTTCTTTTTTTTCCCCTCCCATCTCCACCAATAATTTTTATAGTTCATTTTCCATATAGTGTCCACTGAGTACCGCTGCTACGTTTGTTCACCCTTTGTCCCTCTGTGTCTGTGCCTCTCCTTACCCTCCCAAAGACAGATAAATGAAAAAAAAGAAGACAAAAGGTAAAGAAAACACAAACAAGCAACAAAGAAAAAACCCTCTTGCTTCCATTTCCTGGTGTTGATTTTAATAAGCATTATTTTATATGATGAGATGCATGGAAGCATTGTGCCCTTGTGATCCTTTCCTAAGAGTGTCTTCCTTTGGTCTCATTGTGTGTGAAGCATAGAGTCCTGTTTATCATGTCCCAGTGTATTATTTTTATGGTACTGGGACTTGAACTTGGCCTGGAGACTCTTCTTTAGCTTTTTTGCTCAAGGCTGGCACTTTACCACTTGAGACACAGCTTTGCTTCTGGACTTTTGCTGATTAATTGGAGATTAAGAGTCTTATAAACTTACTGCTTGGGCTTTGAACCACAATCCTCAGACCTCAGCCTCCTGAGTGGTTAGGATTACAGGCCTGAGCCACCAGTGCCTGGTCTGAATCACTCCTAGATAGGGAGGATTCTCTGTGGCTAACTTCAAACAGTTGAGATATTACCTTCTATGAGCAACTTTACTATGTGGAATAACTTTAGTTCTGATGCTGTACAGTTGAATTACTTCATAGTTAGGACTGGGTTGCATTGTGAAACTACTTTGCTGCTTCCGTAAACACTCTTACTCCTCTCAGTCTCACCTGGGCCTTCTCTCTATTTCTCCAGCATTGGAAGTGCTACTGAGGTTTTAGGACCAACTCTTTTTTATGGTTTCCCATAAGTTGGAGGGCCTATTTCTGTTCCTTAAATAAATATATATATATATGTAATAAAATATTTACGTTGTTATACAATGGGGTTTTAGTTCAACATGTAAGTTAATGAGTACAATGCATCTTGATCAATGTCACCCCTTTCTCCCCCATTTCTCTCAACCTCTCAGGTTACCTGATTCCATGTTCACCTATGTGCATTGAATCTTATGACTGTAGTCATCTGCCCTTCCTCTCTCCATTTGTGCAATTTTGCTTCATATACTTAGTAACCCTTAGGAGCCCTACAATATCTAGGCAAAACATATCATCATCATCTTAATATTCCATTTTCTCTGCCATAAAGCCAACAAGCTGGGGATAAGGATTGTGAATTTCCTTACCAGTGTGGTGACAAGTATATCTATCTATCTATCTATCTATCTATCTATATCTATACCTATATCTATATCTATATGTCCTACATTTTCCAAATGTAAGTGCAATGAATGAAAGTGGAGTTACATTTTAATTGATTAGGTCAAAGTTAGGACAAACTGGAAGGCTTTGTCTATTGGCATATGGAAATGTTAAAAATGTTAAACATGGGAGTTAAAATGAACTTTTCAAACTTGTAAATATTTTCCTCCTTTGTTCACATGCATTTTGTATGATATGATTAATATGTGTTCCCCAAAATGAGTTAACTGTATTACACTTTGTGTCTATAAGAAACTGTTTCCTTATGGAAACAATGGAAAAGATGATGAAATATTACTTTTCTTCTTTTCTCTGTTTATGTCATCCTGAGTAATGCAGAGATCACATTCATAACTTATGTAAGAAAGCTGGCTTTAAGAAAATTCATGATAAGATGTTGTTGTTGTTGTTATTGTTATTATTATTGTGGCAGTACTGGACTGGAGGTTGAACTCAGGGCTTTGAATTCAATAGATGAGTCTCTGACACTTGAGCCATGCTGCCAGCCTGTTGCTTGTGAGATAGAATCTCACTTTATGCCCACACAGTCCGGGACCATGATCCACCTATTTGTCCTTCCTCTTGTAGCTGGAATGACAGGTGTGGGCCAGTGTGCCCAGTCATTGATTAAAATGGAGTCTCCTGACTTCTTTTTTCTCTTTTTAAAATATTTTTTATTGTAAAGATACTGTACAAAGGGGTTACAGTTACATGAGTAAGGTAATGAGTACATTTCCTACAGAGCATTGTTACTTCCTCCTTTGTTTTTCCCCTACCATCCCTTCCCTCCCTACCTCCCCAACTCCCCTCCCCCACCCCCAACAAGTTGTAAAGGTCATTTTCAACATAGTGTCTTGTACGTCTCATTGTTACAATGGGGCAAGAGTGGAATAAACACCTGGCAGAATGGGGAGCATTGCACTTCCACGAAGTCCTTGAGTAGATGTGTGGCTCTTGTCCAGTGTTCACTGTGCTTGTGAAAGAGTTTTCATAAGCATTTGTAATCTATTGATACTCTATGGAGTGAACACATATGCTATAAAGACCAAATACACAGTCAGAATGGATCAAAGAATTCCTACTTAAGTACCTTCTGTTTACTCGACACTGAACCTTTAACTAATAAAAGTGACACTATTTTATCTATGTGCTGATGGCTCATGCCTGTAATCTTAGCAACTCAGGAGGTTGAGATCTGAGGATTGTATTGCAAAGTCGCCTGGGACAGGAAAGTCTGTGAGATTCTCATCTCCAATTAATCACCAAAAAGCCAGAAATGGAGCTCTGGCTCAAGTGGTTTCTTGAGCAAAAAAAGCTAAGGGACAGTGTACAAGCCCTGAGTTCAAGCCCCAGGACTGGCACACACACGCAGGTCTTGCCAGAAGTGGCTTTGGTTGGATGGTCTAAAATGTCTAAAGGATAACTCCTACCCCCTCCCCCTCCTCCTCCTCTTCCTCTTCATCTCCCTCCTCATCCTCCTCAATTCTTATCTAAAATAATTGTACAATGGGTGACAATTCTTTTGATTATTTTCTTTACTCAGTTGTACAAAGGAGTTTCCATTCAGCAAGTAGTTTGTGAGTACAATGCCTCTTGATCAATGTTACCCCTTCCCCCATTCTCCCCTATCTGTCCATGCCCACCCCTCCCCTCAAGTCACCGGTTCCATTGAATATTGTGACTGCATCGGCCCATCCTTCCTCTCTCTATTGTCTGTCTACCTTCCTTGAATCGCCCCCCCCCCCGCCCCCGCTCCTGAGAACACATGTTTCAGCTTCCTGGTATTTGTTTTGTTTAAATGAAATTCTGAGATTAGATAAGTTTTAGTATTACGGAACAAGTATGAAGATAATCAGGTAGCCCTTGTTGTTCATATATTAAGTGGGTGTAGCTCCTTGGTTGTAGTTAGTAAACAACACTGCCACATTACCAGAGTGGTCTGTAGTCTATTCCAATTTCCTCAGTTTTTGTCTTGTGTGGTGTCTATTATAGGTTTCTGTCTAAGATTCCGTAGTCAGTAGAGCTGTTGCCTCTCTAGCACTGTGGTTGTGGTGACTTCTCAGGTTTTCCTTGCTTTTGGCAACCTGGATAGCTTTTGTGGCATATTGGGTGGGTATATGTTTTGTAGCAGGTCCCTCAATTAAAGCTTGTCTGATGTTCTCCGAGACTGAGGGAGGAGGACAACAGAAACAAAGTATTATTGTCATCTCATTACCTCTGGCATCAGTCACTACTGCTGGGGTTGGCCCTATCATCTGAGGTCACATTCGTTAATTATCTTCACTACACTGTCACTCCATTTCTTTTGTGGTTATGATGCAGAGAAATCGCATGTAAGTTAATGATCCATAGGAAGACTTAGTTTCCAACAGTCTCTCTTTGGGATTGTGTGGTCTCTCATTTCCTTTACCTTGAATGTTTTCCTCATTATCTCTTCGTTTTTTTTTTTTTTCCACAAACTGGTGATCAATTTCTGACTGTAGGCAACTCTGTTTCCTGATTTCTTTATTCTTGGCTTCCAGAAGTCTAGCTCACATCCCTGTTCACTTTTTCCTGCTCAGGACCTGCTTGGTACCCGTCTCATTTCTTCCAGCTTTGTTTTCCCCATTGCCGGTGCCATTTCCGCCCTGAGAGAGCCAGTGGCCTGGCCAAATTCATTGCCCTCAATGAATTTGATCCTCTGTAAAGTAGGCAAGAAGATTTTCATCTTACAGATGATAAAATTAGGGTCCCAAGACAGGAAACTTGGTTAAAGTTATACAAGTGGCTGGGCACCAGTGGCTCATGTCTGTAATCCTAGCTATTTAGGAGTTGGAAATCTGAGGATTGCAGTTCAAAGCCAGCTCTAGCTGACAAATCTGAGAGACTATTTCCAATTCATCATCAAAAAGCTGGAAGTGGAGGTATAGCTCAATAAAGCACTATTCTTGTGGAAAATAAAAAAAAAGTGGGAGGCTCTGAGTTCAATTCTGTGTGCACGTGTGCATGCGCATGCGCACGCGTGCGTGCACGCATACACACACACACACACACACACACACACTAGTTTTATGCATAGACCTGTTCTTGAATTTGTGTTTTCAGATTGCAAGGTCAATACCCTGAAGTTTAAAGTCCTTGTTACCATTCCATATTGTCTTGGTTAAAACTCCCAACAATCCTCTGAGATTAATTGGCTAGTTCGAGATTAGTCAGCTGTTACATGATGAAGCTGGACTTTGACTATTTTTTTTTTTTACAGCCACCACATAGCTTGCCATCAGCACAAAACTGCTGTAACATAAATTAACCTGATGATGTTGGGTGCTGGTGGCTCATGCCTGTAGTCTTAGCTACTCAGGAAGCTCAGAGCTGATGATTGTTTGAAACCAGCCATGTGGGAAAGTCCATGAGACCCTTAATCTCCAATTAACCACCAAAAAAGCAAGAAGTGGAGTTGTGGCTCAAGTGCAGAGTTAGCACCTAGCTCAAGGCTAGTGCCATGAGCAGGAAAGCTCAGAGACAGTGCTCAGGCTCTGAGTTCAAGCTCCAGGACTGGCACAAAACAAACAAACAAATATTAACATGATAAATAGTTTTTAGATTGGTTCTGTACAGGTAAAAATAAAAATGTGAACTCTCTACAGTACCTCCTTATCTCTGAGTAAAAATGTGTTCAGATCTTGGCTTTGGAATTGGTTAACATTTACCTTGAGCAAGCACTCCATAAATATTATCCCATGCAGATAAGAGAGTTATAGATCATGATCTTATGTCTAAAATGTACTGGGAAGTTTGAGAGGTTAGATGGATGTGCAGATCAGGAAGATAAATAAACAGTACAGAATACTGAACCTGCCATAAAGGACAAAGCATGGTGCTATGTGACTCTCTGTGAAATTTGCTCTGTGCCTGGGAGAATTTTTTTTATTGTGAAAATACCATACAGAGGGATTACAATTCCATGAGTAAGGTAATGAGTACATTTCTTATCAAGCATTGTTGCTTCCTCTTTTGTTTCCCCTTCCCATCCCTTCCCATCTCCACCCCCCCAAGTTGTAAAATTTGTTTTTTGACATAACATCTTGTACATCTCATTGTTGCAGTGGGTCCACCTGTATCCATATTTAAACAATTTGTTTTTTCCTTCCCCTCCCCAAATTATACTAACATCAAATACAGTGAAAACAGGGGTTATGTTTCTTAACCCTGATGACCTGGGATACCAAGGGACTGCAGCAAATCAAACTTGTAAAGAATAACCCCACTTCATGTTGATTTTTCTCAGTATGGGCATGGATATAATAAGGGCAAAATAACAGCAAGAAAACAGCAAGAACCCCAAATTGCTATGACAGAAAATAAGCTCTCTATCTTATATTATAGGCAAAAATATTTCTTGTGCCATCATTGAGGCTTGAGCTCAGGGCTTGGGTGCTGTTCCTTGGGTTTTTCACTCAAGGCTGGTGTTGTACCCCTTTGAGTCACAGCTGTACTTCTGGATTTTTTTGATGGTTAAATCAAGATAAAGAGTCTCGTGAACTTTTCTGCCAGGGCTGGCTTCGAACTGTGATCCTCAGATTTTAGCCTCTTAAGTAGCTAGGATTATAGGCATGAGCCACAAGTACTTAGCTATAGTAAAAAATAATTAAAACTACAGAACAATGAAAGAATAGCTAAAATTCCAAAAGGAAAATACTAATTTTCTTATAAAGGTAAGCCCATCAGAATTAGAAGACTTGTTGAGCAGAAATCATAAAAGGCAGGAAATCCTGGAATAATAGATTTCAAGCTCTGAAAATATGTAATGGCTTTTAAAGTCAATGAAAATATAAAGTCTTTCCAAGATAAATGTGAACCAAAGTAACACATGTTAAGTAAACCAGCACTGGAGAAGATACTTAAAGGAATCCTATACCAAGACAAATAAGAAGGACAATCAAAACAAAAGGTCAGGAAAGATTAAATGTTAAGAGAAGAAAGGATAAACAAGTGAAAAGAAGGAAAGAATGAAACATACTTAAATTGAGCAAATGAGTAAACTCCTACAAGGAGCAAGGGAGAAAGGAAAGAACTAACAGTACTGGAATGAACTAGGGAAAAATCAGCAAAGTTATGAGGATAAGCACACACCATTCTTTAATAACTTTAAATGTAAAGTAAGTTGTCTTAACTCTCCAATTAAAAGACACAGATTGGCTCCCATCTGGTACCCTAGCTACTCAGGAGTCTGAGATCTGAGGATCATGATTTGAAGCTAGCCCAGTAGAAAAGCCTCAGAGACTCTTAGCCCTAACTAATCACCAAAAAGCTAGAAATGAGGCTGTGGCTCAAGTAGTAAAGCTCCACCCTTGAGTGGAAAAAGCCAAATCATAATGCTCAGGCCTTGAGCATTATCTCATAGTCTCAGTACTAGCAGATGCACAAACAAAAACAAAGAAACTTCAATTAAACTGCTGCATAGAGAAAACAGGCTTAACAGAAATGTACAGAGTATACTGTCCAACATATACAGAATACATATTCTCAGCAGCTCAAAGAACTGTCTCCAAAACAGATCACATTCTAGGGCCTAAAATAATTCTTTATAAGCATAAGAAAATTGGAATCATTTCTTGTCTCTTATCAGATGATAAATGAGTAAAATTAGAGAAACTAATTAGCATGACAAATACATGGAGATTGAGCAATATACTTTTGAATAATCTGTAGAGTACTCAAAAATCACAGAGGAAGGTAAAAAAAGAAATCTAGAATCAAGTGAAAATGAAAATACAACATACCAGACAGTGTGACACAGCAAGAGCAATTCTAAGAAAGAAGTTTATAGCTATGAATGACTAGATAAAATAAAGCAGAGAATTCAAATAAATAATCTAGTGATATGCTTCAAGGTCTTAGAAAATTGAGAAAAACACCAAACCCCAAATTAGGAGACAGATCTTTATTATTTCAATAAAGATCAGTGTGGAAATGAATGAAATGGAGACTGAAATAACAACACAAAAATCAACAAAACAAAGCAGTGGCTGATAAAGATAAATAAGATTAACAAAACCTTAGCCAATCTAACCAAAAGAAAAAGAGAGAAGTTGCAAATAAATAAAATTAGAGATTACAAAGGAGATAGCACAACAAATCCCAAGAAATTCAGAGGATATCCAGGGAGTATTTTTTAAATTTATATTCCAGTAAATTATAAAGAATGATTCAACATCCATAGTCTTAAAGAAGATGCAAATCAAAATGAGAATGAGATTCCATCATATCCCAGTTGATTGAATTCGGGGATTGAATTCATCAAGAAAACCGATGACAAATGCTGGAAATAATACAGGGTGACAAAACGAGCTTTATAATGTCGGTGGGGGGGAAGGGAGGGAAGGAGAAGGATTGGGATTGGGGGGGAGGGGGGAGGCTGGGAAGGGATGTGAAGGGTAAACAAAGGAGAGGCTGCAATTCTTGGTAAGAAATGTACGCATTATCCCACCCATGTAATTGTAACCCCTCTGTACAGTATGTTCACAAATAAAATAAAATTAAATTAAAAAAAAAGAATACAGGGTGAGGGGGAAGAAAGGGGTAGAAGTCTTCACCCATGATTGGTGGGAATGGATATTAGTGCAACCACTATAGAAAGCAGTAGGAGGTTTCTCACAAAACTAAAATTAGAATGAATTACCCTATGCACCTGCTTTAAGTCAGCATACCTGCATTTTCTTATCTTATCTTATCTCAACTCTATTCATGATAGCCAAGACGAAATGAGCTTAGGTAGGAGCCCATCAATATATGAATAGATAAATAGCATATTTCTATTGGAATATTATTCAGCCATAAATAAAAAGGATTTAATGTCATTTTCAGGAAAATAGGTGGAACTGAAAATCAATATGTTATACGAAATGTCAGATTCTGATAGATGAATATCATGCTTTCCCTTCATACACAGAATCTAGATCCAGAGAGAAAAAAATGAATAGAACATGGACATAAAAGAGACTCTTTTTCAAGGAGACCAGAATGGAGGAGGGGGAGAGGAGAATGAGAGAAAAGAGGGTTAGAAGGTGCAGAGTATGATCAAAATACATTGCATATATGTTTGGAAAGTTATTATAAACATCACTTAAAATTTTCAAGAATGAGCTGGGTGCCAGTGGATCATGCTTTTGATATAATTACTCAGAAGGCTGAGATCTGAGGACGCAGCAGCTTGGGCAGGAAAGTCCATGAGACTCTTTTCTCCAATAAGCTTCTACAGCAGCTGGAAATGGTGCTGTGGCTCAAGTGGTAGAACGCTAGCCTTGAGCAAAAGAAGCTCAAGGACAGCACCCAAGGACCTAAGTTCAAGCCCCTGGATTGGTGTGCACGCACATGCATACACAATTTCAAGAAAGATTAAAAAGGGAATGAGTAGGGGAAAGTCAAAGGAAAGACTAACAGAGGAATAACTTTGATCAAATATATTCTATCACAGTGAACCATCACATTGTGCAATTAATATTTCTTAATAAAATACAAATAAAAAATTATTACTTGATTAAAAGTATCTACTTATGCATTAATTTTTTCAGATCAAATAGTATTTTAAAATAATTCAAGAAACTACAGTGCCTCATGAAAAAGTAAACTAATATTAAGGAAGCTTGTCAAAAATTTGACATGTAAATTTCCTTTTATGATCAGGACCATTGAAGCATTTAGAAGGTAATGACAATATGAAACTAAATGTGTGATAGAATAAAATAGTGTCCTATTAACAAGAGTAACTATTTGTATCTTCAAATGATAATTGCTCCAAGAGAGTTTTCATACATAGTAAATCCAATATGTTATGCTGGCTGGGATGTGTAAAAATTCAGAATAATTTCATTATATTTTTTGTGCAATGATTTTATTTTAGTTTTTGGAGACAAAGGTCTTGCTAGGTAGCTAGTGCTGGCCTCTACTTCACAAGTACTGGGGATTATAGGCATGTGCTACTATGCCTGACTTATGTAAAAAAAATGTTTTACGATGGAGAAGCTGCTTATCTTCTTCATACATCATGACTAGCATCAACTTAACATTATTTAGAACTGTGGTTTTTACACTGTCTGTTGTATCATTTGGCTTGGAATGACAGAAACAATGCCATTTCACTTCAGAAAATGGTATGTAATGATATAAAACTGGAGAACATATGCTTTAAATCCAAGGCCCTGTCTTCCTAGACCAGGAACAGAGCCATGTCTGGCATCAGGTGCCAGGGAGTGACAAAATGCTTTCTTTGGGGATTGAAGTCTTGTCCAAATGCTCTGTGCTCTAATCTATGTCCGTGCTTGAAACTTAATCTCACCGATAATACATTCAACATTTTCCATTACTTCATTGACTAGAAGCCCTGATGGATAAATATTATCTTGAGGTGATAACATACAAACTAATGTTTTTGAAAGATAAGATATTTTGTTTCTTGGGAGACAGTGGGATATAAGAAGGAACCCAGCAAAACACTCAGCATTGTGTGGACCTTTGTGGATGATAGAAAAGTAATATGCTGCTCCATGTTCCCAGATGACTTACGTATTTATCTATTATAAATAATATCTATCTATCTATCTATTTATTTACTTGCTTTCTTCAGTTCTGGCCCTGAAGCTTGATCTCAGGGCCAGAGCTCTGTTCCTTAGGCTTTGTACTCAAGACTTGCTCTCCACCACTTGAACCACAGCTCCACTTCAGGCTTTTTGCCCGTTAGTTGGAGATAAGAGACTCACAGACTTTCCTGCCCAGGCTGGCTTTGAAATGTGATCCTCACATTTCAGCCTCCTGAATAGTGGGATTATAGACTAGAGTCACCAGTACCTGGCTAACTTTTATTTTTGTTATAAATTTATAAAAGAGAGAAAGTGCTAAGTGTTAATTTTAAAATTGTGAGAATATAGGAGAAAAGCAAAACTTAGGAAACAATTTGTTCAGTAGATTGTGTGTGTGTGCATGCGTGCGCGTGTGTGCGCACACCTGTGCCAATACTGAGACTTGAACTCAGGGCCTTGAGCTTTCACTTGGCTTGTAATCCCAAGGCTAGGACTCTACCACTTGAGCCACACCTCCAACTCCAACAGTTAGTTCTGAACAAAAGAAAACAAAGATCCAAATACACTTTGAGTTTTGAGCACGATTATTATAAGAATGGCTGCTTATGGAGGAAGGTAAAGGAAAAAGAGAAACAAAATGTGAGGCAAGCACTGGTGGCTCAAATCTATAAACCTAGCTACTCAGGAAATCTGAGGATTGAGCCCTAGTTGACTTTGAGTCTTTGAGACTCTTATCTCCAATTAACCAGCAAAAACTCAGAAGTGGAGCTGTGGCTCAAGTGTTAGAGTACCAGCCTTGAGCAAAAAGCTTAGGGGACAGTGCCAGCCCCTGAGTTCAGGCCCCAGGACTGGCACACAAACAACAGAAAATAAAAGCTGACTTCTAGCAGGACTATCTTGTGGAGTTTTGCTCATCTTGCTTACTCTCACAGCTCAGCAAAATGTCTCTCCACATCTCAGGTCATCATGACCACACTGAGTCACAGTAACATCTGGGCCTCCTGCCTTTGTGTGATTCTGTTTCCTGTGCTCTTAGTAACCAGGAGCTCACTTCAGTCAGCCTTGCGCAGTGCTGGATAATAATGAGATTTCATATATATATATATGTATGTATGTATACATACACACATACATACATTCATATACATATATATGTGTGTGTGCATGTGTATATACATGTATATACATGTTTATATGAATATATGTATATATGTAAATATATGTATATATTATACGATCTCACATAATGGTGTTCTTTTCTTTCTTTCTTTTTTTGTCAGTTATGGGGCTTGAACTCTGGGCCTGGGCACTGTCCTTGAGCTTTTTAGCTCAAGGTTAGCGCTCTACACTTGAGCCACAGCACCACTTCTGGTTTTCTGGTGGTTAATCAGAGATAAGAGTCTCAAGGACTTTCCTGCCTGGGCTAGCTTTGAACCCCGATCCTCAGATATCAACCTCCTAAGTAGCTAGGGTTACAGGCGTGAGCCACTGGTGCCTGGCTTTTTCTTTATCTTTCTTTCATTTTTTAAAAATTATCTTTAAGTAGCTATGAAGCTACTTAAGTAAAGTTGTAAAGCTCCGTTTGTGGGTACAATGCAGCTTGATCAATGTCACCCTTTCATTGCTCTCTTTTCACTTTCCTCCTTTCTCCCCCTTCCCCAGCCTTGTCACTAGACACTCCTCCCCATTTGTGCTTTAGTTCATTATCTGTGCCTTACTCTTATAGGAAAGACTAATGCCTAAATATTCTGCATAATATCAGTTTGCATGATTGTAGTTATAGCCCAAAAGTTAGACAGCCATTGAGTCAGAACACATCAAGAATACTTGGACAAAAACAGTTAAAGGAAAATTATTTGAGGGGAAGATAGGAGTCCAATATGTTTTGATTTGATTTAGCTAGGATAATATGGTATTAAATTATCCACTCCATATTTATAGCCCTAAAGTCATTTTTGTGGTGGCTAAAAGGCAGAGAAATCTGTAATATATCGGCGTCCTTAAATAAAATCAGCTGCCTTATAATTTTTATTGGCTTCAATGAGAGGATAACATAAATAGTATTTTGTTTCTATCATTGCAGTTATTAAGGCAAAATAGTCCAACATTATTATAGTGCATCCTAATTATATAATTGCTATTTTATAAACCAGTTTCCTTTTAGATGGTTTAAGAAGAGACTATTTTAAAGCAGCACAACACTGTCACTTGTCAATAAAGCACTGTTGGCATCATTTGAGTTTCATCTTTTAATAAAATTTTGATCAGAATGATCATTATTATCCTTGTTTTGTGTGTCAGTATTGTTTGAACTTGAGGCCTGGCCTCTGTCCTTTAGCTTTTTGCTCAAGGCTAGTGCTCTTCCACTTGAACCACAGCTCCACTTCTGGCTTTTATGCTGGTTTACTGGAGATAAGAGTGTCACAGACTTTTCTGCCTAGGCTGCCTCTGAATCACAATCCTTAGATCTCAGCCTCCCGAGTAGCTAGGATTACAGGCGTGAGCCATTGATGCCAGCAATATATCAATTGTGATTTTTATTCCTAGTGCTTCAAAGAGTGCCTATTTCCTTCTCTTTATTTCTTACACCTGGGAATAAAGACAATTTCCTTTGTGGAACTGAAAACCCTGGTTCTGTGAAATTGGAAAACACATTTGGTCCATTTGGGCTTTAATTCTTCCCTTAAGTGGGATGTTGAAACAGTTGTCCTTTGAGTTCCCTTTAAAAGATGTAGATATTGTAAAAAGCCAGTTAAGCGGACTTGGGGTGTTATTTATGAGAGTTCTTAAACAGATGACAGCAGAAGCAGCAGCAAAACAGTGGAGGAGAGAGATTGCAAAGCAGAGGATGTGTGGGAAATCCTGGGGGCTGATCTGCCTGACCAGCAGGCTGGCTTGGAGCCCTCCCTTTGAATAACTCCCCATGATCCACTGAGAATGACGTCACACCGAGAGGAAAATCTGGGTGTGGGTTGAAGAGGAAGGAGGTGGAGTGTACTGGGAGAGAATGCCAAGCTCAGTCTGAAGTTCATTTGTTATCTAAGAGATGATTAAAATGATGGAGCAGGGGGTTAGAAGGACAATAGTTAAGACAGGCAAAAAGCCTGCCAAGCCAGAATGTCTTTACCAGGTCGTTTGAGGCAAAATGGGTACCAAGATTTAGTGAAAGCATTTATATGGCCCACATATGTCACACCATGAAAACATATGCTTCTCCCTAAAAAGTTGCTCAAAGGATGGGTTGTTTCTTCTCTAAAAATGTATCCTTACCACACTTGTTCCACCCGTGTGTGTGTGTGTGTATGTGTTTGTGTGTGTGTGTGTGTGTGTGTGTGTGACAGAGAGAGAGAGAGAGAATGAGAGAGGAGTGTGTATTCTGGGGCTTACACTCAGGGTCTTGTGCTCTTGCTTGCCCCTTTTTTTTTTCCTCAAAGCTGGCACTCTACCACTTGAGCCACAGCTCTACTTCCAGCTTTTTGGAGATAAGAATTTCATGGACTTTCCTGCCTGGGCTGGCTTCAAACTGTGATCCTCAGATCTCAGCCTCTTGAGTAGCTAAAATTATAGGCCACCAAGGCTTGGCAGTTATGAATCTTTTTTCTTCATAGGATGTGATGGTGCATCTTCACTTCATGGACCCTCAAGAAGCTAAGTGTCTCTTGAGGACTCAAGTTATGTCTTCCTTATTATATTTTTCTAGAAATAAGACTACTCGGCTCAGAGTTGGCACCATGTGTGCTAGAAACAGGAGATGGGGAGATGTTGATCCAACCTTCCATGCTTATTGTTTGGTGGGGGACTCAGGAGAGAAAAATGTCTGTGACGTCAATAGACTGCAATCAGTACCCTGCTTGATAGATTAGTCAGAGCACAATCAAGAGCCAGAAATAACTGGTTGTAAGGATAGAAAAATGAGTTAGAATGTAGCTTGCCTTATAATAACTGTGCATTAGACTTTTTCAATCACCACTAAGTATGGCATGACCCTTATAGGTCTATAGGTGCAACATGAAGATTTAAAAGTCGGCCAGGTGTTGGGTGGCTCACGTCTATAATCCTAGCTACTCAGGAGGCTGAAATGTGAGAATCTCAGTTTGATGCCAGCCTAGGCAAGAAAGTCTGAGAGGCCCTTATCTCCAATTAACCACCAAAAAAGTCAGGAGTGGAACGGTGGCTTAAGTAGTAGAGCACTAGCTCTGAGCAAAAGAAAGCACAGGGGACAGTGTCCAGATCCAGAGTTCAAGCCCCCAGGACCGGCACACACACACACACACACACACACACACACACACACACACACACACACACACAAAACCAATCAATGAAAGAATCCAATCTTCAACCTTGGCTCCCACATTTGAAGCTGGGAGAAGAGGAATGCTGAGTCCACCTCCATCCCCTCTGTACAGAGTCTGTTTCTCTAGGTCTGTAAATATTCCTACCTTGCTGACTGGTGATAATCTACGCAAGTGTGATCGATTAAAATGGCTGCAAACCTTCTCTCTCTCACTCCTGTTGAGATAGGAGATCTGTATCCTCTCTCTTCTTTGACTCAGGCTTTCGGATCAAGTCACAACTTAGGTCTCAGAGACGAGGAGCTTCCACAGCTCTCTCCTGGGATGCTAGCCCTGGAGGAAATTAGCTGAACAGAACAGTAAGTGTGGCTATCCTGAGACTTTCATACTTGTGAAAGGCTCAAGACCCATGGAGAAGTCCCAAACCAGGAGAGGCCAAGGGCCATTGCAAACAAGACAGATAAGGAAGGGATTTCCGTGCAAGTGGACCCTTCCATGTCAGCCATTCCATCCCATTCCACATGGCTCAGAGACGAACCATTCACCTGAGTCCTTTTGGAAATTCTGACCACCACAGAACAAAAGAAGATGGGTGCTGAAAGGCAGTGAGTATTTGTCTAGTTTGGGACACAGAAATAAGTACTTGAAGCAATATCCTTGAAGACCTGCATCATGTATCAATTTCTTCAGCACGGATGCCTTGCTGTGTGTATGTGGGGAGGGGATGTTTATCTTCTCTTAATTTCCAAGGCCCTAACAGTTGCCTTTGTGTTGAATATGCCTACACATTTGGGAATCTTATGACTTGGTATCTTACATACATTTTCTTGCTAGTTTCTCAAAATCTGTCAAGAAACATTTCCAGCCAGGCTTGGTTGTGGCTCATGCTTTAGAATCCTAGCCACTTAAGAGGTGGCGGTTAGAAGGATTGCACTTCTAGGTCAGCCCAGGAAAAGGTACTAATAGTCCATCATCGCAGCTATATAACAGGCTTAAATAGAAGAAACATGGTCCAAATACAGCTCTCTACATAAAGGTAAGACACTGTCCCCCCACCCCAAATATCTAAATCAGTTAAGAGTTGGAGTTGCAGCAAGCATGAGACCCCAAATCCAAACCCCAGTGCTGAAGAGTAAAAAAGAGAAGGAAGGAGTAAGAAGAAGAAAAAAGAACAAAAGAGAGGAATGAGAAGACCAGAGGAAAGAGAAGAGGAAGAGGAAGAGGAGAAACAGGAGGAGGAGGAAGAAAACAGGAAGAGGAAGAAGGAGAGGAGAAAGAGGAAGAAGAGGAGGAGGAAGAGGAGGAAGAAATTTTTATTATTGTGGCCAAGAGTTGGGACTCAAAATTACCCAAAATGCTTCTGGCACGAGTGGCTCCTGCTTGTTATTCTAGCTACTTTGGAGCCTGAGAACAGGAGGATCACAGGTAGAAGCCAGCTCAGGCAAAAAAGTTTGTGATAACCTCTTGTAAGCCCATAGCTGAGCACAGGGCTTTGTGCCTGTCACCTAAGCCCAAATGTAGGGGGATTGTGATCCAGGTGTAGATCTGAGCAGGAAATGAGGTTCTCAAAAAGAACCAAAGCAATGAAAGGGCTAGAAACATGGCTCCTCTCTAGAGCGCTTGCCTAGCAAGTGTGACTCTCTGAGTTCAAAACCCCAGTACTACCAAAAGAGAGGGAGCAGAAATGTTTATTGAATGAGTGAGCAGCCTGTAGAACAATGTCTAGAAAACCAAACACAAGGCCCCATTTATACAGGACCAGAGAATTGCTTTCCAGTGAACAGCTAGTTTTTGTGGCGCTTTGAAATCACGCAATCTCAATCTATCTCATGACTAAGAATGTTAGCCAGGGGAGTATCTGGGTATTTGGCTGAGGTTCTGCCCTAATATTGAAGAGACAATATCTCAGAAGGTTCACAGATACTCAATCTGCCATTGCTGTGAAGGCAACACCTCCCTAATAAAGGAGCAGATTCCTAACCAATGGTGAACTTAGTCCCCTCTACAGAGCGTACCCTTTTATCTTTTACTGCTAAAGCTAGGGCAATCAAAGAAAAGGGCTACCATTCACATGAAAGGAGGGAACAAGATTAGCAGTATTAGATAACGCAACAGAGGCTAGATAGAGATAAGATATTCCCAGAGGTTGCACTTTCCAATTTGCTGCTTCTTTCACTCTTATTTACTCTAGACAAGAATTTTTCCCTGGATCCTCTCAATCTTGCGATTGCTGACATTGTTCTCTCTCTTTCTCTCTCTCTTTCTCTGACACTTTATTGGCTATTCTCCACCAGCATTTGCTGGTGGATTCAGTAAGGACAATTTCAGAGAAAATAGCACAGCCTGATGCCTTTGTGCCAGCAGAGCCAATGTGAGGGATTTCCAAGTGGAACAAGTCAAATACAATGCCAGCTTAGAGCTTCAACCCTGCCAGACGATCTGTGATACCTTATGAAATGTGCCCTCTATGCCAGAATACTTGTGCTGGAGAAGTAGCTACAATTAGGAATGAGAAACCCTCTGACAGATTTGACTTTGGGGTGTTATTGTTCCACAGTGTCAATAACCCCTCAGTGCACAGTTAGAGACATGAATCACAGTAGAGGTTTAGTTAATTTTTAATCCTATGCCTAAAGAGAGGAATGCATTCCCCTTTGTAGGACCATTACATTGGTTAAAGTCTTTGGTACAAGAGAAGGATTTTGGGCATTGATTTTTAATTAGCTTTCTGTATCATTTTTCTGGGTACACTGGGGTTTAGTTTTTTTTGTTTTTGAAGTACCATAGTTCTGTTTGGGGTGAAGTGGATGCAAGATGGGTTTTCTGATGTCCATACAACCTTTTGCTGGCCATCTGAAGGTCTGTCCTCTTGTCAGAAACATGTCAGTAGTGTGTGTGTGTGTGTGTGTGTGTGTGTGTGTGTGTGTGTGTTTAGGAATGTGCTTGAAACTCAAGGGGAAAATACAGATCATGTACCACTTGTATTATATTTCTGTCTTTGCATGTCTGTCATTTTCATTGGAACATTCAGTGGAATTAGGTCAGCTATGGTTTTAGTTAGCAATGCAGCTCTTGTGTTGTATACAAATCATATGATGTTTTTAATTATCTCTGCTTTTTAACATTGATCTGAAACCAAATCCTTAACTATGCATGGCTTAGAGGTGTTTCTCTCCCTCCCTCTGTCTCTTTTTCTCTTTCTCTCCCCCTCCCTCTCTCTCCCCCCTCTCTTGACTTCTTTCTGGGACTGAAAATGAAACTTAATCTTGTAACAGCAAGACAGAATAATATTTTTTTGGCTTTATAGGCAGCTTGAAAGCCCAGGGTGTGTTAAAAGGGAAAGATATGGATAATTACTGGACATAACAGTTGTAAATGGAAATTTTTTATAGAGTAATTAAGAGGGTGATCCATGACTTTTCTTCTGAGTATTAGAGAGATGCTTATCTTCAAGCTTTCTAGCTACCCAGAAAATCCTTTTGGAAATTTCAGTGGTTTGCCTTAGGCCAAGAACTGTAGATTTTTTGAACTCCTGAGCTGTGTTCCCTTTCTAAGAGTTCGGAGGAAACTGAAAGGGATTTCCTAGAGTCTCAAAAGTTGGGCCTTGGCGTGGTTGGCAGAGGGAAGAGGACCTGGGAAATATATTACATGTAAGGAAAAATGTGGCCTTTCAAACCAAGATGGAGCCTCAAGGCCGTTTCTTAGAACAAGGTCAACCTAACTGATCAGAAGTGACTCAAGGCAGGGACTGACTCTGGAAGACTAAATGTGAAAACTTATTGGCGAGAGAGAAGAGAGACAGAGAGAGAGAGACAGAGAGAGACAGAGACAGAGAGACACAGAGAGAGACACAGAGAGACAGAGAGACAGAGAGAGAGACAGAGAGAAACAGAGAGAGACAGAGAGAAACAGAGAGAGACAGAGAGACAGAGAGAAAGAGAGAGAGAGAGAGAGAGAGAGCCCAGTAAGCAGTGCTTGCTGTAGCCCTTTGGGACTCACAGGGTTTAAGGTCTGATGGTCCTTCGAAGCATGAGGGCTGAGGGGAGCTGCATGGGAAGAAAAGAGCCCTTTTTCTCCCTCCTCCTCCTCCTGCTCCTCTTCCTCTTCCACCTCTTTCTTCTCATATCCTACTTTCTTTTTCTCTACTTATTTGGTACTGGGTGCTATCATACAGTCTAGAGATTAGATGAGGTAACAAGAGTAGGAGATTGTTCTTGCACTCTGGGTGTTTTGATCTAGTGAGAGAATTACACATGTGGCCCACCGATTTGGATACAGGCTGGTGTTCAGTGAAGACATACATGTGCAGGCCCTGGCCTCTAGGGCCTGTGGATGTAAACCCATTCATCAAGAGTGTCTTGTAGAGAGAACTAAGTGTCTCAAGACGAAGTCAGGGTGGATTCAGGGCAGCCCCTATGTCACAGATTGTTTCCATAGAAGAAGAAGAATGGGGATTTGGGAGACACAGGAAGTCCTGTGGTGATGGATCAAAGATGGCCGCCGTGCAGTACAAGTCAATGAATTATCACGGGAAGGTAGGAATTAACTGCTGTGTGTCTGTCATTCCAGCACTAGGGAGGCTGAGATAGGAGGACTGTGAGTTCAAGGCTAGCCTGGGCTATCTAGTGAGGCTCTGTCTCAGAAAAACAAAGCAAGCCAGGAGCTGGTGGCTCACACCTGTAATCCTAGCTATTCAGGAGGCTGAGATCTGAGGATGGAGGTTTGTTGCCAGCTTAGGTAAGGAAGTCGATGATATTCTCCAGTTAGCTACCCAAAAGCCAGAAATGGAGCTGTGGCTCACAGTTGTAGACCACTAGCCTTAAGCACAAAAGCTGAGGGAGAGCATGCAGATCCTGAGTTCAAGTCTTAGGATTGAGACCAAAATCAAAACCAAGCCAAACCAAAACACCAAAACACCAATTCCATCAATCCCTTGGTGTTTGGACATTTGAATTTCAGAGCTGTTGTAAGCAGTTTTCTGTTGTGTTAAACCAATTGATCTGGTCACAGGAGTGCTAGGAAAACCCATTAAAGGTATATGTGTAATGCTGCACAGGATAGGACAATAATTAATGATGTGTATGGACCAAGAAGTTCCTCAGAGAAGTGACTGTTTAAGTAGAGTCTTAAAAGGAGCACAGGCCACCAGTTGCACAAAGGCAGAAGAAACATCATGGCAAATTCAATGTCAATAAACTTAATGTCCTCCAGAAATACTATTCAATTGAATGCCCTTGGAAGGTAGGATGTAAAATGGAGAACAAGAGACAATATGGGAACTAAGTTGTGGAGCTTTGTGTAGGACTGCTGAAGAGAGCCAACTATTTTTCTAGACCATTTGTCTAATTTCTTTGCCACAGGCAGTGTGCTTGTGGGGGCATGGTGGAACTTTATTGTGAAGAAAACAATACTGCTGTTTCTCTCAAATGATCAGTTCTGTTCTCAAGGAGAGAAGACTCGAGGTTATTCTGGTAAATAAGTTATTCTTCCTCACTTGTATTTTGATATGTTTTGTTTTTCACTGGGAAAGAAAATGGTAAGGCTATTAAAGAAAAACAACAACAACAAAACGAGACAAAAACAAACCACTCAGCGAATTGTGTAGAAATGGTGACCCATTTGGTACAGACAAACATCTGTTTTATGCATTGAGAGGAAGTGGTGACGAGTCTCTGTGTTGTGCAAGAGAACCAAGAGAAACTTTAGAGTTGACGGATGAAGAGAAAGATGTTTTTGAATTTTCAGGATGATAACTTTGAAGGCAATATTTAAGAATGGAGAGAAGTGAATAGATGCTGGTGGCTCACGTCTGTCATCCTAGCTACTCTGGAGGCTGAGATCCAGGGATCATGGTTCCAAGACAGCCTGGGCAGGAAAGTCTGTGAGACTCTTATCTCCAATGAACCACCAGTGGAGCCATGGCTCAAGTGGTAGGGCGTCACCCTTCAGCAGAAAAAACCAAGGAAGATCCCAAGGCCCTTCCTAAAATATATGTAAATGTATTTATTTATTAGTATATAGGAATTGTACAAAGGAGTTTCCTCATAATATGTCTATATATGCATATAATGTGTTTTGAGCAAATGTACTAGTGTTTTTCTGGGTGCTAAATGTTGGGAGAAAATTAAAACAGGAGATGGGGGTAACCCTTCTCAGACTTCCTAGAAATGAGAGGGGCAGGGCACCATCTTACTGTGTTAGAATGCCCTGGGCCAGGCACTTTGTTGTACATGTATTATCTCATTTTATCCTCTTAGGAAGTAAATTGCTCATGATTTTGTTACAGATGAAGACAATGAGGGTCAGAAACTCAATAATTTACTTCAAAGCAAATAGCTAGTGTGTGTAGAATCACACCGTCTCATTCTGGATACTGTTCATTTTTAAAAAAAAAATTTTTTGTTGTTCTCCATCTTTCTGTTTCCCATTTTCTACAATTGCAATTTCTGACCTTGATTGTTCTGTCCAATTTCCGACCATTTAATACGGTTTGTTTTGCTTTGTTTGCTTTTGGGGCTAGACATGAAGCTGCCATCTGGGCTGCAGAGGATAAACACAGGGACCACTGGGCTGAGGGGCTTTCAACAAATAATTTTACTTTCCATCTTCCCAATTATAAATCTTCCATCTTCTGGGTTGGGACTAATCTTTTTCACCTATGCATTGGACCCTGTTTCCTTCCCCTTGGAAGACATCTCTCTGTGTAAGATACTCCTTTATGGAGAGGTTACAGGGAAAGAGAAAGATAGATGTTTTGTAAATGACCATACAACAATGCTTTCTTGAATAGGGGCATAATTAGGGTTTTTCTGGAGACTTGCAAGTAATACTTGCACATATCTAGGCTCTACAGTCTGAAGTATTGATTTACATATGCATGGGGTTGTACTTAATAATAATGAATTGTATTTGCCGAAGAGAATGTGGTGTAAAGAAGTGGTAAAGCTTAAGATGATGGTATGCTAATTAGCTTGGTCTAATTCTTACCAAGCCAATCTTTATGTGTTAGAAAGGCTGTGGTATGAGTGTTGGGGAGTATTGGGGTTACATTTAGTATTAGTTACCTTTGAGTCTGGACTGAGTCTAATGTGCTCATGTCACTGGTGGAGGAATGTTTTCTTTTAATCAGTAATTTCAAAATTTGGAGACCTTGTGACCCAGGTTGTGTTGTGCTAAACATATGGCCCCAAGCTCCCATGTGGCATGTATGTTCTTGTGGAAATTATTTATCACCTGCCCCGTAGAATGGGTGGGGGAGATATTCAAAAGCCCCTCTCCCCACAGAACTAGGCGGGGTGGGGACAGCTGAAGGCTGTGTGGACGTAGACAGGGCATGTGCTTGTTTAGCCATCAAAGGCTTTCCTGATTTCAGGAGCATGTGTTATCCTCATGGAGATGTTTGCTGGGGCTGGCCTGATACATCTACAACAGAAGCTTGATGTTTTCAATGAGGATGGTGGCTAAGTCCTTGCTCCTCAGAAAAGATTACAAAACTGCGATCAGAAATAGAGATGGGATGGGTGTTTGTGGCTCACGCCTGCAACCCTAACTACTCAGGAGCCTGAGATCTGAGGATCATGGTTTGAAAAGCCTGCCCACTTTTTCTGCCAATCAACCACCATGGAGCAGGAAGTAGAGGTATAGCTCAAGTGGTCCAGTGCTAGCCTTAAGCAAAAGAACTCAAGGACAGAGCCCAGGCCCTGAGTTCAAGCCCCAGTACTAGCACAATAAAAAGGAAAGGAAAGGAAAGAAAAGAAAAAAGAGGTATGTGTGTGTTGGGAGAGGGGGAGTTAAGAAATAATGCTTTAGACATAGGACAGTAATGTCTCATATTTATAGAGTACCTACTCATAACTCTGAAAAGCTTGCTAAAGGTCCCATAAAAGATGTTTTGGAATTTTGCCATTTGAGTCATCTAGTCCTCCATTTCTTGTATCATCTAACTCTACAGAGTGCTTCTTGTGGTCCTGGTGGCAACTCTGCATTCATGAACAACGCATCATTCAGCTTTTCCAGCATACCTATCACCCATGGTAAGACTGATAGTTCACACACACACACACACACACACACACACACACACACACACACACACACAGTCAAGTAGTTGTACAAAGGGATTTCAGTTCTAGAAGTCAGGCTATGATTACAATGCCTCTTGATCAATGTTACCCCTTCTATTGGGCTTCTCCATCTTCCCCATCCCATTCCTACTCTTGACTTAGAGTTCAATTTTTACACAATGTACATTGACTATAATGACGGTATTTGTTCACCCTTTCTTCCTACATGCCTGTGGCCCCCCCCAGAACATATTTTAACTTCCTGCTATCCATTTTATTAAAAATTGTAATAGTTGTTTAGAAGTAGTTCCTTTGTTGTTATTGTTATGATCTTGGGGCTTGAACTCATGGCCTGGGTGCCATCTCTGAGAGTTTGTACTCAAGGCTAGCACTCTATACTGCTTGAGCCATAGCTTTTGGGTGGCTATTCAGAGATAAGAATCTTAGGGACTTTCCTGCTCTGGCTGGTTTTGAACCTGGAACCTCAAATCTCAGCCTCCAGAGTAGCTAGGATTACAAGTGTGAACCACCTGCGTCCAGCAAGTTTCTGTATTTTTCATAGTTCTCTGAGTTGACCTTCATAGGGGTTGCTGTGTTCCAAAATTTGTTTTGAAAATTAGCAATTTTGACAGACCATGATTTCTTTTTCCCCCTCCATTGATTAAGTATTTATCAGATTTCTCAAAGAAGCCATGGCATGATAAACAAATTTACAAGAGACTGGTATATGAAATGTGTGCCCCTAAAGTACTGTGAATGGCAAAATAAGCTTTAAACTATTTTTAGCTTCCCTTTTCTAGGCAGTCTTCTCCTTTTTTGATTAATGCATGCTTTCATATAACAAATAACAATATAGTGCCCAAATATTTCCTCTTAAGGGATTCTTTAAGGGGAAAGGTGAAAAGAGAGAATGATTGTGGAGTTCAATATGTTGGAAGCACTAAGCTTGTATGAAGATAAAATATAAAACCCTTTAAACAGTAAAAAAGAAGGGGAGATTAAAAAAAGAGTTACAGAAGTGGGTGAATTTGATTAAAACATATTATATGCATGTGTGGACATATTATAATGAAACTCCTCTGTATAAGTTATATATCCTTAATAAATAATAAAATAAATTTCTCTTTAAATTCTAGTCACTACTTACACAGTTTTTGGTATTCCCACATGTCCGTATTTGTAGCTAAAATTTTGTTCATAATTCCTAGGTCTACTTTCACGTATTTTTCTTTCCCTTCCTGCGTAAATAATTTAAATCATGTTATCAAAATATTTAAAATTCAATAAAAACTGAAGGGGCTGGAGACATAGCTCAAGCGGTGAGCCACCAGCCTGTGAGTAAGAACTTGAGCCCCAGAGCTCTGGCCTTGGCTCTATCCAAGAAACCAAAAAGAGAAACATTCAACTAAAAATCATGGAAAACATAGATGCGAACAAAAAGAGACCAAGAAAGACAAACAAAACATAGATCCCTAGGTTGCAAAGTACCAGGTACTACATATGGGCTGCAAATTTAACTTCAGTTTCTTGAATCTAAATGAAAAGTTGAACGATGGCAGTCACATAGCTCTCATTGTTCACAACTAATAAAAACAAGGGCGTGGTGCTGTGGCTCAAGTGGTAGAGTGCTTGCCTTGAGCTGAAGAGCTCAGGGACAGCACCCAAGCCCAGAGTTCAAGCCCCAGGACAGACAAAAAGAAACAATAAAACAAAACCTTGTTATGGCATAGATAATGTTCTGAGCAGTTAGTATATATGCAAATTATCATCTATCTATCTAATCTCTCATCTATATATTATCTTCCTATCTATTGTTGGTCTTTCTATGTATTAGCTATCTTCTTTCATCTAGGTGTCTTGATCTACCTATTGATCATCTGTGACCTGTCAATCATCTATCATCATCCTATCATCTTTCTATTTATTATCTATCTTCTATTATCTATATGACAATCTATTTATAATGTATCATCTATTTTCTATCAATCTATCATTTATCAACTCTCATCTTTATATCATCTTTTTATATGTTATCTGTTTACTAGCTATTAATCTATTTATCATCTATCTTCTACCAGCTTCTTATCTAGCATTGACCTTCCTAGGTATTACCTATCCGCCCATCATTTATCTCCTATCATCTTCCTATTATTGTCTAACTTTTTACATTTTTTGTTGGTCGTGGGGCTTGAACTCTGGGCCTGGGCGCTGTCCCTCAGCTCTTCAGCTCAAGGCGAGCGCTCTACCACTTGAGCTACAGCTCCACTTCCCGTTTTCTGGTGGTTTATTGGAGATAGGAGTCTCACGGTCTTTCCTGCCCAGGCTGGCTTTGAACCGCGATCCTCAGATCTCAGCCTCCTGAGTAGCTAGGATTACAGGCGTGAGCCACCAGCGCCCGGCTTTTATCTATTTTATCTTATCTATCAATCTAGCATATTTTATTTGATACTCTCCCAGCAACTCCAATAACTCTTATGTTGCAGATGAAGTAAAAACAGTTTTTTATTTCACAGTTAAGTAAATTGGTCAAAAACCAGTACCTAGTCAGTTGTGGAGCTGGGTTTTGAACTGGGTAATCTTTCAAACCCTGTACTAGGCATTCTGAAGGCCTGAATTTCTGCCCAAGAGCTTTCCAATGCTGTGTTCTAAAAGAATCAGCAGCCCTAGTTATTCACAATCCTTCTTGGGTGAAAGTTAAAAGCTTTAGCCTCCAAATGTGAGTCACTAGACACAAGCTTTTAGGAAACCCAGACAATCTGGCCTAAACTTGGCTAATGGCATCTGCGTTTTAACCTTTATTAGTTTTACTCCGTTCATGAAATCTATTGTCTTATTCTTATGTGGGATACAAAATGTAAGCCATGTGTGTGTGTGTCTGGACACACACATTGCGCACACATGTTTCCATGTTAGAGTGGCGGAGGACGGAAGAATGAAAAGAAGGACTGATTCTTTATAGAAAGGCACCCTAACACAAGGAAATTAAATGACCAGAGTCTGGACAAGGGATTTTGTGTAGTGGACCCGAAAGTTTTGGTAGTAGTGGTTAACTGGTTCTTCTAGGGAGAAATATGTGAATCTAAAAGACAGTGTCCCTCACTTACTTGATGTTGTGTTGAAAAGTCTTTGAATATGGCTGATGTTCTATACCAAGATATTCTGTCTGGAGAATCTGTTAGAATCATGATCCAAATCACCGAATGTAGACAAACATACTTTTTAAATTTTTGTGCTGGTCCTGGGGCTTGAACTCAGAGCCTGGGAATAGTCCCTTAGTTTTTTTTACTCAAGGCTGACACTCTACCACTTGAGCCACAACTCCATTTCCAGTGTTTTAGTAGTGAGTTGGCAATTAAAGTTCCAGGAACTTTCCTGTCCAGGTTGGCTTTACACTGTAATCCTCAGATCTCAGCCTCCAGAGTAGCTGGGATTACAGGCATGAATGAGCCATCAGTGCCTGACCAAACACACATTTTGATCAATATACTTTTCATATCTGGTTTATCAGGCTTAGAAAGTTTTGGGTTTATTCATACTTTCTTAGTTCACAGGTGGGTTACAAGCATAAGATAGTATAGAATAGCATTCACATTATACATCATGTCTGTGTGTGTGTGTGTGTGTGTGTGTGTGTGTGTGTGTGCTTGTGCACGCTTGCACACACACCTGTACTGGGGCTTAAACTCAGATGACCTTGTGCTCTTACTTTGTTTTTATGCTTAAGGCTAGCACTCTACTCTGAGCTACAGCTCTACTTCTAGCTTTTTTCTGATTAACTGGAGATAATAGTCCAATGGCCTTTTCTGTCCTGGCTGCTTTTTTTTTTTTTTTAAAAAAAAAACCATGATTCTCAGATCTCAGCCTCCTGGGTCACTAGGATTATAGGTGTGAACCCCCAGTGCTGGGATTCAGCTGGGATTCAGTACTGGGATTCTCAAACTAAGCACTGAAAATTTTTATTTCATATTTTTAACTGCTGGTTTGGATGCCCACTATCCAACCTTACACTGATAGTGGGCTTTTATACTGCAGGCCTAAGAAGTTGGTTACTAGGTCAGTTCCTCTCTTCTTGCTGGATCAGATCCATTTGGGGAGATTTGTTATTCATTCCATACGTACTGCCTGTATGTCTAAGACTGTATTTTGCAGTCTACGTTCGTACAAGGTAGAGCACTGGAGAAGATGAAATTTTTGACTGAGGCATCTGGTACAGGGACAGGTTGTTGACTGAAGGAATGTTGAAGCTATAAAAATATGAGGCACAGGCCAGGGTATTGCTGTACTTCACTTTTTAATGGACTGATTCTTTTGGCTTTGGTTTTGTGACTAAATGCGGGAGGACTTGGTGGGTGTGTATAGATCTCTGTGACCAAAAAAAAATGGTTGGATGATGCTATGAAAATTTATTTCTTCAGTCAGGTACATGGCAAATCACATGGTATTAAGCCATAAACCCTACCTCATAAACGGCACCATGGAAATGGACCAACAAAATCTGAGCCTCTCAGATCAGGTCTTAGAATAATAGCTGCTGGTGCTCTGGCTCAAGAAGCAGGTGTGGGACCACCTAAGTTCCTGGCAGCCTAAGTACAAAATGGGCAGAGGCTTCTCCCAAAGTGCTAAACAATGCGGCAATATAGAGACAGACTGTTAACATGGCTTACTTTTTGCAAACACTTAGCCAAGTGCCACAGAAACGTGTGTGTGTGTGTGTGTATGTGTGTGTGTAAAAACAACTGTCCAAACCAGAACATTTAGCCTATGACTACTATACCAGCATAGTTTCTGAACATTATTTATATCATGTATAACATACATGCAAATATACATATATATTACACACACACACACACAAAAGATATGTGTCCAACTCTGGTGGCTCACACTTGTAATCCTAGCTACTCAGGAGGCTGAGATCTGAGGATCACAGATTGAAGTCAGCACAGGCAGAGATTTCTGTGAGATTCTTTTTTTTTGGGGGGGGCAGTCCGGTCATGGGACCTGAACTCTGGGCCTGGACGCTCTCCCTCAACTCTTCAGCTCAAGGCTAGTGCTCTAACACTTGAGCCACAACGCCACTTCCGGCTTTTTTCTTTTTGCTTATGTGGTGCTGAGGAATCGAACCCAAGGCCTCAGGCATGCAAGGCAAGCACTCTACCACTGAGCCACCTTCCCAGCCCTCTGTGAGATTCTTATCTCCAGTTAACCACCAAAAAACTCCCCAAAGTAGAGGTGTAGCTCAAGTGGCTGAGCAAAATAGCTAAGGGACAATGTTCAGGCCCTGACTTCAAGGCCTAGTACCAGCTCTAAATAAATAAATAAATAAAGTAGCTGGGTGCTGGCGGCTCACGCCTGTAATTGTAGCTACTGGGGAGGCTGAGATCTGAGGACCTCGGTTTAAAGCTCAGGTAGGAAAGTTTGGGAGACTCTTATCTCCAATGAACCACAAGAAAAGGGGAAGTGGTGCTGTGGCTCAAAGTGGTAGAATGATAGCCTTGAGATGAATTGCTTGGGGACAGCAGCCAGGCCCCAAGTTCAAGCTCCACAACTGACCAAAGAAAAAGAGAATGTGTGTGTGTGTGTGTGTGTACAGGCTCTACAGAGGACTGCTTGAGTGGAAAACTGAGCAGGCCATCAAATGTACAGGGAACCATCAGTCAGGGAGGTCTAAAGTTTTATGGCCCAAGAAGCACACAAGCTACTGCCAAAGGGGAAATGGGCTCCGCCCTCCCTGCTCCAACGAAAGCTCCGAAAAGCAACAGACACGTGGAGAAATAATTAGGAAGTCTTTGTCCAACATGGGAAAATAGCCTGAGTGCTCTCTGCTAGATGGCTTGGGGAAGGCCCCCTGGTTTGAGTTCTGAGAGGCAGGCAACCTCAAGTTCATAGGGCTGGGAAAGACATTATACACATGCTTATAATATATCTTCAAAAGTTGGCTCGTCTTCTCTCAGACACAGATTGACTGGGAAGAGATTTTTCAAATCACTGCACACAATAGCAATGGATTTTAAAGTCCTGGT
The DNA here is from genome assembly GCF_000151885.1 of Dipodomys ordii. Classification (NCBI taxonomy): domain Eukaryota; kingdom Metazoa; phylum Chordata; class Mammalia; order Rodentia; family Heteromyidae; genus Dipodomys; species Dipodomys ordii. The sequence goes on along the minus strand of NW_012267258.1, from coordinate 7,547,402 downwards.
TAAGTTTATAGTTCAATAAAATGAGGTTTTATGCTGGGGACCACTGGCTCAAACCTGTCATCCTAGCTACTCAAAAGGCTGAGATCTGAGGATCACAGCTCAAAGCCAGCCTGGGCAGAAAAGTCCATGAAACTCTTATCTCCAATTAACCAGTCACAGGCTGGAATTAGCGCTGTGGTTCAAGTGGTAGAGTGCCATCCTTGAGCAAAAAATCCTAAAGGACAGCGCACAGGCCCTGACCCCAGGACCACTACAAAGAGAAGCAGAAAAGTAGAAAGAAACTCCTTTGCTTTACTGAATGTCATCTCAGTTTGAAAGATGCCTGGGACTGAGACAGTCACATGCATGTTCTGAGTAAGGTTTTTTAGGACAACCAATAGCTTCGTGTGTAGACCAAGAGATTTTTATTATGTAGGGCTAAGGTACTTTTTACTTACTGCGATTTATTTGCCATAAAAGGATATCCATGAATAAAATGCAATACTTTAGTACCAGGGAAGCCACAATCACACTGATTAAAATTGAATCCTATTACATGTTTTCTCCTTGGAGTGCCAACATCTTCTGATAAGAAAGAAGCAAGGGAAATATAAGTGAGCTATTCTAAATTCAGCCTTGACTCTTATATTTGAGCTACATGGGGCCATGTTTGAGATAGTTTATTGCAATTAAAATATAGCAATCTAAGCTTGTGATTCTAGTTACTCAAAAGGCTGAGATCTGAGGATTGTGGTTTAAAGCCAGCTCTGTCAGGAAAGTCTGTAAGACTTTTATTTCCAGTGAACCACCAGAAATCTGGAAGTGGAGCTGTGACTCAAAGTGGCAGAAGGTCAGTCCCTGTGAGGCTCTGGGTTCAAGCCGTTGTACAGGCATGTAGAAATCTAACGGGATATTCTAAGATTCTTGCACATAGGCAAGATTTTTAAATGGTACAATGAAACAGATGATACATTCATCTGTATAAGTAGCTGGCGAGACCTATTCATTGGCTGTTTTCTTTTTTGAAATAAAAATCTTTCTTGTTTTAGAGAAGCTTTGACAGAGAAATGGAATAGGAGGCTCAGAGTTTGCCTTCATGCCTCTCCTCTACACACTTGTACAGATACTGGCATCTTCTCCTAGCTGAGTATGGTGGGGCATGCCTAGAATTCTAACACTTATAAGGCAGTACAATTTGAGTTCAAAGTCACTCTGGGTTACATAACAAGACTTTTTCAAAATAAGGAAACAAAACAGTCAATAAGTTAAGGAAGGAAGGAAGGAAAAAAAGGAAGGAAGGGAAGGGAAAGGGAGGGAGGGAAGGAAGAAAGGAAGGAAGGTACCACTTTGGTGGTAGAGCACTTAACCTAGCATTCTTAAGACTCTAGCTAGGTTCAACTTATTGTACCATTAAAAAAATCCCCCACAGGTGTGGTACCCCAATGTTCCATTCTTGATGTTGAATGGTTTGTGGCATTTGACAAATGTATAATGACCTGCACTTATAACAACACTGTCATAAAGAATATTTTTATGCCACCGAAACTCCTCTGCACTTCATTTATCCACCTCTTACTCTCTTTCCTGGAACCTACTGGATGTGTCACTGCCTTCATACCTAGTTTGTTTCTGTTTGTTTGATGTTTGGTGCTGGTTTGGGGGCTTGAACTCAGTGCCTGGGCACTGTCCCTGAGCTGTTTTGCTCAAGTCTGGTGCTTTTCTACTTGAACTATAGCCCCACTCCTGGATTTTCAACCATTAATTGGAGATTAATTGGAGTCTCACAGGCTTTCCTGCCTGGACTGGCTTTGAACTTCGATCTTCAGATCTCAGTCTCCTGAGTCGCTAAGATTGCAGAGGTTAGCCATGGCACCCAGCAGCGTGTCATTTTCTATATACCACGTGGGTAAAATCCTACCCTGGGCACCAAAAGTGGGTTCTCCCCCTTTGCTGTGGGCATTTCAGCTTCCTCCGTGCATTTTTATGGCTTGAGAGCCCCTTTCTCTTTTAGTATGGAGCACACTCCATTGCCTGGATACAGAGATTCAATTTCAAATTAAGGATTTTTGCTAAGGTGGACGAAATAGAAAGGTGGTTTGCACAATATGGGATGGAAAAAAGACTAAAGAAAACCACTCTCACATCGCCCCATGTGTTAAGAAATGGAAAGACTTGGAAAAAATCATATTAAATGAAGTAAGCCAGGGCCAAAGAAACATAGGTCCCATGGTTTCCCTTATTTGCAATAACTAGTCTGAGTCAAGCAGAAAAGATCAAAAGCTATGCACATATGATCAGATAAGATGATGTTAAGCATAATGAATCCCAAGATAGGGATACAAGTGTTTTTTTCTTTCTTGCTATGGTTTCTAACGTATTTATAAGGTACCATGTGATTTTTTTGTTGCTTTGTGTGTTCCTCCCCCATGGTATAATCCCTGTTTTCACTGTATTTGATGTTGGTATAATTTGGGGAGGGGAAGGGAAAAACAAATCGTTTAAATAAGGATACAGGTGGACCCATTGCAACAATGAGAAGTACAAGTTGTCATGTCGAAAACGAACTTTACAATTTAGGCAGGGGCGGGGGGCGGGGAGGAGTGTAGTTGAGGAGGTTGGAGGGCATGGATGGTAGGGGAAAAACAAGGGAGGAGGCAACAATGCTTGATAAGAAATGCACTCATTACCTTGCCCATGTAACTGTAACCCCTCTGTACAGTATTTTCACAATAAAAAACTTATTTAAAAAAAAGAAACCACTCTGTTCATTAGTAAATGCTGAGGGAGTGAGGCTATACTGCTGATCCTGGAAAAGCAGGGAGGAATTCTCCTCTGTGAGATAGTCTTCTATTTTGTAGAGTTTCCTCATTGTCCCAAGACATTCTCTAAATGTTGGACTGTATTTGTCAGTGAAGAACAGGCCTTCCTATATAACCATAGAATATGTAGTGTGCTATATTGAAGGACTGGATTATTTTCAAAAGAATGGGAAGTTCCCATTTAAAAAACAAGAAATGTCCCTGAGTCAGGCCCCATGATGTGAATTTGCATGTCATTCATGTGAATTAAGTATTAGTTAATAAATGTGACTTCATGTCATGACGTGGATTTGAATGTTGTTAATTCAAATTCATTATTAATTAATGTGGATAATTAATTAATGGATATCCTGCAGTGAATTTGCATGTCATTAATCTGCTTGACCGAAAAGGGTAGTTCTCCACGGGCAAGTTTAAGCTTCTTAGCATTTCTTGGTAAAATTTATCTTCTTTAGATTTATTAGTGAGAGAAGCAAAGAAGTTTCACATAAGCCAGGCCTATATTCCTAGGTACTCAGGAGGCTGAGATCTGAGTTATCATGGTTCAAAACTAGCCCAGGCAGGAAAGTCCTTGAGACTCTTTTCTCCAATTAATCACCCAAAAGCCAGAAGGGGAGGTGTAGTACAAATGGTAGAGCACTAGTAGTACAAATGGTAGAGCACTGAGACCCAGTGCCCAAGCACTGAGTTCAAGCCCCACTCCTGGCACACACAGAAAAGGTAAACTAAGGCAGAAGAGACCTTTGAAGCTGATGTGAGGAAGCACTGGGTCTATTAAAAGCACTAATGAATGATATAAGCACAGCACGTGATAGAGGAGGTTAAAGATGCTGATCGTTGCTTTTTTTCATCCTGTTAGATTTAGGAGAATGGTCTTTAAACATTCTCCATCTTGATGCCGACTGTCACAAGGATGTACACGGCTCTGCTCTGCTCTGCAGTGTGTGGATGATGTGTTGTTAGCATTTGAGGATTGACACGGCAGAGCTGGTGCTGCTGACTCACTGAGGTAAACATGTGACTCATCCTGACACAGCCTCTCCTCCATGAAGGGCACCACCTGCCAGCCGGAGAGGCAGAGATTGATTTATGTTCCCTAATGCATCAACAGCAGCGCGTTCCAAACTTCCTCACGTTGCCTGTTACCTTTGCAAAGCTGGAATGGGGCCCATCTCATCCAGCTAGCCTGATCTGTGGGTCTAGATGCTTTCACCCTGATGTTGCATCAAGACCTTTTCTTCAAATCCTCCCTCAGCCTTGCCTCTTCTGATTTGAGCTGGAGATGATGCTTCACTCAAAGTTATTGTTTTTTTCTTCCTGTGCTGGTCCAGGGGCTTGAATTCAGGGCCTGGGTACTGTCTCTGAGCTTTATTTTTATTTTTGCTCAGGGCTAGCACTCTACCACTTGAGCCACAGCTCTACTTCCAGATTTTTGGTCATCAATTGGAGATAAGAGTCTCCAGGCTTGCTCTGAACCATAGTCCTCAGCTCTCAGTCCCCTGAATAGCTAGGATTACAGGTGTAAGCCACTGGTGCCTGGCTCAAAGTTGGTTTCTATTAGGCCTGGCCATCAGAGCAGGTAGGAACCCCTAGAATAGTTTCTATGACAATATTATCTGTATTAACATGAAGAGAACCTTCCAGGATGACTGAGCAGTCATAGTTTGAATTAAAAGACACATTTAGAACTGGGTGCTGGTAATTCACACCTGTCATCCTAGCAATTCAGGAGGCTGAGATCTGAGGATAGAAGTTCGAAGCCAGACAGAGTAAGGAAGTCCATGAGATGTTATCTCCAATTAACCACCAAAAAGCTAGCAGTGGATTGTGGTTCAAGTAGTAGAGTGCTGACCTTGAGCAAAAAAAAGCTCCAGTACAGTGCCCATACCTTGAGTTCAAGCCCAAGGACTGGCGCACACACACAACAAAACAAAACACAACAAAACAAAAACACCCAAGAAACATGTAGCTTTTCTCCTGTGCAAAGCACTGAATTAGGTCATGAGAATAAGTATGAATAAGATCCCATTTCTAGACTTAACGAATTGACGTTTGAGTGTGGTACACAATCATTTGTGGTCGTGGCAAATGCTTACAGGACCGCCTAACATGTGTCACCGTGTAAATACACACAGCACAGTTATTAGCTCTGTGGAAACCCCATGTGGATGTGTGTCATGGAAGTTCACCGAGTGCGTCAAGAAAGAAGAAGACGTGGGAAGAGGCATTCTAGGCAGCAAGAGCTGCGTATCCAAGGCAGAGAACTGGGACATTGTAGGAACTACAAATGAGTTACCGCTGACAGCCACAGATGGGAAGATGAAGGGCCAGGGCAGCCGAGTGGCTGAGTATTCAGGGGGGAAGCCACACTGATAAAGAGGCAGGGTCTAGGTCTACCATCTTCAAAACTTCCCTTGACTCTCCTCATCTTCTGCCATATTGCCATGCTACCATTAACCTGTTTCTGTCATCGTGGCTTAGTTTGAATTTTCTAGAGCCTCTGGATAAACGGAATCACAAAGTACGTGCCCTTATTGTATGCCTAGTTTCTTTCACTCTGCCTAATTATTTTGAGATTCACCCCTGTTACTGTGTCCTGCTGAATGATACACCATTGTATAGATGTACCACAATCTGCTTATATGTTCATTTGTTGGTGAATATTTTTTAAATATGTTTTTTATTGTAAAAATACTGTACAGAAAGGTTACTGTTACATGAGCAAGGTAATGAGTACATTTCCTATTAAGCATTGTTACCTCCTCCTTTGTTTTTCCCCTACCTTCCCTTCCCTTCCACTTCCACAACTACACTTCCCCCTCTCCCTCTACTCCTCCTCTTCTGGCCTAAATTGTAAAGTTCATTTTTCAACATAGTGTTTTGCACATCTCATTGTTACAATGGGTCAACTTGTATCCCTATTTAAGCATTTTGTTTTTTCCCTTCCCCCAAGTTATAGAAGTATATACAAGATGCAGGGCACTGACATCAAATACAGTGAAAACAGGGGTTATACCATGGGAGAGGAACATACAAAGAAACAAAATAATCACATGGTACATTATAAATATGTTAAGAACAATAGCAAGAAAGAAAAAACCACTTGTGTCCCTATCTTGGGGTTCATTTCACTTACCATCATCTTATCTGGTCATATGTACATAGCTTTTGACCTTTTCTGTTTGTCCCAGACATACACTAGTTATTGCAAATAAGGGAAACCATAGGACCTATGTTTCTTTGGGCCTGGTTACTTCACTTAATATGATTTTTTCCAAGTCTTTCCATTTCCTAACAAATGGGGAGATGTCATTCTTTCTGATGGAGGCATAGAATTCCATTGTATATATATATATACCACATTTTCTTGGTCCATTCATCTACTGAGGGGCATCTGGGTTGGTTCCATATCTTAGCTATAGTACATAATGCTGCAATAAACACAGTTGTTCTGGTAGCTTTGGTATGGTCTTGTTTGTGATCATTTGGGTAAATGCCCAAAAGTGGGATTGCTGGGTCATAGGGGAGCTTTATGTGTAGTCTTTTGAGGAACCTCCATACTGCTTTCCAAAGTGGTGGTGAACATTTTGTATGCTTCTGGCTTTTGATTATTGAAGTTGCATTTGTAGTTTCTGCAATGCACCAGTTCTCTGCCTTGGATACGCAGCTCTTGCTGCCTAGAATGCCTCTTCCCACGTCTTCTTCTTTCCTGACGCACTTGATGAACTTTCATGACACACATCTATATTGGGTTTCCACAGAGCTAATAACTGTGCTGTGTGTATTTACACAGTGACACATGTTAGGCTCTCCTGTAAGTTGCTTTTATGCTTGGACTGGCTTTGAACTGCAATCCTCTCTCAGTTACTTAGGATTACAGGAGTGAGCCATCAACATGACATCCAACTCAAACAAATTTTTTTTTTTTTTTCCTTTTGGTACTGATCCTGGGACTTGAACTTGAGACCTGGGTACTGTCCCTGATCTTTTGTACATGAGGCTGGTGCTTTACCATTTGAGCTCCCCTTCTGGGTTTCTGGTGGATAATTGGAGATAAGAGTCTTATGGGCATTTCTGCTGAGGCTGGCTTTGAACTGCTTGGTCCTCAGATCTCAGCTTCCTGAGTAGCTAGGATTACAGGTGTGAGCCACTGGTGCCTGGCTTGGACAAGTGCTTTATGGGCATATGCTTTCTTTGCTCTTGGGTAAAGATCTAGGAATAGATATTTGAGTCATAGGAATGGTATATATTTAACTTTTTCTGAAGCTATAAACCTCTTTTCCAAAGTGATGGTACAATTTCACATTTCTACTGGAAAGATGGGAGAGCTGCTGTTTTTATGTATCCTTTCCAACACTTACTATTGTCAGTCTTATTAACTTCATTCAGCCAGATGTACAGTACTACCTCACTATGGCTTACATTCTCTTATGGCTGATGGTGTAGAGAATCTTTTCATGAATTTATTTAACATCTGTGCAAACTTCTCTGGTTAAGTGTTTGTTCAAAAGAATGCCTATTTAAAATTGAGGTTGTTCAATATGATTATTATGTTTAAGAGTTAGCTATTCTTGGGCTGGGAAGGTGGCTCAGTGGTAGAACGTTTGCCTTGTATGCATGAGGCCCTGGGTTTGATTCCTCAGCACCACAGAAAGCAGAAAAAAAAAGCCAGAAGTGGTTCTATGGCTCAAGTGGTAGAGTGCTAGCCTTGAGCTGAAGGGCTGAGGGACAGCGCCCAGGCCCAGAGTTCAGGCCCCGGTACTGGACACCCCCCCCAAAAAAAAAAGAGTCAATTATTCTTGGTATAAGACCTTTGTCAGATATGTAATTTGCAAATGTTTTCTTAGTGTCAGTAGCTGGCATGTCTTTTAGTTTTCTTCTCAGTGTTTTCCCAGGAGCTAAAGCTTTGTATTTTGATGAAGTTGAATTTGTCAGTATTTTTTGTTGTTGTTGTTGTTGTTGGTCATGGGGCCTGAACTCTGGGCCTGAACTCTGTCCCTCAGCTCTTCAGCTCAAGGCTAGCGATCTACCACTTGAGACATAGCTCCACTTCCGGCTTTTTTTCCTGCTTATGTGGTGCTGAGGAATTGAACCCAGGGCCTCATGCATGCAAGGCAAGTACTCTACCACTGAGCCACCTTCCCAGCCCCATCAGTAATTTGTTTTATGGAGATGCTTTGATGTTCTATATAAATGTGTATATTGACTGCTATAACATTTCCCTGTGAAAATGTTTTCAGTGCTTCCCACAAATATCATTATCCTATGCACTCATATTTATTCACTTGAAAATATTCTTTCAATTTCTTTTATGACCAATGGGCTTTAAAAACGTGATTCTTAATTTTTTTAAAAATAGATAGTTGAATATTTTCCACAAAATTTCCTATTTGTTTGTTATTTACTTTCATTTCTTTTGACAGTGCCAATTTTTGAGGGGTCATGTGTTCACATAGTTTGCTTGCTTAGCCAGTATTCTACCATCTGAATTATGCCTCTAGTCCAGCTTTTTTCTGGTTAAGGCTTTTATGCTTTGTTGGCTTTGAACTGTAATCCTCTAAATCTCAGTTACAAGAGTGAGCCATCAACATGACACCCAACTCATTATTTATTTAATTTCACTGTGGTCAGATACTATATTTCATGTGAATTAAGATCTGTTGAGTTTATTGAAACTAGTGTTATGGCCTAAAGTATAATATTCCCTGAAGAACGTTCCTGTGTACTTGAAAAGAAAGCATTTTTCTGATGCGGTTGGCAGATCCTATAAATGTCAATTAGGTTAAGTTTGGGATAGTATGAGGCCTTGTATTGCTTTATTGACTTTCTGTCCATTCCTTTATCAGGTCTTGAGAGACTTGTATTGAAATCATCTGCCTGCTTAGTTTTCTTTACATTTCTATCAGGTTCCATTTTATGCAAAAGCTCTTGCAGTTGGTACATAGCACTCATTCATCATTTGATAGAATGAAGCATTTATTATAAAACAACATTTTTACCCCTAGTGTATTTTTTGCTCTGAAATCTGATTTGTTTGATATTTATATAGGTATTCCAACTTGTTTTGATTTGTGTCAGCATTTTTCAGTTCTTTGTTCTTGTTTGCATCTTTAAACTGCTTCTTGTCATGTGAAATTAGGTCTTGTTTCTTAAATCTAATTTGACAGGCTCTTCCCTTTAATTAGAAGATTTAGACCACTTACATTTAATGTGATTATTGACGTGATGTGTTTAAGTATGTCTTCTTGTTATTTGTCTTTGTTGCTTTTGTCCTCTTTTTCTGTCTCCTTTGAATAGATCAAGCATTTTAAAGACTTAACTTTATCTCATTGACTGGCTTAGTGGCTATAACTCTTTGTTTGGTTATTTCAGTGGTTGTTTTTGATTTATGGTTGTCAGCCTAAATAACACTGTAGAGAGCTTCTCCAAAGATTAATAGGTTTATTCAAGAATATCAGAGTCTTGCAATGGGAATACACATGACATGGAAAATATAAGCATATTCAAAAAGGTGGAAGCTAGAGGAAGTTTTTAAATAGCAAAATGAATGTATATGTATACACACACATATATATTCTTTTGAATTAATTACCCTGGAGGAGAGGCCGTAGGGATTAATAGTAATGGTAAAGTCATTTTAAGGTATAACAAGTAGATGTTGGACAGACATCCTTGCAGAACTATTTGTGTATAAACTTTCAGGGAACCTTTTCTCATGTTTTTGTTTGAAAGATATTTTAATATGATTTCAACTGGATAGACATTTTTCTTTCTGTACTTTAAAGATGTTGCTGTCTTATTTCTTTATCTGCATTCGCTCTGATGGGAGAATATGCTATAGTTCTTTTTTGTCTTGCAGAAATTTTCTTTGAACAAGATCATATTTAGAATTCTCATTGCAGTGTATAGACAACTCATAGTTCAATGTAGTGCTTCTACTACAAGCCATACAAACTGGAACTCACAGAATATAATGCACTCAATACAACAATAAATTACAGTTTCAAAGCTACTGTAGAGATTTACACATAGAAAAGTAAACACAAAAGTTAGTGAGTCCTCTTGTCTGTTTTACCCAGATTTGAAGAGAAAAAGAGCAAAAGGCTCTGTGATTTTATAAAAACACTTCTCGGAGAAGAAGAAATATTTATAAGGAAACAGTATCTTAAAAACAGCTATAGTTCTTAATTTCTTTTTCTTTTCTTCCTTTTTTTTTGTTTTGGTGTCATTACTAGGGTTTGAAGTCAAGGCATGGCCACTATCCCTGAGCTTATTTTGCTCAACGATAGTGCTCTACCACTCAAGCCACAGCTCCACTTCTGGCTTTTTGCTGGTTGGTTGGAGATGAGAGTCTTAGATATTCCTCCTGTGGGCTGGCTTTGAGCCATGATCCTGAGATTTCAGCCTCCTGAGTATCTAGGATAACAGGTATGAGCCACTGGTGCTCAGTTCATTCTCTCCTTGTTCCATATATATATATTGGTGTGTGTTGAAGGGAGGGCAGGTTAGCTGTTTTTAAAGTTTTCTCATTATCTTTGATGCTTAGCTGTTAAGAATGCTAGGACTTTAGTTCTTTTAGATAAGGAAGCTTGGAAAAGTATTCTACATTGGGGCATGGGATGTAAAGTCTGGGGTGATCCTGGAGGGTGACAGGCTTGAAGCCCCTTAGGAGCCCATGGATCTCAAGTCAGGACTCTAGCCATAGAGCAGCTCCTATGACTAATAGCAAGGAAAATGCTGACCTGAGAATCCTTGTGCTTCTGGCATTATGACTCATTGCAAAGCTCCATGGCTTAGGATAGAAATTCTGGGGCAAAAGGTGAGAAGTGAACATCAGGCAGCTAAAAGGCTGGAGGTGGAGGGCTGTTGAATTACCCAGAGTGAGGGTAGTGCATGCAGTGGGAGTGATGGGCATCAAATATCTAGCTCTAAGGTGTTGAGTATACTGAGAAAGCATTTGTAGATCTCTTTTTCTCTTTCCCTCTCTTCCTCTCTTTCCTTCTTTCTCTCTCTCCCCCAAAACTTCTCTCTGTCTTCATCTCTGTATCTGTCTCTTTGTCTTCTGTCTGCCTGTCTATCTGTCTGTCCTTCTGTCTGTCTGTCTCTTTCTGTCCATGTGCAGATTTGCCTGGTAGAATTCAGTTACATTTTCAAAATTACCCATTCTAACTAGGCAGAAAAGAAGTACTTTGCACAAAATGGTTAACTTGTGAAATATTTTTGGAAAATGTTCTTGAATTTCACAGATTATTAATAGTGTTAAGAAGCCATTTTGGATTAGCTCGTTTGGAACAGTATCAGCAAAAGATTTCTATAGACACTTTTACTTTCTCCATGTCATGATTAAATCTTTTAAAGAATGTTGCTCTGATAAAATTGGGTTTTGACTTTCTCTGGTGTGTCTCTTGCCCTATAAGGACAAGTTCCTGCCGCTTTTAGCTAGCCATCTCTGCAAATAGGGCAGCATTCTGAAAGCTTTTATCTAATCCGGTTAAAAAAATGACTAATCCTCTTTAAGCAGGGACAAATCCAAAGTCACTGTTTGAAGGATAATTCATAATGGGTTTTTTTTTTGTTTCATTGTTTCTTTTTGTTTTGGTGCCAGTATGGGGCTTGAACTCAGGGCCTCATGCTCTTGCTTGGCTTTTCAACTCAAGTCTGGCACTCTATCACTTGAGCCACATCTCCATTTCTGGCTTTATGCTGATTAATTGGAGATAAGAGTTCATGAACTTCTCTGCCTGGGCTGGCTTCAAACCAGCATCCTCAGATCTTTGGTTCCTGAGTAGCTAAGATTATAAGCATGAACCATCAGTGACTGGCTGGCTAATAATGTTTTTTTTTTTTTTTTAAGCAACTGCTTTCTTGTATTTTTGCCAGACTAGTCAGCAGTCTGGCAGTTTGGTTTCTGCAATGAATCAGAATATACGTGTAAGGCCTTCGCACCATCTGCTTACAGGAGTGCCATGGGGGAGAGGGCGTGGACACCTGGTGGGTTGATATGAAAATATCAGCTCCAGGGAAACCATCAGGTCCAGTGTTGAGAGACCAACAGAGCCAAAAGCCTGCCGGGAGAAAATGCTGCTGGTAGCAGCAGAAGAGACACAGCTGTTTCCAAGAGTGGATGTGTGCATGTTTGTATCAAGTGTGAGCTAGGTGTGTCTGCATGTATGGTCAGTATTAGCAATTTTTTAGAATTGTGTGTGTGTGTGTACACTGGTCCTGGGCTTGAACTCAGGGCCTGGGCACTGTCCCTGAGCTTTTTGTGCTCAAGGCATAGGGAAACTTGACCCATAGCTCTACTTAGGCTTTTTGGTGGTTAATTGAAGAGGCTCATGGACTTTCCTGCCAGGTTGGCTTTGAATCATGAACCTCTGTTATCAACCTCCTGAGTAGCCAGCATGAGACACTGGCACTTGGCCAACTTTTTTAAATCTTACTGATGGGGTGAGATTAGATTCTTGGAGAGGTGAATGAGTGAGGCTGTATTACACCCGAAGCCCTGGTGTAAGCAATTGATACTGTCTGCAGAAGGAACTATAAAACACGCTTGCATGTCTGCTGTCTATGATTTGTTCCAAGTGAGATTTCCAAGTGCATTCTTTGGGAATAAAGCTTTAACTGTGAGCTCAGAGAAACTCTTTTTAATTTTTATGGATGACATCATCTGATACTTTTCCTCCCTCCCTTCCTTTTATCCTTCCTTCCTTCCTTTTCATTCATTCCTCCTTTCCATTCTTCTTTCCTTTCTTTTTTCCTTCTTTCTGTACTGGTACTGAGGCTTGAAATCAGATCCTGAGTGCTGCCCTTTAGGTTTTCTGCTCAAGGCTGGTACTTTACCACTTGAGCCACAGCTCAAGGACTTTTTTCAGGTTAATTGGAGATAAGGGTTTCACAGACTTTCTTGCCTGGACTGTTCTTACACTGTGCTCTTCAAATCTCAGCCTCCCAAGTAACTAGGATTACAGGCATGAACCACGAGTACATTGCTTCCATTGCCTTTCTGCCCTAGAGACCTGAGCAAGACTTGGGTTTGCTTTGTCAGCTGCAATCATCTGCCTTGAAATGCAGTGAAATGACTTTTCTTCAAAGCACATCTCATTACTCACATAGCCTACAAAAAGATGGGAAGGGCCCTCTCCACCAGCGTCAGAATTCTGAGGCCCCCTCCCTTAGGTGTGACCTGTGTCTTTCTCTGCTAGAGTTTTGCCCACTGTCTTCCTCCCCTTGTGTTTTCGCGATTGCTGGTATTTTCCCCAAAGCAAAATATTATATATATATAATTTCACGTTTTTTTGTCTTCAAGTGTTTGAATATGATTTTTCCTTTTTCTAGGACTTTCCTCCCACATCCCCAGTTTCATCTTTTATTTATTTCCCACTTATCTTTGAGTTCTTTCCTTAAAAACATTCTCTATTTTGGAAGAATTCCTTTCTTTTCTGAAACTGGGTTAACTATCCATACATGCATTACGTAGTTCAGGACGAGGATGGTGGCAATTGAACTCATCTCCATCTTCCCAACTCAGCTGTGGACTCTGTGGGAACCAGGCCTAGGTCAGATGAATGATTATAATCCAAGTTTGGCTTTAGTTTGTTAAAATGATTATCTTTAAGTAGTTGCACCAAGGAGTTGCCAGTTAACAAAGCAGTTTATGAATACAATGCATCTTGATCAATGTCGCCGCTGGCAACCTCCTCATCCATCCCTTCTCTACCCATTCTTGCCCTGACACTTTTTAATTCTGTAGGATATACATGGGATTCTTGTCTGTATTCTTCCCCCTCTTCTCCTCTTCATTTGTTTACCTTTTTCCCCTTAACCCCATATCCACCCCTTCTGAGTACCCAATTCCTGGTGTTTTATTTTGCTGAACTTTGACTTTGGCTTTCTAAGGAATTGCACTACTTGAGATATCCCTTGAATCTACTGTGCTTCAGTCAATACACTTGTATACGCTTGCACACCATCCAACCTGTGTAAGCTAAATCTAGCTTGCACGTGTAAGGGAAAACATGAAGCGTCCGTCTCTCTGGGCCTGAACAGTGGCTGGATACAGAAGTTGCATCATAGGTTACTTGTCGACCAGACAGAGTTGTCAGTACCTAGCCATTTAAATAGATTAGGCAAGTTACAAATATTTAGGAGATCTGCTCAGGCAAAACTCTTTATAAGCGATACAATCTTGACCTTGGTTTCAACTGCAGGACTTGCAGAATTTAAACATACTCATCTGCTTTTGTTCCGATCTTTATCTGTTCATTCACAAAAGGTGAGAGTCAGTTCAGTCTAATTAGCAATGGAGAGAGTCTGGGCTGTGCAACTTAGCCCTGTAGTATCTATAAAGGCTATGGATTGTTCTGGCCTCTGCTAAATGAAAATAATGGTAAAAAAGAAATAGAACTTGGATGTAATTTGTTGAGTTTTTAAAGGCAGGAACAAGTTATAAATTTAAACCAAAAGAGATTACCTAAGGAGAAAATATTTTGACCTTTAATAAAAAGCCAGAGAAGAAGTTGCATCAACAGAGAACTCATGCTCACCTTCTTGGCCTTGAAAATTGTGGAGGGCAAAATTAGCATGTTCCAGGATCTACATGCATGACCTCACTCTGAGAGGTATTGAGCCAGTGTGGCTCATACATCTGACCTCCTGCATCCCAGCTACAAGGCTAGGGGCAGTGGCGCAACTCAAAAATCTTTTATGATAAGGAACATACACACACACACATGTACACACACAGACACATACACACTCACGCCTGTAATCCTAGCTACTCAGGAGGCTGAGATCTGAGGAATGAGGTTGAAAGCCAGCCCAACTTTCCAAGCAGGAAAGTTTGTGAGACTCTTATCTTCAATTAACCAGCAAAAAGTCAGAAGTGGCACAGTGTCTCAAGTGGGAGAGTGCTAGCCTTGAGTAAAAAAAGCTCAAGTGCCCAGGCCCTGAGTTCAAGCCCTAGGACTAGCACACACATAAGTGCATACACACGCACACATACATACACATGGAAAAACTTTATCTCCACAGTAGAATTGGAGGAGGGAAAAGTTGATTTCTAACAACAGAAGACAAGGTTCATAATCCCAGAGTTTGTTGACACATTGGTGGTTGATGACAGAGCCTGTGACAGTCAGAAATCTTTTAGGAACCATCACCTGTGGTGTGAGGATTGTCATCGTCAGCTTATGATGTGCTGTTAACTGTGAGCATTACTTGTTATGTTACCTGCACTATACCTCCTGGTTCATTCGTTCAGTACCTCTTGAGAACATAAATACCTTTATGTGCTAAGAGTGGATAATCTGTCCGATGAAGAGGCTCCTTACAGAGAGCCTGGAGGAGATGCAAACCTATATGTATAAATCTCCTAATTATATATTAAGAAAAACAATGCAATCAAAATCTGTCAGAATTATTACAAAATTTCATTCATTCATTCAATCATTCATTCATTCATCAAACACTAAGTTTGTTCTTATGGAATGCTAAATGCTCTTCTAAATACTTTACCAATATTATCTTACTCAAAACAAAACAGCCATCTCTCTACATGCTATATTGGATTCTTATTCCAAAGGGCAATTATTTTAGTTGTTTCTTTTGATTATTTCTAAATTCTTCTTTCTTAGATTATTTTAGTTGTCTCTTTTGTTATTGTTGTTGCATTTCTAAACAACACACTTAGCCATTTATCAACACAATATTTATTGGATTCCTCCTATGATAAAGTCCTATTACAAGATCTGCAAGAGCTACATTGAGTATTTATTGAGATCATGAAAATATAATTCACAGAGGGTTCTATAGTTTTGTGTGTGTGTGTGTGTGTGTGTGTGTGTATGAGAAAATTTTTGTCTTTGTGGGCACCAAAGAATTCCTGTTAGCTGGGTGCTGCTTGTGGCTCATGCCTGCAATGCTAACTACGCAGGAGATTGAGATCTGAGGCCTGAAGCCAGACTGGGCAGAAAAACAGAGACTCCTTATCTCCAACTAACCAGCAAAAAGCTGTGATTCAAGTGGTAGAGTACTAATCTTGGGGCCAACATTCAGGCCCCAAGTTTAAGCCTTGGTACTGGCATGAAAAAACTAAAATGAATAAATCAGTAAGAGAAAATAAATAGCAGCCTCCGAAGACGCCTATCAAATCAAGTCTGACTTGTATTAACTTCCTCTTGGGTCAACGTATTCTCACCTTTTAGAATAAAGGAAAAATCTCCCTCTCCCCCACCAAAAACATCTTCTGGTGCATCTGCTAAGAATGGGAAGTTACCCGTGTAAACACAGTAGAAGCAGATGAGTGTATATGTGATGCTAGCTGCCTAGCCAGAGGCCACCGACTCTGCTTTTGCACCTGAGGCATTTTAACAACACCTGCCTGCCACCAAAGCAAGTATTCGGATGTACACTGAGGGAGAATTTGCCAAAACTCCACAGGCTGCGTGTGTCAGAAGTCATAGCTGGTGAAAACATACTTCCTCTGTTTTAAAAGCTGATTTTACAAGCACAGGCCCAAGGACCAGAGGCCGTGTTGGGAGACTGGGATTGTAGGAGTTGGGTGAAGGAAGTAAGGGCGAAAGAGAAGTACCCAGACTTTCCTAATTATGGTGATGTGGGTCTCTTACCCATGATGATCCCTTGATACTTGGTATAAAAATATGTGTAAGTCTGGAACCCACATTAAAAAAGGAAAAAAAATGGAAAGGACAATTAACTTGAATTTAAAATCTAAAAAACAAAGGTCTAAGGAATAATAAGGCAAGCTATGAGGAAATTGAGACTAAAGCAAGAGATTGAACATCCTTGAAGGTAAAAGGTGAAGGAATTTCAAAATATAAAACCAATGAGATTTAAAAATAAAAGATACAAGGCTATAAGCCAATGAGATAAAAGGTTAACACATGAGTAAAAGCTAGAATGGTTTAGGCTAAAAGGCTAAAGTCAATGAGAGGAAAAGCTAAAAACAGACCGTGTTCCTTAGGTTAAGAATTTGGAACAGGAAGTAGGCCCTCCCCGAAAAAAAGGAAAAATTAAATCACAGCTGTAAGAATAAAATGGCTTAGAGAAACAATTATTTCTCAAAGTATATAACATAAAAATAAGAGAGTCTGGGTGCAGGTGATGACTCATGTCTGTAATCCTAGGTATTCAGGTGAGGATTGTGGTCCAAAGCCAGCCAAGGCAGGAAAATCTGTGAGACTTTTATCTCCAATGAACTACTAAAAGGCCAGAAACAGGGCTGTGGTTCAAGAGGTAGAGTGCCAGCCTTGAGCAAAAAAAAAAAGTTCAGGCAAGCAGAAAAGGTCAAAAGCTATGTACATATGACTATATATGTTCACAAATAAAATAAAAAAAGAAAAAAAAGATGATGCTAAGCGAAATGAACCCCAAGATAGGGACATAAAAGATTTTATTCTTTGTGGCTGTTGTTTTTAATGTACTATGTGGGTTTTTTTTGTTTCTTTTGTATATTCTTTCCCATGGTATAACCTCTGTTTTCACTGTATTTGATTCCAGTGTCCTGCATCTTGTATATACATTTTTCTAATTTGGGGAGAGGAAGGGAAATAACAAAATGCTGAAACAAGGATACAGGTTGGCCTATTGTAACAATGAGATGTACAAGACAGTATGTTGAAAATGAACTTTACAACTTGGGGGGCCAGAGAGGTAGAAATTGGGGAGATAGGGAGGGCAGGGATAGAAAGGGAAAAACAAAGGAGAGGGTAACAATGCTTGATAAGAAATGTACTTATTACCTTATTCATGTAACTATAACCCCTCTGTACAGTATCGTTTTTGCTGGTGGTGGTAGTGGTGGGACCTGATCTCTGGGGCTGGGTGTTGTCTCTCCACTCTTCAGCTCAAGCCTAGCACTCTACCACTTGAGCCACAGTGCCACTTCCAGTTTTTACTGCTTATGTGGTGCTGAGGAATGGAACCCAGGGCCTCATGTATACAAGGCAAGTGCTCTACCACTGAGCCACCTTCCCAGCCCTGTACAGTATCTTTACAATAAATTTTTTTT